>NC_048304.1:38946323-39068289 GCF_013100865.1 Trachemys scripta elegans
TATGGTAACCCTAATTAATACTGTGTTAAGCTTCTTACCTGTAGCAATTTCATCTTCAGTCCACTCTACTGTGGTTTTTAACCTCCTAATTCACTCACACATAAGTTCAATGTTTGAGATACAACATCTTCTTCTTGAAATACTTAGATAATTTGCTGGGAGAAAATTAGGAATCGGTACTGTTGGTAACTTCCACTAATATATCTACTAGCAACATTTCCCCGTGGGTGTCCTAGCCCACTGACATATCAATTGTATTTCTTGCTGAGCACTCATTCCATACAAACACATGCCCCTGAAAACAGAGTTACAGGGAAAACAAACTGTCAGAAGCATTAACAACGAGGAGTCCTTGTGGCACCTTAGAGACTAACACATTTATTTGGGTATAAGCTTTCGTGGGCTATAACCCACTTTATCAGATGCATGAAGTGAAAAATACAGTAGACAGGTATAAATATACAGCACATGAAAAGATGGGAGTTGCCTTTCCAAGTGGGGGAGGGGATCAGTGCTAACCAGGCCAATTCAATTACGGTGGATGTGGCCCATTCCCAACAGTTGACAAGAAGGTGTGAGTATTAACAGAGGGACAATACGTTTTTGTAGTGACCCAGCCACGCCCAGTCTTTATTCAGGCCTAATTTGATGGTGTCAAGGTCAGAAGCATTGTCTTTGAAAAAAGGCTTAGGATGGTAAAGATATCTGGTCCAAAGAGTACTTAAGTGCCTTCCTCTGTGCATCTGGTGCCAAGTGATATTGCAGGCAGGATGCTGGCTTAATTAGACCATTGAACTGATGAGACTATTATTATTACTTATGTATAGTGCCTTGAGAGCTCAGCAGAGATTGGGGCTCTGATGTAAGAGACAGTCATACAGCACGTCAGGGACCACTACAGGTCTTGAAACCTGGGCCACAAGAGTCTTAGGCACAAGCACACTCTAACCTGCCACCCAGTGACCTGCTAACAATTACTAGGATAGAAGCTGAACCCCAATAGAGGACCTAGTAGACAGACCCACAGGTTGTGAGTCAAAGTTAGGTCGCATCAGGATACCAAGAGGTCAGAGGAAAGAGACAAACTGGAGATCGGAATGAGAAGTCAGACACTAGCAGTCAAGCCAGGCTTGGATGCCAGGAAATCAAACCAGGGGATAGGTTGACAGATCGGCCATAAATTTAAATAAGCGTTCAGACTTAGACGAGATAATGACTCCAGATGGGCTCTGTGTGATTCTTGGGCAATTTCACATAACATAATTTCATGCAAGTGTTTACTGTTGTTTTGTTTTGTTTTGTTTTGATGGTGGTTGTTCTGATTTTAGTTTTGGTTGTTGTTTTCAGACTACCAAGGGTCAGAACCTACTTCCCTGAGTTTCTTTGGAGCTTTAGGGTCAAAATCAAACTCTATCAGTACTTATAAATATAATTGATAGACAGAATGCTTGAAGTCCTGATTGGTCCACAGCTTCTATATAAACCCAGCACAAGAGCACCTAGTGCTCCTGCCCCTCTCTCCCAACTAAACTTCAGAATTTAGTTTCATTTCAATAAGCATCTGAGAGTATAAATGAACCCCCACAACACTTTGGGCCAAATTCCCCACTGTCATATACAAGTGCAATTCCACAAATCAATGAAGTTGTATTAACACTGTGTTAACCTTATATGCCTATGATCCTACCCTACTTATGCCTATCCATCACACCTTGATTAATTATACATAATTATAACAATAAATCTCTCTTAAATAATTAAATGAAATAATTGGCTACAACTGAAGCTGGCTCCTTGAATCTGCAAGCTATGGTTGGAAATATTTCAACACTCAGTAACTACATACAGTACAGTTCTAGCTACAATATTACAAGAACAGTCTCTGTTGCACTATTTTGTCATTGTCGGTTCTGCTGAGCCAGAAACACAAACGCACTAAATATTTATTTTAAAAGGTTTGATTCAAATTTGGTTCTAAAAATGGGAGATATTTCAGGTGGTTTATCTCTTTCCTGAACTATTTCTTCCATCTTTAATATAATCTAGTAATTTATGCAGGCATATAGGGATAGATGTTCCAGTGTGGTTCTGGACTGCCAGGGGAATCTGGTCCTAAAACCGGTGTAACCAGGGGTGGCTCCCGGCACCAGCGCAGCATGCGTGTGCCTGGGGCGACAAGCCATGGGGGGTGGCCTGCTGGTCTCTGTGAGGGCAGCAGGCAGGCAGCTTTCGGAAGCATGCCTGCGGGAGGTCAGCTGGTCCCGTGGCTTTGGCGGCAATTCGGCGGCGCAGACACCCCTGGGTGTAATCCTGGGTGTAACCAGACCTGGGAGGACCACACCATGAAAAAGGGAGCTACTTAGATCTCCAATAGAGGCTGCAGTACCACTTTTTCTCCCTGCTATCTGCACAGCAGCAGAAACAGGGTGTGGCTGGGACTTCCCTGTGCCACTGCCAGGGCCAGCTCCAGGCACCAGCCGAGAAACCGGTGTTTGGGGCAGCAGATTGGACGAGGCGGCATTCCGCCCAATCCTAGGGCAGCACGGCGGTTTTTTTGCTTTTTGTTCCGCTCCGGCTGCCCTGTAGGGGGCGGCAGCGCGGAGGACGGGAGCGCCCTGCAGCAAGCCCGGCAGGGCAGTCCTCGTCCTTCCCTCCCCGCCGACCGGAGCGGAGCCCTCCCGGCAGGCGGCACGCGGCGTGGCGGGAGGGGCCGTGTGGCAGCAACCCACTGTAGCCGCCCCCCTTCTCTCTCCCGCCCACCCCCTCTGCCTCCTCCGCTGGTCCCCCTGCACCCACGCACAGATCACTGTTTGTTTGGTTTTTTTTGCTTTGCCGTTCTGGCCGTCCCGTTTTTTTTTTTTTTTTGCTTGGGGCGGCCAAAAAGCCAGAGCCGGCCCTGGCCACTGCAGCCCCTAACTACAGAATCTGCCCTTTGGGATGGTTGTCGCTTGGCACAGGACTATTCCGGCATTGAAGCAACATTAGATTCTGCTTTAAGCCACCTTTATAGATGTGCACATGACTAGCACTCTGGGCACACCCAGGGATCTAGCCTATGCAGTGTATAGTAGTAGCATGAGTTAGTTTGATACCCATTGTAAGAGCTCATGAGTTGCGGAAATGCAAAAGAACCTTTCCACTAGAAATAACAGCCTGTAGCTTCAAGAACTTGAAGGGAGGTGCAAACTGCCTGCAGAGAGATTTCGTTATAAGAATTAAATTATCGTATGTTATTAGTGTTCTGCATATGCACATACAGTATTTATTTCTCTCTCATTTATTATGCCATAGAGTAAAGGTCATTATGTCAGAAATATAATGGATATATCTTCCTGTATTTATTACAGTGATGCCTTCAAATGTAGTTGCTCACATAAATGTATATACAATTAGTATTCAGCTGCATAGTATTCATAGGGTTGGGTTCAATGTGAATAGAACTGATTATTCCTTTTCTGCAACTAAAGCAATATCTCAAAGGCTCTTTGTATGATCGGTTTCAATCTGGAGCCAGAGTACAGTAACCCAATCTGGAACAAGATGAAGTACTATTACATAATGAACAAACATTTCATTTATAAATATGTCATCTTCACAAGTCAGGGAAAAGTGGAACTTAAACTGGGTCATCAAAATCTTCATTTGGGTTCAGTCAGATGCATAAAATAAAAGCCATAAACAATGTACAGTCCAACACTTGAACTGTAAAACGATGTTATGAGAAATGCTTTAGTACTGTATTGAATGAGTGGTTTGTGCATTCCAGGACACGAATGAAAGTAGTGAGCGTTTATTAAACTGTAAGTGAGTTTCCTGCCTGATTGCCTGACAATTAGACATTCATATTTTCTGCCCCAAATGGTGAGATTCACCTATCAGTCAAATAACTGATCTTCTACCCAGGGGAGTTAAAAGTATTCCACAGTTTGGTAAGAAGAAAGTGAAATAAAAGGGCAGGAAGACAAAAATCTAGCAATGTGGTTATAAACAATAAAATCACTTTTGTGAAGTTCAGGGGTGTAGTAAGATGAGGCCCTGAAACATAAACTCTAAACTTTATCACGGGGGAGTGAATAAAAAAGAATTTCAAAGTAAAAAACTGAAATTTAGTGGGTTAACACCTAAAATTGATGCATTAACACATGGAGTTGCCCCAAAACAGTTAACGCAGCAAAAAAGGGCACTCCCACCATCCATTTGGTATGCACACAAAAGCAACAGACACTGGGGGAACAAATTCAGGTTTTACAAGAGCAGGTAACTACCCCCACTCTCCTCTCAGAGCCAGGATAAAAACCAGGGGTGCAGTTCCCAACTGTGCAGGTTCCCAACTGCTTTGACCCACGGAACCACACTCTGCGCTCATATCTAAAAATATAACCTTCTTTCTCAAATATTTTTACACACCGGTTAAGTTTTTTGTCCTTTATATGCTTTCTCAATTTGCTAAACTTGCTGCTGCTGCTGCCTGTACTGTCAAATACCTTGATAGAGTTAATCTCTCTTGGCTCAGGTCTCCTTACCTTCCTAAGTTGCGCTTCACCCCCCCATTCCCCTGCCTCTCCTCACTTCTGCTCTCTCTCTTTGTTTTAAAAGTTAAAAGTTATAGTTTTTACAGAAACCTCCAAAAAATAAAGCAATTGAAAACAACAAAACAAGAAACAAAAAGAAAACAAGGGAAAAATCCAGTAAATTAATTATTGTAACCCTTCAGGAATGCAACAGCTGAAATTATTCCTAACTTTCTTGAAGATATGGTTGCCAAGCAACAGAAATGCACACTCTGCTTCTAATTCTAACTAACTAATAACTAATATTTGAAACATGGGCTTTTCTTATTTCCATACAGCAGAGGTTTAAAATAATAAGTAAGTAAATAATAATAAGTAATGCAAAATTCCTTGTTACCAAATGATTGCAATACTTTTGGCAAATAATAATATATTTTTATCAATTTTTGTAAAAGTTTTAAATAAGGTAATAAACTTGTTTATTCAAATGTTTAACCCTTTTTATTTTTTATTTTTGCTTTCCTTATTTTGTATAGTTATGAATAGAATTCTGGCGCCATTTGTTTTTAATTGTAAGTTTGTCCTGTATGGCTTGTGTTGTATGTTGTGTGTGTCACGTGACTATTTTTTAATTATTGCAACAAAAGTCAATTTTATACACTTTTAAAATATATATATATGTATATGTGGTACCACACTATTTTAAGATCATGGTTGGGGTATAATCATAGTATTATTAACACCAATTTTTTGTGCAAAGTTCAAGAAGATTTCAGTTACAAATATATGTACATATATTTCTGCCTCAACAAATAATGCAATTGCAAACAAAGAATTCTCTTTTATCAATCACAGTTTTGTTTTGTTTTTTAAGTTTTTTTTAATTTGTTATTCAAAGAAAAAATGTAAAGGGAAACCTCAACATTAAGGTAAAGATAACATTAAAAAATGTTAATTTCTTGTATGGGCTTTTTATAAACTTGTTTGCACTTTTAAATATAGTTATAAAATGTCATAACCAAAATGTTTTAAAATAACAATTTATGCATAAAGCTAACCAAACAATTTGAACAGGTTTCCACCTTTGGCTCCCAAACATAACAAAGCATCATGAAAGTATGTCCTCAAATACTCTCAAAGTATTTGCATGTACCTGTATTTAAAATTTATTTTGGTTAAATTTTATAGTTGGTTTAATTTTATACACTTTTCTTTTGTTATGTTATGTTAATGGGAAGCAATGGTTGTTAAAGTTCGTGCTTCTAAACGGTTAACAAGAATGAAGTTGGTACCACAAGCAAATTAACTCTAAAAAGCTTGTTAAAATTATGTTACTAACTCTTTTGCTGAAACAAAGTGTTCAGCAAGGGAAAGCAATATACCTTCTCATTGAAGATTGTGAACATTTATTTTAGCCGTTAAGCATTACATTGTGTATGAAATATTAGTAATGCATCTCAAATGAAAATGAATGTCTATACAACAATTGCAAAAGTATAGGTTGTGTTATAAAAGACTCGGTCCCTATTACATTGTTCTTATTACCTTGTAAACAAACTAAGTTAAACTGTGTATTAAGTTTGGGTTACTGAAAACAAAAACAAACAAACAAACAAACTAAACCTTTATTATGTTAACTAAAAGAAAAGGAGTACTTGTGGCACCTTAGAGACTAACAAATTTATTAGAGCATAAGCTTTCGTGGGCTACTGCCCACTTCTTCGGATGCATATAGAGTGGAACATATATTGAGGAGACATATATACACACACATACAGAGAGCATGAACAGGTGGGAGTTGTCTTACCAACTCTGAGAGGCCAATTAAGTAAGAGAAAAAAAATTTTTTGAAGTGATAATCAAGCTAGCCCATTACAGACGGGCTAGCTGGACCAGGATAAGCCGTCACTTAATTTCAAGTTGGTTACTATGTAAAAACAATTGTATTATTGCTGTACTACTGTATTATCATTGTACTGTTGTATTATTGCTGTACAACATTTACAATGTGCATAACCTTGCTAAACTGTTTAACCAATATACAGGTAAAAATTAATAAACAAATGGCAGCAAACAACTTGAAGGCAAGGAAAAAACAAAGTAGTAAACAAACAAAACGTTACATAGTAACTACAAATTGGGTAAACAAATTGCCTGTTAGTACCAGTCATAATTTGGGTCAGTGACACTGCATCCTAATTGAGGCATATGTTATTCAAAACAATCTTCTTCAGTGTCTGGGTACCAATACTACATCCTAACCCAGCACTATTTAATAAATTGGTTACTGTCCATCCAGTGGGTTATCTGGAAGACAGCATTCATTAAAAACAACTGGATCTACATCAACTACTGGTGTATCGCAGAGCCGTGCAACCAATGGAACAGAGAAGCTAGCCACTTCTGTTTCCTGCCCAGTAAAGCTTACCAGAAGGTGACAACCAGCAGTAAGGGTAACCTATAACATAAATGGACAGTATTGTGTAGTAACTAATTACAATATATTTATATATAAAGGCCTCAGTGGTAGTGTCACTACTCCAAATTTCTGTTTTACTTCTCATATACATAGCACTGTGGAACATGCTATCACAATCTCTATCTGTAGCAGGGTGAATGCCCGCTCCAACCCTGAAGGGGTTGGAAAAGCCCTGCAGAGGGCTGGGGCTGTGTAAAGGGGCAAACCCCGGCTGATTGGGGAAGTGGCTGCAGCTGGGGCCACGCCCCAAACTGAGCCACTCAGCCTGATAAGAAGGCCAGGGCAGCCTCCTCTCTGACAGGAGAGAGAGAGACAGGCCTGGTTGCAGGGAGCTCACCTGGGGACCTAGAGTGAGGCAGGGCTGGGGAAAGGCCTTGATAGCGGGGAAGCCCTAGGCCAGCAACTTCCCCAGGCTGCAGGGCCTGGTCCTAGGCCATATAGGTATTGGGGTTGCAGAGGGACAGCCTGAGGGTGGGTAAAGGCAGCTAGTCCAAACCCCTTGTTGCTGGTGATGATTGGCTGATAGACTGCAGTCTACCCCAGGGCATGGTGGCTAGATGGTGACTGGCAGTAGCCACGACTGAGGTGACATTGGGATAGGGGGTAGGGGTTTCCTGGAGGGGGGGAGCCAGAGAGAGAGTGGGGTACTGCTGGGGGGGCAGCACCTAAGCCAAGGGCACTGGGGTCTGGGAGGGACATGGGGGGCCAACAACAGGTGGATCACTGGCCTGCAGATGGCGTGCCAAAGGCTGGTGAGCTAATTCTCTGGATGACCAACAGGAGGCACCGCAGGGGTGAGTCCACGCCTGATTACACTATCCCAGTATTTCAAAACACTCGGCCTACTACTAATGATGAGACAGGTAATAACTGGAATTGCCCTAATAGGAGTGTGTCACCAAAGTAAAAGGGCCAGAGTACAAAACCAGCCTGGAAAAACATGGTTATGCTTGGATATAAGGTGGTGTCAAATGTACATACTATACATATATGCCCGTACACACTACAAATATATATGCCATATCCATATAATTTATATATATTAATTATTTGGGAGTGCCTCTGAGGCTCAATTATAATACTACATTCTTCAGTCATGGTCCCAGGCCCACCATAAGGGACTAAAAAATAATAAAATCTGCCTATCAGTCATACGTGGGAACGTGCAGACTAAGAAGACAGATGGAGCATGAGTGTATAAATGGTA
This sequence comes from Trachemys scripta elegans, assembly GCF_013100865.1. Classification (NCBI taxonomy): domain Eukaryota; kingdom Metazoa; phylum Chordata; order Testudines; family Emydidae; genus Trachemys; species Trachemys scripta. The sequence continues at coordinate 38,954,521 of NC_048304.1, forward strand.
AAATAAGATAACCCCGTGGGCTAAACACTGTTATGTGGTTATCTTTAGTCCATGCATTATGCTTTTCCGGGACGATGGGTAAACATCCTCCCAATAAAAAGACAAAAAGTGGGGGAATGTAGTAAGATGAGGCCCTGAAACATAACCCTTATCACAGGCCCAGTATGAGGCCTAAGGCCTGAACTAAAGTAATGGTCAAGACTTTGCTAACATAAAGCAAAGTTAAGCTGTGAGCCAGAGGCAGGCCATGCTCACAGAAGCTGGCAAGGAAAGGGCTGATGCTGAAAAAAGAGACATACCTAAAAGATAATGGACACCAGATATCAGAACATTTGCATACTTGTACATTCCACACAGATAACAAGGAACAGGCTGACCCATCCCAATGACAGGGTCAAAAGGGGAATATGATGGATAGAGTTGTTTTGTTCAAACCAACATGTACAAGGTGAGAGGCGGCACCTTACTACATAGAGGGGTTGCACCTCAATACGTCAGGAGTGATGTGTAACTTGTTTGTACCTCTGTATAAAAATGCACCCCTGAGTGGATGTCTTTGTCTGGCCTAGGGGGCAGTGGAAAGTCCCGCCACTGACTGAGCTGAGTCCATTGTCAGGGAGCACATAAGTACTAGCTAGCAGCACTTTAGCAGCACCTTGGACTTCTATGCCAGGGAGCTGGAGACTGTGTTTCTCTTCGACAATAAACCTGGCTGGGTGCCTTCGTACCTTACTAGAGTCTGTGGTCATTGGGGGTTCTCTCGGGGTCTGCTGTGTCAGCTATCTGCGCAGAGCTGGGGCAGCACACAGAGGGAACATGCACGCAGCCGATTGATATCAACATTGAATAGAGCAGAGCACCACACCAGGAGCATCGGACGACAAGGAGTTCTCAAACTGAGGGTTGGGATCCCAAAATAGGTTGCAACCCCATTTCAGTGGGGTTGCCAAGGCCGGTGTTAGACTTGCCGGGATCTGAAGCCGAAGCCTGATCACTGCCACCCAGGGCCGAGGCCTGAGGGATTCAATCCTGGGCAAGGGGGCTAAGGTTACATGCCCCGTGCCCAGGGCAGCAGCCCTTGGGCTTCAGCTTTGGCCCTTCTGCCCAGGGCGGCGGGGCTGGCGTGGGCTCAGGCTTTGGTCTGCCCTACTGGGGTTGTGTAGTAATTTTTGTTGTCAGAAGAGGACTACAGTGCAATGACAAGTTAGAGCAGCTACAGAACAGCTCTCACAGTCCCCTAAGGACTGTTCCACTAGATGGAGGCATGGCAAAGTGCATTGCAGTCCAGCTCTATTTTCTCCAACTGTCATGTCCGCTAGCGGCCCAGATATGTCCCTTGCAATTTATGCCTGCTAGGGGAATCCTCGCTTCTCCTTTAGGACAGTTTAAAGGTTACTTTGTACCCCTCAGGTGGTGCAGAGAGACCTTAGCAGGGCACAGGATCTGGCTCATAATCTCTAAAGTAGCTAATTACCAGACCATTTATAATGTCTTATTTTTATTAATGTTATTTTACTTTTTAAAAAATGACTGTTGAATAGATTATTTTCTTAAAGAGTTGGAATAGGCATTTAGGATTATGTAGTTCAGATCCCTGAATCACTATAAAATAGTTTTCCGTATCTTCTTAATGCAATCCTAATAGTTCATTGTCTAGTCTTGAATGGTTTTAGGGAAATGATGATTCTACAATTTCTTTTTCCAGCTTTTTCCACTGCCCAGTTGTTTTAACCATACAAAGGAGATATGGCCTTCCACCTTCAGTGAAACTATGGAAAAAGAAGAGTATACATTCCTTTATATTGACATACGTACTCTCATGGCTTCTTCTTGCACAATGTTAAAACTCTTACACTCTTGCACTGTTAGACACTCTCCTATGGCCTGGGTTCAGCCTGTACATCTCATCACACTTTCAAGATGACACCTCAACAGGCAAACAAACAGCCACAGCAACAAGATAGTTAAGTAGAACAACAAACAAACAAACAAACAAAAAAAACCCTACATTGCACCACCAAGAAGCAGCATCTTCCAATCCAGCACTGAATGTGCAACATGATGAAACTGATGAGACTTCAGCATCATGAATGAGATGGAGTTTGCAAAAGTACCACCAAGGGATTAGATTTAAAATTTTCTTGAAATGATTTTAATGGGAGATTGAAATGTGATTGGATTTTATGGTATTAACAGCTTCTCCTGCTAAATATCAATTTATGTAGACTGTACCCCTGGAGGGGAGACACAAATTAATCTAGGTAAACAGAGAGAAATGGTGGGGAATCATTTGATTTTCATTTACCTGTCTCAAAACGGCTCCTTGAATGGCTTCTTTTAAGTAACTGTGTTAAATAGTTTCTGTGGTTCCATTGGACTTAGTTAAAATAATTTACTTCTGCCCATTTATAAACTGCTAGGTTATACACAATAAACCAAATAGGATTCACTGACCTTTAAAAGAAAATTATTTTGCCCATCTATAAGCTGCTTTAGTTATCTATGATACATTGAGACAGGACTCACTGCTGATTTTGGAGATAATATACAATACTTCGGTCTTAACTTACCAAGAGAAGAGCACTGTCCCCAGGATAGATGCAGTCTCAAAGGTGCAATCTCTCTTGAAAGCTCTCCACAGAGAGACACACAGAAGAGATTATGACTGAATTAATCATTATTTATTGCTTTTTTTTTACAAAAATATTATTTCATTTCCTTTCTTTAATAATAAAATAGTCACAGTGAACCACTGTGAGCATTCTGCTTGCCTTTAATCACGGGGGTTGCATTCCTGATCTGGCATTGAGAGGTAATCATTACGATTTGTCTCCCCATTTCTTGTTTCTCTCGACTACACATTTTTAGTAATTTGGGGAATAAAATTACTCTGGGCTCAACACCTTACAACACTCCTTTCTACTCTACAACATGTTTAAGTGCTTTCCTGATTTGAGAAGTTTTCATGAATTGGGGCTAAGACTGGTACTTGGTCCTGCTTCTGAATTTATATTTTCCCTTGCTTATCCTGTAACACATATAATCCTGGTTTATTCCCCAGATATTTAATGAAATCCATTACAACCAGTCTGCAAAAATTTAGTGTTAAAATGAATAATACTGTCTTGAGGTGTACCAACCCCACACTGGGCCAGAAGAAGTTAATGAAAGGCAATGTAGTCGGTCAGCCCTACCTCACCACACCTGCACTTGGTATCAAGTTGGAGAAAGGAGTGAATAGGGTTGAACCCAGCTCAGCTGGGGGTGCGCCAGGAAGGAGAAAAGCTCTCTGGCCCTCCCTCAGAGAGAGTAGCTGGGCAGAAATTGTGGCGCTGACTTGGACTGCTGGCATTTAGAGCCCTCCTGAAGGAAGGTATGTCTGCAACAGGGAGACCAAAGCAGTTGGGGGCAAGTGGGAGGCAGTGAGTCTGCACAGGATTCTCTGAGGTGGTGGAGGGGTGTACAAAGAGCAGGAAGACTCTGGCTGAGCTGGGGCTCTGCAAGGGGAGTAGAAATAATTGTCCTGCAGCAGAACCAACTGGGTGGCAGAAAGTGCTAAAAAGCTCTGCAGTGAGCCTGTGGAAGAGGCTTAGAGAGGGAGGTGTTGATACACAGAGAGTCTGGGAAGGTGCTGTGGCAAAGGCCCAAGACAGGGCAGGGTAGAAAGTGGTCCTGGGAGGCAGCAAGGGATCTGTGTAATCAGGCCTTGACTGCTTATTCAAGGGTTCCCTGGACCAGAATGCAGAGAAGAGGGAAGGCTTGGGTTCCCTTACCAGCCCATTGAGGATGATGGAGATGGAACCCCCGACAAGAGATATGGACTATTGAAACCCCTGGTGCCAGTGGTAACGACTAGCGAGCCTGGAGGCAGACCAAAGGCCAAACATGTGGTTGATGGAGTACTGTTTTTTGGACTGTTGGCATACCCTAGAAGGGGTTGGAACTACATGTCACTCAGCCAGACGGCCAAAGTGCAAGAAGATGCAGCCTCTCACATGGCCTAAATGGCTACCAGCAGAGGATTTAAAAAGGGGAAGTCTGGTATGCCATGCCCGGCCAAATGGGGACACGCCAGCTAGCGAGTCACACTTATATAGGTATAAATTGTGAGGCTGTGGGTACATCTTTCACTGTTCAAGTGGGAGAAGTTCTTTAAAGGCAGTTTCAAATAGCTATGTGGTGGGCTTCTGAAGAGAGCTGCGAGCAGAGCAATGTTTCAAAATGAACCAGGATGTCTGAAACTTGCACCATTTTGTTTCCCAGAATGGGTTAATTTTGTGTCTCCAGGAAAGTACTCACAGTCTAAAAGTTAAGACTGAACTCCTGTGTTCCTCAGATGGTGTGCATCATATCGAATGAAAGTGTGTACACATGCATGCACTTGACATGGATCATATGTACTATTTGCTGCATCCCCTTAACAATTGCATCATATCATCAGTCTTCACAGCTTGTGATGAACCTTGTTTTCTCAGCGAATGGCTAGGGATGACAAAAGTGTTGGCATGACAACTACTGCACAGCTGAGAGGAGTGTTCAGAGGGAGAAAAAAAAAGGCCAGACATACAAAAATCAGGTAAAAATCAAATTGTAGGTTCTATAGGTTGTTTGATGATGGCATAAAATATTAATCAAATTAAAACAATGACCTTTTGCCGTGATTATGGGGTTAGCCGTGCCTCTGTCCCTTTTCAAGTCTCTCAAGGTATGTTTTTTTTTTATCCCTGTGTAGGTATAACTGTCCCAGGTGAGCTGACTTCTGCACCCAGGGCTTGGGCTCTGGGGCTTAAAAATTGCTTTATAGACATTTGGGCTCTGCAAGGGTTGAGGAGTCCAGAGCTCGGGCTCCAGCCCAAACTTGTACATCTACACAGCAATGTTTAGTCCTGCAGCTTGAGCCCTGCAAGCCCGAGTCAAGTGACCTGGGCCAGCCATGGCTGTGCTGCAGGGCTTTTATCCTGTGTAGAAATACCCTCAGTGTACCCTCCTCAGGTCTGGGGCTCAGCCCTAGTTGCTTCAGGGTAGAATTTCACAGTTCTTTCGCTCTTTAAGTGGGACCAGGGTCAAACTACCCTCATGTATACTAATCACCCCTGTGTTTGCTCCCTTCGGGAACCTGTTGACTAGCAGCCTTCTTAAAATAAAGTATTATTTTGTTTAGCAGTTGGATTAAGAATTTTAAAATAACCTGTGTAGGCCAATCTTCCCTGAAGTACTACCATTCCATACTGGTGACCTAGATACCCATATGACTTCTTGATTCTGAGGCCATGTCTACACAGGAAAGTGACGATTAATTAACTAAAGGAGTGATGTTAATGCATTCAAGTTAAAATATGTTATACCTCTAAGTTCCTGAGTGTCCCAGTGTGAACAAGCCCTGAATCTCTCTCCCCTCTGCACTCCTGAGAGTGTCTCTTGAAACCCTGCTAAGTTTCTTTGTTCTCCAGTGCCTTGTCTTCACTAGGAAAAAGATGTTCTTACCTCACTTTAGCTAACCTGTGGTAAATAACACAAGGGTAAAATCCTAGGGAAGACAAAACAGTTTGTAGTTTTAACATGAGTTAGCAGGTGAAGGCAAGCCCTAGGCTCCCCCATAGTGAACCTGCTAACACATGTGACAATTACAAACAGCCTTGTCTTCACTAGGATTTTACCTCAAATTAGTTAACTTGAATTACAAACACACCTTATTTTCCATAGTGAATATAAGGCCCAGAAGTTTCAAGAAGTGGTGGGACTTGCCCACCCAGGTCAAACTAATTATATAGGCTGTGCTGCGGGGGGCTAGAGTAATTGGAGGTAATTGTTCTGACATTGTCTCTTAGCAACCCTTCAGTGGACGCTACTAGGCAACCATTGTGAACTATCTCTGCCTTCTGGCCTGTGGGATGAACTTAATCAGAAATATTTGTGCAGAAAACCATGGCAGTAATAGGGCAAGCTACAGTATTCAAGAGCATCCCCATAATTGTTACAGTTTTCATGTGTGATAATGAGATCCATGAGATCATAGAATTTAATTTCATTGAGATAGGATACTAAATGAAAATAGCTAAAAACAGAGAGGCCACATTAAATCATTGGGACACTGTTCTGCCATGAGATATTTTGTTACAAAGTTTTTTCCATTTTGCATGTCTATTCTTGGATTTTAGATCTCTACCACTTAACACATGTAGAATGAAGCTGGATAATTTTTGCACTACAAAATGACATTATCTTGGTTAACAGTAGTAAATGCAAAATGAGCCAATTTAAAAAGGGAGATTGATGGTGAAGTTTTCTTGAAAATAGTAATCCACTTTCTGAGTGAGTAGAAGCCATGTTACTTCTGAGCAATGACTTCAGTGTATCTGCTCTGAAGTCAAAGTAGTGCACCTGTTCTGAATGCTGCAGGCTTGAAAAGGTTTTGGAAAAGCACAGAAAAATATCCAGCTGCATTTTGAGGTTAACCACAGTTCATGTTGCAAAAACAACTTTCTCTCTCTCCTCTGCAGAATCCAGAAATTTTCTGTATATAGTCACTTGTACTTTTCATAATTTGCTGCCATTTATTTTGTTGACATTTTATTTTACATTAGTGAAAACAAATGTGCAGTATAATCATCCCATTATGATACAGAAATCTCTTCCTATTTATGGCTTGTCTTTCAAACTGTATTAGGGAAAACAGTGATCTGATAGGAAACAATTGAACTTTCAAATCGCATTGCTACAGGAAATGCTTTCCTTACAGGTTCAAGCTGCATGTGAATTGTGTAATGGAATGAGAAACATTTGTGTGTTAAGGAAAAAGCTCCCCTGTAAGGCTGGGTCGATCTGAGTGTTTGAAAGTAATTTCTTGCTATTTTAACTAAGAACCTTTCTTGTTCATTGGTGCATCAAATTAACAAGATCTGTCATTAGATTTTAATTTCTCCACAAGAAGCATCTTCTCCTGAAGGTAATGGCATGGTTTTCAAAAGGGCTGAGCCCTCAGCACCTCCCAGCGAAGTCCAGGATAATTATTAGGTGCTAAACATTATTATTAATTATTATTTTATATATATATATATATAAGAAGCTCATTTTTTCAGTTGACTAAATATGGATTGGTTTAATTCTTAAACAAAGCAAACAAACAAAACCCCACCTTTATAGGCAGAAAAGCGAGGAATGACATAATGAGTAAAAGGCTGGGGAAGATTCTATGTCTAATGGTCAGAATGAGGGCTAGGAGGCAGGAAACAAGTTTTATTTTTAGCTGTGCCATGACCCAATATTTGAGCACGGAAAACTCATTTAACAGTTTGGTGTCTCACTTTCCCCACGAGTAAAACTGAGATAGATAGATTAGAAATCTATCTATCTTTGCAAAGAATTCTGAGAACCTCAGCAGAAAGCGAAACTCACTGAATTCAACAGGAATTGTTCCATTGGGCTTTGGAGCAGGCCCTAGATAAAGAAGACCTGCTATTAGGTTTTTGTAGGAGCAGAAGAGCCAGAATTTCTAAAGAGAAACACTGTTCATCCAAGATTTCTAGCCTAGTTTTACAGACCGAAAAGGTTCAGGTAGTTCGAATAAAGATTCAGATATTTTGGTGGTTATCCAAATCAAAGCTGAACTCCAAATCGTTAAGATTTTTCCCATCACGGCTAAGATGATGTATTATTGCTAATAGGATGTTGCTTTGCCCATCACTAATAAGATGTTTTTGATGCGTGGCGTTGCACACTTTTAATTATTCCCAGTGTTCAGAAACAGCTTTCTTTTCCCAAGAGCAAAAGCACAACAGCGAATCAATTAAAATGTTGCACTCTATGACCATAGCAATTACAGTTCTAAAATGTGATAAAAGGGATATTGGAGAACAATGTATGAAGTTGTTATGGTAACTGATTAGCATTTGTGTATCTCAAACTGAAAACAGTACATTAAGCAAACAAAAGAAGCCTAATTCCCTGGCTAATTAAGCAGCCTGCCAAGAATGGTTACTCTGAAATGTATTTGCCCTCCTCCCCTTTTCTGAAATCAGTACTGTCTTTTAAATATCTCCCTGATAGTAATAAAATATTACCTGATTAAAAAAGAGAGCTGACACTGATTAACTTCCTAGCTCTTCTGTAAGGTAGCTCACAACCGCTGTGACCACACAGACCATCCCACCCCTATGCTGCTCCTTACAGTTCTATTCATGTCAGACAATGGGGAATCAAAACTCTTTGAGAATCCTGCTCTCTAAGTTCTTTGCAGTGCAAAATTCTTGTTGATTTTACTCCCTGGCAGTTCTCAAGAGCAAAACTACCAGGATTTGTGGCAGGATGGTGAGACGGGCTTGCATACCTTTGTATTCTGGCAAAGCGCATGTTGCACTGGGTGTGCTTTTGTTGAATCACTATCTAGCTCAGGAACTATGATTTTAGTCTACCACAGATGCAGTTTGCATGGCTGATTATATCTCCTTTGCCCCATATCAGGAAGTGTTTTACTTTAATCTATTTTTAAAGGCAAATTAATTAGTAGTATATCAATCTTGACAGCATCCTCTTAAATATTACCAAAATAGAGTCCCATCCTGCAATGTTTACTCGAGTCTGTAATACTTGCTCATGAGAGTGACCAGATCAGCAATATAAAATATCAGGATGGGGGAAGCAAAAAAAAGGGAGGGGGGGGCGGAGCAAAAAAAAAAAGGGAGTTTAAAAAGGGGTCGGGGGGCATTAGCAGGCCCCAGCCGCGCGCGCTGCCCTCCCCGCAGAGCCTCCCATCCCCCGTCCCGCCATGGGCATATCTGGCGTGCGGTGGGTCTGGGCGGGGGCAGCACGGAGTGGGCAAGGGCCGGGTGGGCGGCGCGGGCCGAATCCCCACTGCTGCCGGGGAGCCCCGCACTTCTCCCTCCAGCTCGCGGCTGCGGCTCCTTCCTGGCGGGACGCGCCTCCCGCTGCCCCGGCCACATGCGGCGCGCGTCGCCCGTGCCTAGTCTCCCTCCCACCGGGAAGGAGCTGCAGCCGCGAGCGGGAGGGAGAGGCGTGGGGCTCCCCAGCAGCAGCAGGGATTTGGCCTGCGCTGCCCACCTGGCCCCTGCCCGCTCCGCGCTGCCCCTGCCCGGACCCACCACGCTGCCCCGCGGGTTGCAGCGCTCCTGGCCCCAGCCCTGGCCCCCGTGTGAAGTGGCCCAGGGGCCGGGCAGGAGCCTTCTAGCACGGTGGGGGGCTCAGAGTTGAGCCCCCCTGTCTCCCTCCCTTGCCCGCCCACCTGCCGGGTGCCGGAGTTGACTCATCAGCTCCAGGATCCAGGCACCGCCGCCACCCCCTCCCTCCCAGGCTTGCGCCGCCATGCTAGCCTCGGTACTGTGGACGCGGTCCGCCGGCTTCATGCACTTAGAGCATTTTATGTGGGGATACACACAATCGACTGTATAAAACCGGTATCTATAAAACCGGCTTCTATAAATTCGACCTAATATTGTAGTGTAGACATACCCTAAGCCATGCATCCAGCCTTGTTCCTGTCTTGGAGCCAGCTCTGTTCCTGCCTTCCCTGACTCAGGTAATCCGGTTCTGACCTTCAGCTCTGATCCCTGGCTCTGACTCTGCTTTCACCTTGGATTCTGGCAGTCGGACTCTGACCACTAGGTCTGACTGGTGCTCTGACTACTAGGCATGACTATCCATGATTTGGTCCCCTTATTAGGGGACCAGAACAAGAATACAAGCTTTGCTCAGGCTGCCCTGAGACTCGTGGGTCTCAAACATTGTTTTATAAAGAGCATTTCTGGTAATGAAGAGGGCATTGCAATCTCTATGACCTAATCAGACTACCAAGAATACCAGTGGGTATTGGCTGAAATAGTGGTTTGGTTTCCTTCATTTTAATGTATAACATACTGAATTTATTTGGGCATATAACCTCAATGCTAAATTGGTTGTTTCAGAATGATGTACTGTAAATCTTGGACCTGCATATCATTCATGCTTTTATTTTTGGGTGGGAGGGGGATTTTGAATTAAAGAGAACAAAGATCACATTCTTAGTGTTGCAGTAAAAGCTTTCCTTCAAAAAGAAAATGGACCACATGGGCCTAATTTTCCAGACTGAGGCAAAGGGAACATAGGGGGCCTGATTTACACTTACACAGAGTTTGTCATGGAATTGCCCTTTTTGAAAGGCTCTTTCTTCCCATGTGGAGTACAGCGTTCCTCCTTTCCCCTTCCATATTGAAAATTTTATGTTACAATAGAGTGTGTGTCACGCTGTCTAGCACTCACAACCACGAGTGCCTACCTCAGGGAAGATTGTTAAAAATAGGGTAGACACCTCAAACTGGTGATGTGGTTGAGAATTAGATTTCACCATGCCAGTAACAAATGTGAACTCCTGGATCACTATAGCAGTCTTAACATGGAGTTCTAGACTCACCAGTCTACCTGGCCACCCAGACAAACTGGACTTAGTGATAAATGGTTATTTACACACAGATCACATCACATTCAGCTTGCTTCCAGTCCCAAGAGACCAGTCACTTACCCCAGATCAATTGGTACCCTAGAACTTACACCAAAGACAATGCCTGCAGACAATTCTGAAATAAACTATCTAAAGGTTTATTAACTAGGAAAAAGGAATAAGTTACTTACAGGTTTTAAAAAAAACAAACATACACGTACAAATGCGTTACCATCTGAATCCTGAGAATGACAGAATTGTAGTGACCTGTCAATTCAAAGTGTCTTTCAGGGCAGACTCAGGAAACAGCCCCTGAGGGTGTCTGGCCCTTCACCTGGAAAATTTTTCTGTGGCTTTGTTTTATTTCCTTCATTCTGCTTCCAAGCCCAAAAGATGTAGCAAAGATGCATTGTAAAATAAGCTGTACAGTTTCTGTATGTTGTACACATGCATTTAATAAACTGCAGTGCATTGGTTGGTCACTGGGAAAGTTTGCGGGTGGGATTAAGATGGTTTCCTGCAGCTTTCAAAGTAAATATTCAAGTGATGATCTTTGAGAAGGCCTTTGCAGTCTAAGCTAGCAGTTTGGCTGTTGTGACTAATGGAGCCTTTACACATCTCTTCATAACAGTTTTGAAAGCTGCCTGGAGATAACAGCTGGCTCATGTAATTTCACTATAACTGTTTCAAAGTTCCTCCCCTCCTCTGAGATAGAAGCAAAAGTACCCACATCTTAATTTGTCAGGGAAGTTCATTGGTGCTCATGAAAGTGAGGATCGAACAGCACTGGCTGGAGCCAGGCAGAGTTCAGGGAGCTAGTGCTTTGCAAGCTGCTATCATGCAGCTATACCAGTGATCATCAGTCCCGATCTGCAATAACTCTTCTATTCAGATCCTGAGCTTCTCTTCGGCCATACTTTTTACAAGCAAAACTCATGATTTCAAGGAGAACCATGTATGGGTAAGGAGTTCAGGATTTGGTTATCATTATACGGAAAACAGTGAAAAGCAGAGTAAATCTCCCCTCGGTACCTACATATAAGTTCTCCTATGCTTCGATTTGGTTTGTGGGAAGAAAAATAATAGCATTCTATGTGTTAAAGAGAGAGAGAGAAGAGGACTTAAACCTATCTCAAAAGTTTACTATCAAAATAGAAACGGGACCAAAATGCTGGTGTGAAGAGAAAATAAAAAGCTTTAATCTCCTGGCTTTGAAGGATTGTAACTGCACTACATCTACTAAGCACAGAATTGTCTCAAGGAATTTGGCTGAACCGAGCAAAATGGAAATCCCTGTTCTCATCCAGCCTGAAGTCACTGTCACAATAAGCAACCACCACAGAATTGCAGCTTTTATTCTATTTCTGAAGCCAGCAGCACAACTGTACAAAGAGCAGGAGGGAAATGAGAACAGCACACACAACAAGTTAAACAAGAAGAGCTGTCTGGAAATGGCTAAAGACCTTTTGTGATAAAATGGAGGGCTGGTGAGAAGATTCCCATTGTGAGAGATTATCAGGTGCATAGACCAAAGTTCTTGGAGCAGAGTTACATATAAGATCTAAGAACAGAATTGATATGAGAAATGAAGGATAAGAATGAGACCCCCAGATTCTTCTGTTTCATGAAATGGATAATATAGCAAGAATTTATCTCAAGGGGAAAAGGTAGACGATGGAGGGTCCTGGCCTATAAAGAGGACTTCAAGCTTTGGCTAGATTTAGCATCAAACATTTTGTGTAGTCAGTTTACGACATCAGCCAGGTGGCGTGAAATGCCTGGCCACTGTCCTGTGAGACGCTAACACACAGATCTTTCAAGCCCTCTGTTGCACAGGTTTCCTATTGATGCCAATATGTGGGGGCACCAGTTATGAGTGTTTGTGTCCATGAAGGTCAGACTCTTTGGCCACTTTTTCAGAAGCTCCTCCTATGTCCACACACAACTGCTAAGAATGTGAGCTCTGCAGTGTGCAGGGGGATGCATAGGCTCCCTATGCAGCCTCCCAGCTTCCCGAGCCTTTGCAGACCAGAACTGTGGCAGCTCCATTGTGCTTTTGCCCTTCTGTGGCACTGAAGGAAAACACATAGCTAGAACTCCATTTTTAATGTCTCTGGATACTTTGTTAGAGGGAACATCACTATTGTAGTAAATGACATTTATAGTTCTTGGGTCGTCACCTGTAAACCTTAACTCACATAAATAGTTCCTCTGAGGATGGAGCTACTTTTATGACTACCATGGCTTAAACACCTAGGGCCAGATCCTCAAAGGTATTTAGGCACTGTAGTGGGGTGGTCACCCGTTCCTGCCCTGAGGAGCTTAGAACAGCCCAGCAGAGGGCTGTGGCTGGGGAAAGTAGCTCCCAGGCTGATTGGGGAAGTAGACACAGCTGGGAGCCATGCCCCAAACAGACCACGGCCCACCCCTGTAAAAAGGCTTTGAGCCAGGAGCTGGCAGACTCTCTCTCTGCCTTTAGAGGGAAAAGGGCCTGGTTGCTGGGGAGTGTACCTGGGTACCTAAGATGGAGCAGGGCTGGGGGAAGGCAAGAGGAGCTGGGGAGCTCTGGCCTAGAAACTCCCCAGGCTGCTGGCCTAGTGCAAGGTCAACGGGTACTGGAGGTTGCAGAGGGCAGCCCATGGGTAGGCAGAAGCAGCAGGTCCAAACGCTCCTTGCCAGTGATGAGTGGCTTATATTGCATCCTGCTCCAGGGAATGGGATCTAGTTGGTAACTGGCAGTAGCCCATGGCTGAGGTAAGATGGGGATAGAGAGTTGGGGGTTCCCTGGGGTGAGGAGACCCCAAGACTGAGGGGTATTGCTAAGAGGCAGAACCCCCAGAGACAATGCCACCGGGTCTAGGGAGGGCCATGGGGGGCCAATGACAAGCAGGACACTGGCCTGCAGAGGGCACCTAAGCTGGAAAAGAGCTAATTCCCGAGATGACCAGCAGGAGGTGCTGCAGGGGTGAGTCCCGCATTGCTACAGGCACCTAACTCCCCTTGAATCAGTGGGAGTTAGGTACCTAAATACCTTTGAAGATCTGGGTCCTATGTGTACAAGTACTTTATTCTAGGAGTAAAGAATAGAGCAGCATTCTGCAACTCTCTAGGAGGCAGGCTATGGATTGTAGAGTTAGTATAGACCTCCCATCTTGAAAACACATGTACATACTTTAAATTTAAAGCACATAAATAGACCAGAAAGAAATTGGCTAATGCAAAAAGCATCTATCCTCAAAAGAATTTCTTCCTTTCCCCTTTATAATAAACATGAAATAACTTATTTACAAAGCGGAATGACTTTGATAACACTGAAGGCTAGGTGCCCTGCTCAGAATTAAATGATTACACCTACAACAGGGCAAGAGTGAAAGAAGTATCATTTCTAAAGAAAGTTACATACATCCACACATCAAGTACATCGGCATTATACAAAGAAAGAATGAAAGTCAATTCCGTGTTAAAGCCAATGTCACATAGACACGTAACAAAATCATAGGCTTTATATAAGTCTAATATTTCAATTCTTGTCCAAATATCAAACGTGCACGATCAATATCCATTGATAGTGCTTCCATATAGGAGATACTTCTATCAGCTGTTACACTAAATGAAGTAGCAGTGCTACTGAACAATAAGAAATTAACAGAGATGAATCTTTCTGGAACTAATTTGTAAATAATGACCCTAATACTCAGCTCCAGCTGAGAAGCATGAGGCAAGATGGGTTTCAGCCACCTGTGCACTGCCCCCCATCCCGTGGCTGCTGTGCTGCAGGGATCACTGGGATATTCCAGTCATGTCCCCTTTCCCTTAATCACTCCCCCCATCCACTGGCCACAAGGAAGAAGTGGCATAGGAGCCAGCATAGCATGAGGATACCAACCAAGGATCTCCCTGCAGTGGAGTTACCCTCCAGTTGTCAACAAAGTGCCAACGGTGTTCCCCCAGATCAGGTATGTTCTATCTTTTCCTAGTGCAGGGGAGAGTCTGGTCTGATATCCATCAAGGACCAGTCCAAATCTCTAGTATTGAACAGAGCAACATGAAAATGTGTGCACTCTACCTACCATTTTGTTCTAGATGGTGCCACTCTGGCCATGGGGTTCATTTCCAGAGCCACACTCCCTTTGGGAGACTGGGGAATAAAAGAGCAATGATTAAGAAGCAAGGATGAAAAATCCCACCTGATTACATCCTTGTCACTGGAAGAGGAAAAGGGTCTTACTTATGGTGCCAGTCTGGTTAAGGGAGAACCTATTCTGGACTGAGAGCAAAGGTATTTACCCTTTTCTATTGTAACAAGTATGTCTGAGAAATATTCCTCTAAGTGCAGCCCAGGGTACACTTGGTACAGTAAAGTTCTAACAGTCCTTTTGACTGGTCAGTCCCTTTAAACTATAGCCTAAGCACATACAAAATCTAATTGCAGGGTGGAGGCTAAAAATGTTCTCTGAATCCTTTCATTTCATGCTAAAAAGTATGCTTTCCCAAACACTCTGAACCTCCGGGATCTGACCAATTGTCTGGTAATAGTATAACAATTTTTCTTGTAAAAGCTTTGGCAGCAATATCTTGAGAAAGTATCTTGTGCAATTTGCATTTTTAGGAGCACTTCCTGTAATTCTCAAACTCATGGAGGGGAAAATATTAGGCAAGTATTTCAGTGTTTTTAAAGAAGCTTGGGTAGTTTGAGAGTGATTATTTTTTTCAATCTGGTTCCCTATCCCTTACTATTATGTGGGTTCACCATTACACACATTACACACATTTTTATATTATAGACTTGCCTTTGGAGGAACCGAGCACCAAATTTTTAAAGCTATTTAGTCACCTAGTGGGGTTTTCAAAAGTACGTAGGTGCCTAAAACCAATTGAAATCAATGGGAGTAAGTTACCTACATGCTTTTGAAAATTCTACTTTGCACCTAAATACCTTTACAAATCCAGCCCTGGGACTCTTCCAGCTAGGCACTTGTAAAAGGGTGGCCTGCCCCCTTAAGGGTCAGAGGCCTGGGGACTGCCAGCCAGTTTACTAATCAGATGCAACTGAGAAGTGGACAGGTGGTCCTTAAAAAATGCTGCAGGAGTGGACTCAATGGACATGAGAGCTGCCAGGGGGAGGTGTCTTCTATTGCTCCCCTTGAAGAGAGAGGGCTGCTGAAGAGAAGTAAAAGGCCAGACCACAGCTAGACAGCTGGGGGAGGCTCTAGCCCAAGAAGAGGCAGACAAGGGGAAGGACTCCAGGGAAGAGGCCCTGAGAGTCAGTGACTCAGGGGGAGCTGGGCCTCTGATGACTCAGCATTCTATGAAAAGAGTGGGAAAAACTCTGTGGAACATGGGAGGCGTAGCTGGGGGTGAAACGTTTGTAGAAAATTGAGCTCAAGAATGGTAGAGCTTATGTTCTGTTAATTTGGCTAGTGGAACTAATGATGAGCCCAGGTGGGGTAGAAGGTCTTGCTTATTGCTTTTGATTTGTGGGATATATCATTTGGTTTGGACTTTGGTTACCTTAGAAAGGGGATGGATTTGAATGTGACCTGGCTGGAGGGCTGAGTCCCTACCCTAGACCACCAGAGTGTGAAGGAGGAGATGGGGTGAAGTTGCTGCAGTGCTGGGCCCTGTAATGAGGGCAGGGCCAGTGCTTCCACTAGGCGACCCTGGGCGGTCGCCTAGGGCAGCAGGATTTGGGGGCTGGCATTTTGCTGCCCTCGGCGGAAATTTGGTGGCGGGGGGGTCCTTCCGCTCTGGGTCTTTGGTGGAAATTCGGCAGCGGGTCCTTCACTCGCTCTGGGACCCGCTGCCGAAGTGCCCCGAAGACGCAGAGTGGAAGGACCCCCGCCGCTGAAGACCCCAGGCCCCCTGAATGCTCAGAGGAGGAGCGCTGCCGCCCAGGGTGGCAAAAACCCGGTGCCGCTCCTGCATGAGGAGGTGTCTCTGGAACGGTGAATCTTGTAACAGTACTGCTGTTCTTGAATGTTTCCTTGATGTTTTAAAATACGAGAACAGGGTGAGGAAAACATTCCTCATACCCACCTGCTGTTCCAGTGAGCATTTGAAGGTTTCTGACAACAAGTACTTATACCCTGAGCCTGACAGTGGATATCTTTATCAGATAGGACACCCTGAACTGAAAATGCTGCAGCATGAGTTTTAACATCAGACAATGCCTGTTAAGGTAGAGGGGTGTGTGTTTGGTGACAAGGTAACTTACTTCCATTACAGAACTTGGACTAGACAGAGGGAAAACTCTACAAGTGGCTGGGTAAGGAAGAGACGAAAATCTGCAGTGTGGTTATGACATAAGTTGGGGAGCTCAAGAAAATGAACTGTTGGCTCAGTGAGGACGGGCTACTCACTGCAGTGTGGTTACTGAGAACAGTTTTAGCAAAGACGGGTTTTCTGTCCTAGCTGGGAGAAGCATCTTACAGCATTCCTAGTGCAGAGCTTGATTCACTACAGTTATACTGATTGACAGCCCATTTGTACAAATCAAGCCTGGGAGCATCATTTTCAGAAACCCTGTCAGAAGAACCAATGCAGTGAGTCCCTAAAGCCCCAGAATTCTGCACACTGCTCCCTCTGGGACTAATCCTTTAGCACTAATTTGTCCCTTAAATGATACGTTGGGAACATTTCAGAGGTGAAAGTACAGTGTCATGGCACTCTGTAGTTCCAGAGACAAAAACTAGCAACTTTTTACCGTGTAAGTTTCAGATCTTGTTTTTGGTACAAAGCATTAGGTTTCACCCAGGCCATTCCAATGATGTTGATTACATGTGATCCCAACCCCAGTTTGTTTTTTATCTGCATACAAAAACAACTGGAAGAACTTTAAACTTTGAATCCCATATAATCT
Source organism: Trachemys scripta elegans (assembly GCF_013100865.1). NCBI lineage: Eukaryota > Metazoa > Chordata > Testudines > Emydidae > Trachemys > Trachemys scripta. Next base: position 38,971,809 of record NC_048304.1, read on the forward strand.
AATAATTATTTATAAATACTGTACAATGTCCCATTTGTTATAAACCATGGCATTCGAAGTGCAGCCCTCTGCAATGACTGGCTCTGCTTTTAGATCTTTTACAAGGCTTCTCCGATACCCAATGGAGAAGATCCAGGTTTGGCTTAAGGAGTCCTGATGCAGTCCAGTAGTGCTGGTTTTGATCTGAGAGAATTTAGATGGATTTTTATGCCTGATAGCATCTGTTTCTTTGTGCTGGTAGAGTATAGAGTTTGCAGGGAAAGAGAATTGTATTGGCTCAGAACTGCAGTATATTTTACTGTTGTCTGACTTCTCTCTCCCTCTGTGGGTGAAATACAGAGGATTGTAGACCTGCCAGGCATTTTGTGGTGGAATTTGAAATGGCATGGCCATCGGTACCATCCATTTTGGTGTTTAGCTCTCTCATCTGGTGATTGCTGGGAAGCTAAAAACCAACAAACAGGAACTTAGTAATAGCTTTAAAAAGAAGGAAGTTTCGGAGTCTTTGCTCTGATGAGACATCAGAGACAAATGGCTTTTTCTTTCTATTGTAAATGGATTTCTTTGTACCATTCCCCATAGTATTATCATTGTGTGGTGTATAGATACCCATAGAACTATAACCAGCTATGGTACAACAGCCTCCTCTGAGACACTATTTAGAAAAGGATAGGAATAAAAACCCTGATGGAAGTGTCTTTACTGTGTTTCAGTGAACTGGGGAGGGCATTCCATGAAGATGACCTGCTGGAAACTGGGAAAACAGATGATCTGAGAGAATTTGAAAGTCACTTGGCTTTTCTTGGATTGTAGCAGAACATGTGGGTCCCCAGGAGAAAATATGATCCTGCTTGATCTTTCACACCCTCCATCCTTCCCCTTGTGCACCGGTCATTGCTACTTACTTTAAAGGTAGTCTGGACCCACACACAGCCTGTTTCTATATCTCCACAAGGAGCCTGAAAGAGGAGGGAAAGCAGAGTTAATGTCATACAACCTAGGATTATATTAGTCTTCTAAACATCAAGTTTTTTGGGAGAGGGGTTTTTTGATCCTACAAAGACAATGCAATCTCAAATTTTGATACATTCACTTGGTACAATTCTCCGCCTAGAAGACCTGCAGGCACTCACGCAGCCTCCTTGATTCTAAAGTATTGTTAGAAAAAGAAATCACCTTAGTGATTGAAGTGCTGAATTCCTCATTCTCATCTTCATTAATGACTGTACGTATTTCTCAGTTATCCATGCCCACAATAACTCAGCAAAAAATTGTTTGCTCTTTCTTATACTATTTACATCTCATGGGTGCCAAACACCCCTAGTGATTGGTGGTATCACTTCTCTTTAGAGCAAAAACCAATCCTGGCAGTGATTCCAGGATTATATCACTTTCCTTTGCAGCAGAAAACAAAACCAACTTCAGCCTAGTAGCAAATGTTTACAAACCCCACACTTCCAGTACAGACTGTGCATCACAGCAGATCTACCCTCCCCCATCTGCTTCCCAGTAAAAGTGATTGACTCCACTCCAGAAAATAGATTCTGAGTGTAGCCCTGGGGTGGGGGTGGGGCTTGAAACTCAAGCATTTTCCACAGAGAACACCACAGAAGCAAAGACTGTAATGGCAACTAAGACTACCTACCTTGTCTGTGCCTGAGGGCCATAAAAAACGGTTACTCACCTTTGTAACTGTTGTTCTTCGAGATGTGTTGCTCATATCCATTCCTATTAGGTGTGCGCGCGCTGCGTGCACAATTGTCAGAGAATTTTCTACCCTAGCAACACCGGGTGGGTCGGCTGTGGAGCCCCCTGGAGTAGCGCCTTCATGGCGCTGGATATATACCCCAGCCGACCCAGCGCCCCCTCAGTTCCTTCTTGCCGGCTACTCTGACAGTGGGGAAGGGGGGCGGGTTTGGAATGAATATGAGCAACACATCTCAAAGAACAACAGTTACAAAGGTGAGTAACCATTTTTTCTTCTTCGAGTGCTTGCTTATATCGATTCCAATTAGGTGACTACCAAGCCTTACCTAGGTGGTGGGGTTGGAGTGAGACATTGCCATGTGCAAAACCGCTGACCCGAATGCAGGATCGTCTCTGGATTGCTGTACAAGCGCATAGTGAGCGGCGATGACCAAACCGCCGCTCTACAAATGTCGTGGATCAGAACCTGAGCCAGGAAGGCAGTTGAGGAGGCTTGGGCCCACGTGGAGTGGGCGGTGAGGCGTGGTGTTGGGGCACCGGCCAGGTCGTAGCAAGCACGAATGCAGGACGTGATCCAAGAGGAGAGACATTGCAAGGAGACCGGTAAGCCTTTCATCCGGTCGGCCACTGCAACGAAGAGTTGTATCGTCTTCCTAAACGGCTTCGTACGCTCAATATAGAAAGCAAGGGCCCTGCGTACGTCCAAGGAGTGCATACGCTGGTCTTGGTGTGTGGCGTGCGGCTTAGGATGGAAGACCGGGAGAAATATATCCTGGTTCACATGAAAAGCTGATACCACCTTGGGAAGAAAGGCAGGGTGGGGGTGAAGCTGCACCTTGTCTTTATGGAAGACTGTGTATGGAGGCTCAGACGTGAGCGCCCTGATTTCAGAAACACGCCTTGCTGAAGTGATGGCTACAAGGAAGGCTGTCTTCCAAGATAGGTAAAGGAGTGAGCAGGTAGCCAATGGCTCGAACGGGGGCCCAGTGAGCTTGGAGAGAACCAGGTTAAGATCCCACGCCGGAACTGGTTGATGTTGCTGTGGGTATAGCCGGTCTAAGCCCTTGAGGAATCGGACGACCATCGGGTTAGAGAAGACCGAGGAAGCGTGTTCTCCTGGGTCGAATGCTGATATAGCGGCCAGGTGAACCCTGACCGAAGATATCGCCATGCCCTGCTGTTTTAGGGATAGGAGATATTCAAGTATAAGTGGAATTGATGCCTGCAAGGGGGGCATGGCTAGCTGCTCGCACCAACAGGAGAGACGCTTCCACTTGGCTAAGTAAGTGGTCCATGTAGAGGGCTTCCTACTTCCCAGCAGAATCTGTTGCATGGGATGTGAGCATCATAGCTCTGCTCTCTGTGAGCATCCGACTCAGCCATGGAGCATCCACGCCATAAGTTGGAGTGATTGCAGGCCGGGGTGACAGAGTCAGCCGATAGCTACAGAAGCGTGGTGTACCAGTGTTGTCTTGGCCAAGCTGGAGCGACTAGAATCATATGTGCCTTGTCTCTGCGTAGCTTGAGCAGTACCCTGTGGACCAGTGGGAATGGAGGGAAAGCGTAGAACAGCTGGTCTCTCCACGATAGGAGGAAAGTGTCCAACAGGGAGCCCGGAGATCGCCCTTGGAGGGAGCAGAACACGTGGTACTTCCTGTTGGCTCGTGAGGTGAACAAGTCGACCTGGGGAAATCCCCACCTCTGGAAGACGGAATGGATGATATCCGGGCGAATCGACCACTCGTGTGTCTGGAAGGTTCTGCTGAGACGGTCCGCTAGAGTGTTCTGGACTCCAGGGAGGAACGATGCCATGAGATGTATCGAGTGGGCAATGCAGAACTCCCACAGGCGAATGGCCTCTTGGCATAGGAGAGACGACCGGGCTCCTCCTTGCTTGTTGATGTAGAACATGGCCGTGGTGTTGTCTGTGAGGACTGACACGCAACGGCCATGTAGGAGACCGAGAAATGCCTGACAGGCTAGGCGCATCACCATCAGCTCTCGAACACTGAATTGCATAGCCAGTTGGGATGCGGTCCACAGGCCCTGGGTATGGTGCTCCCCGAGGTGAGCGCCCCAACCTAGAGATGAAGCGTCTGTGACCAGATGTAGGGAGGGTTGCGGGGCGTGGAATGGCACTCCTGCGCAAACCGCCTTGTGATCCAGCCACCAGTTGAAAGAGGTCAAAATTGGGTTCGGAACCATGACCACCAAGCTCAGGTTGTCCCGATAAGGATGGTACACCGATGATACCCAGGCCTGAAGTGGGCGAAGCCAAAGTCTGGCATGCCTGGTTACGTAAGTGCAAGAGGCCATGTGTCCCCACAGGCCAAGACACGTCCTTATCGTGGTGATCGGGAAGACCTGGAGTCCGTGGATGATTTTTGTGATGGCGTGGAACCAAGCGTCTGGTAGAAGAGCTCTGGCGAGTGTGGAGTCTAAGACTGCCCCGATAAACTCTATTCTCTGGATTGGCTCCAGAGTGGACTTTTCTTCGTTGAGCAGAATGCCTAACTTGCGGAATGTTCGTAGTATTATCTGAACATGACGTGAACCTGCTCTCTGGTGCGGCCGCGCGCCAGCTAGTCGTCTAGATACGGGAACACCTGTATCCTTTGACGACAAAGGTATGCTGCCACGACAGCCATACATTCAGTGAAGACTCTCGGAGCTGCAGACAAGCTGAAGGGAAAGACGGCAAATTGGTAATGCACCTTGTTTACTACAAACTGCAGGAAGCGCCTGTGCGGGGGGTAGATTGCTATATGAAAATATGCGTCCTTCATGTCGAGGGCGGCGTACCAGTCCCCAGGATCCAGGGAAGGGATGATGGTCCCCAAGGAGACCATGCGGAACTTCAACTTTACTATGAATTTGTTGAGTCCGCCTAAATCTAAAATGGGTCGCAGACCCCCTTTTGCTTTGGGGATCAGGAAGTAGCGGGAATAAAACCCCCTGCCCCTTAGCTCCGATGGAACCTCCTCTATGTCCCCCATAGAGAGGAGCCCAAATACCTCCTGGATATGGAGATGCTCGTGAGAAGGGTCCCTGAAGAGGGACGGGGAGGGAGGGTGGGAGGGGAGGGATGAAGAAAACTGGAGAGCGTATCCCTTTTCCACCGTGCGAAGGACCCAACGGTCCGAGGTTATAAGGGACCAAGCATGGTGGAAATGGGAGAGGCGATCCTGAAATAACGGAAATGGATCCTGTGTAGTGGCTAGTACGCCGTCCTCGAGCGCACCTTCAAAAATTTTGCCTAGGGCCTGAAGGTGGTCTAGGAGGGCCTTGGTTCTGACCCGGTTGGGGGCCGGTTGACTTTCATCTACCACTTCGTCCCCGCCTTCTGGGGAAGTCCTGTCTCGGACAAGGAGGAGAGTAGAATCTTTGTGGCTGGGGCCTAAAGGGCCTGCGCTGGGGTCCTGGGACATGCATCCCCAGGGAGCGCATGATGGCTCTGGAGTCCTTGAGGCTCTGCAAACGAGAGTCCGTCTTGTCCGAGAACAATCCCTGTCCCTCAAACGGCAGATCCTGCAGGGTCTGCTGCAGTTCTGGTGGTAACCCCGAAACTTGGAGCCAGGAGACGCATCGCATGTCTATTCCAGATGCTAGTGTTCTGGCGGCCAAGTCCGCTATGTCTCGGGAGGCCTGCAAGGAGGTCCTAGCCACCTTTTTACTTTCCTCTACTAAGGCCCCGAACTCCTCTCTCGAGTCCTGGGGAACCAACTCTTTGAATTTACCCATGGAGTTCCATGAGTTGTAACTGTAGCGGCTCAAGAGCGCCTGTTTGTTCGCGGCTCTGAGCTGCAGACCCCCCGCTGAGTAAACTTTACGCCTGAACAAATCGAAGCATTTGGCGTCCTTCGATTTGGGCGCTGCCGCCTGCTGACCATGGCGCTCTCTTGCGTTCACTGAGGACACTACTAGTGAACATGGTGGAGGGTGTGTATATAGGTACTCATGGTTCTTGGAGGGGACAAAGTACTTCCTCTCTACACCTCTGGCAGTGGATGGGATGGAGGCAGGGGTTTTCCATATGGTATTGGTGTTAGCCTGATTCGTACGAATTAGCGGTAATGCCACCCGGGATGGGGCATCAGCTGACAGGATGCTCATCACCGGGTCCTGTACCTCCACTATTTCCTCTGCCTGCAGGTCCATGTTGCATGCCACCCTACGTAATAGGTCTTGGTGGTCACGGAGATCTATTGGGGGTGGGCCAGAAGCTGTTGTGCCCGCCACTGCCTCATCTGGGGAAGACGAGGAGGATGCCTCAGGGGGTAAGGGATCCAAATGAGGGTCCGGCTCTAAGGGTCCCTGATGTGACGGATCTCCTGCCCCGGGGTCTGGGGCCTGTACTGGTGTCGGCACGGGAGCCTCCATGCCCCCTGGGGGAGGACGGGAGATGGTGGCCTCCGGAACTCTGGGCTCAGATCGTGCCGAGCGAGAGGCCACTGGTGGAACCCCTTGAACTTGGTGATACGCCCACCGGGTCCAGAAAGACCAATGCGCAGGGTCCTGTGTAGGGTCCTCTGCCCCTTCCTGCCAATGACCCAAGTCATCGGCAGCCTGACCCTGAGCAGGGTACGCCGATCGGGAAGCCCCATCGGACGAGCGAGACGCTGATCTTGAGGGCCAGGGTGGTGCCGAGCGTGGTTGCATCGGGTTGGCCCGGTACAGTGCCGATTGGTGCCGGTCCACAGGCGAGTGGTCTCTGCGCGGTGCCGGTGAGCGGTACTGGGATCAAGAGCAGTGCCGATGGCCATGCTGGTACCGAGCTCCGGATCTGGATCGGGATGACGAAGACCGCCTGTAGAATCGGTGCCGGGAGCGGCATCTTGAACGGGAGCGGCGCTCGTACCGGTGCCGAGAACTGCGTCTGGACTCCGATCGGTACTGATGCTCAGGACGGTGCCGAGATGTAGACCGGTGCCGGGAAGAAGATCTAGGCCATGAGTACGACCGGTGCCGAGATGAAGATCGGCGCTGGGACTGCGAGCGGCATCGGGATCCGCTCTGAGACCGGGAGCAGTGCCGCAAGTCCTGGCTCGTAGATGGTGGCCGTACCAGGGCAGGCTTGCCCCTGGATTGCACGGTCCAAAGGGCAGGTGGAGCCGCGGGCTGAGACGGCACCGGCTCCGAGAGGGCGATGAGGTCTTTCGCTGTTGCGAAGGTCTCCAGAGTAGAAGGGAGACAGGGCTCCACCACAGAACGAGGTGGTGAGCCAGTCCGCACCGGACTCAACGGCCCTACCCCCGGTGCCAGAGTCAACGGTGTTGAGGATGTCTGCACCCTCTGGCGTTCCAAAGGCGGACGCGGCTCTACCACCGGTGCCGGGGGAGCCGGTGCCTGTAGGACAGCGGCGTCCTGGGTTTTGCGGCGTCTTTTATATCCCAGAGACAGGGAACGGCTCCGAGGCACTTGTGGCGGACGCGGTGCTGAGGGAGGACGGTGCCGTGAGGCCTTATCCGCGTCTGCTTGGTGGGTGCCGTTGGGGCACTGCGCTAAATGCTGCCTCCATAAGGAGCTGCTTGAGTCTGAAGTCCCGCTCCTTTTTGGTCCTGGGTCTGAAAGCCTTACAGATTTTACACTTATCTTTCTGGTGAGACTCCCCTAAGCACTTCAGACAAGAGTTGTGAGGGTCTCTTGTTCGCATAGGCTTAGCACAGGTCACGCACGGCTTAAAGCCAGGAGCCTTGGGCATGAGCTCGGCTGTGCACCGGGGGAAAAGGGGGGAAAAATAGCCCCCTTAACCCTCGCTAACTATTTACAACTACTTATACTAGTCAACAAACTATTAACAACAAACTACTAATCTAAAGAATATAACAACAACTATCTAGAATAACTAACGAGTAAAGCTAGGGAGAGTGGAGAACAGCTATGCCGTGCTCCACAGTTCCAACGACCGTCACGGGCAGTAAGCTGGATCGGCTGGGGTATATATCCAGCACCATGAAGGCGCCACTCCAGGGGGCTCCACAGCCGACCCGCCGGGTGTTGCTAGGGTAGAAAATTCTCCGACAATCTTGCACGCGGCGCGCACACACCTAATTGGAATCGATATGAGCAAGCACTTGAAGAAGAAACAGCCTCTAGGGGGCTGGACCAGAAGTCTGATTGACAAGCAGGATAACCAACTGCAGCCGCTGGAGAACCTGCACATGTCTGAGACAACCCTAAAATGTGAGAGGCAGCCAATAGACCCCCTGTCTGGGCAGAGGAGGAGGAGTTACTGGGGACAGAGCCTGACTGGCATGCCTGGGTGACCTACTGCAGGCCCTGGAGAGTCTGCACATAAGAGAAAGGAAGGGGCAGAGGGATATAGTTGGGAGAATGGTTGGGAATTGAGATTTTTTTTTCTCATTTTCTCAGCTCTTGTACTCCTGGGTCTGTGTTTCTTTTCTTCTTCCTGAACTCACCATGCTGCTAAAGGAGGGAAGAAAATGCATGAGACAGCACCATGCAGTTACTTCTGGTGCTTGGCTCAAGGTGTGGTCTCCCCACAAAACTCATTGCGAGGTGTTTTCCCACATCCACATCGGTTTTTTGTGGGACCCTAGTAGAATTTGGTGACTAGGGTTAGTTGAGAGGCACCCAGTTCCCCTGGTTAGGGTTAGCTTAGAGGCACCCAGTTCCTCTGTACCTTTCTTGGCCTGTTAAATGAGTACTGACTTTTGCATTGATAATCCCATAATCTTCCACAGCAGAGGTAGATGGAAAAAATGCTGAGAAAAGTGAGGCTGGTTTGATACTAATTATATTGCATCTCCTGCAAGCAGACAGATCTCTCTTGTCTGTCTCCAAATGGCACTGGCGGTAGCATGTGAATAGACAACTGCTGTTATGGGCATGTCAAGCTGTGGGTTTGGTATTTGCAAGTTCCCTTCCACCGCCCCATATAGTATCATGGCAATGAGTCACACAGTCATCCTCTTAGTCTTCTCTGAAATATAGTTCTAGTTTTAGTGTGGCTGGAAATGCAGGATGTGGCCTCCAAAGAGGCACAAGGAGTTTTTAAGAAGCACTAAATTTTTCATAATTGTTCAGCAAACTGAACGATGCTGCCAAAAAGGTCATCCCCTGAAAAATATAAGAAGGTGCAGCAAACAGCGCATTCAGTCATCTGATTGGTAGAAGAATCCTCCCCTATATAACTGTAGAAAACACTTACCTCATGACCCTCTGTAAGGAGAGGAAGTAATATGGCTGGTGTTTGGGTGAGCAGAGTTGCTGAAAAAAAGAGAGAAGGAATCCATTAGTTGGGGGAAGACAGCTGCTACTGAATTAAGGAGATTGGGGGACATGGTTTCAGCTTAATATCTTGTCCTGCAGAGGGACTTGGCATTGAGTGGACCAAACTGGGGTGTCTGTAAAACTAATGGCAATTATTTCACTCTCACATGGTGCTGCTGGCCAATTACCAGCCCTCTCCATTCTTCTTTCAGAACCCCACCATTCAATGGGCTAAACTGAGGCATGAGAGGGTGTGAGTCATGGAAAGTCCACACCACATTTAAGAGTTGACATGTTTTTATTTCTCCTCTTCGTCATCGCCTAGAGCTCACTTGCCACAGTGTCCCTTTAGGGGCACCCTCTGACTCTGTGGAAATTCATTGTGTTCACAGCTCCCCTCCACCCTCCCTGGCCTGTGGCTACAAGCTCACAAACAATCCTGTAATCTTCCCCAGCAGATATTAATTGAAAGGTTCCACAGTTGTTTCTTGGATGCTAACATTTTTGTTGAAACTGCCCCAGGCAGTTCTAGAGTCCTCCCCTCTGCATTGTGGCTATTGATGTTACTCCCTGACAGTCCAAAAGAGAGAGCAGAGCTGTGCATTTGGGGGTATTGAGCTCTCTGTTTCACGCGCGGGCATCAGCAGGGGACAATAAGACTAGGGTCTGTCTGTTTTATGTATAATTCCAGGCTCTGCCTTTGTGCCAGTGAGGGAGTTGATTCCCTCTTCACTGACACTTCAGTGCAGCCCTCCTATTTAATGATAGCATGGTTGCAACATACAGGACATTCATGCAAGTAAAGTACAGGAGAAGCCTCACATGTTACCGGACCCTTTGGGTCATAAGGTAATGAACTTGGGGTCCTGACTGAATGAAATCACATTAGTAACTACCCTGAAGCGTTTCCTGCTTCATTGCTAGATACTGTGGGAGCTTCTACAGTTGTGGTCATATCTCTAATGGAAAATCCTATTCCATATCCCTTGGGAGAGAATAAACCTCCAATCAGTGTCTTTCAGGGAGACTAAACTTTTGACCAGTGTTCACTGGGGAAGAATAAACCTCCCTTGAATGATCTATTAGGTATGGAGGTAGAAACATCTCTCTTCTTGGGGCAGAATAGAGTTCTACCAACATAACTTGTTTCTTTAATCTTTACTCTCCTTGCTAATGCAGATGATGTAGTCTATCGGTTCCCCTGCTGGTGGTGTGAGAGAAATTGTTGAATCATATTGTAAATCCTTTGCATATGCACCAGTTCCAAACAGAGTGAAGGTCATTGGGCTAGTCCTTCTGGTCTTATAATCCTCTGCACCATTGAACACAGCCAATTGTACTCAAGGAACTACACTGGGGTTTGACTTCAATTGTAATACTAAATAATAATGCTGGAGACTGAATTCCTCCACCTAACTTCCCATTTCAGTTCTTAGTTATTCAGGATAGTAAGGAACAGGGCAGATCCAACTCCAGAAATTGGCAGTTAATTTGTTTGCAATAGCAATGACTGAGTCATCGAACCATTGCACAAATGATATAATAAAAAAAGACATTTCCCACTCAGCGAAGGAAAGGGATAGGAGAGAATATGACTATCACTACACAGATAGTAGCAGGATGAAGTTGGGAGGGAGGAAAAGGACTGTTTGCATTGCAAGAAGATGTTAACATGAGGAAGAATGGTTGGGGCCTGTTGGTGGTCAGACAAACCCCATCTTCCTTAAAACAACTGCAGAGAATTCGTCTTGTGAGTGCATTTTTAGAAAGGTGGCAACTGTATTCCATGTCTGCACTCAAAACCCTGTATGTATATGTACATCTACCCACCTCCCCTCCCTTTCCATGTGCACGCAGGCAAAGAATCCTAATGCTCACTCTGTGGCAGAGGGTCCACTCTGTTCCAGCAAAGCTCTGTAACGCACGTAGAGCCGAGCCTCTGAGAGATCAGGGGCAGGCAAAGAAAGGTCATTGCTTAAACTGGCCCATGAGGGAGCACTCATGCTAAAATAAAATGAACAGAAAGGAAATATTAGCATCAGGAGAGCATTTCCCTCCTGTATCTTAAGAACATAAGAACGTACCAGGTCAGACCAAAGGTCCATCTAGCCCAGTATCCTGTCTACCGACAACGGCCAATGCCAGATGCCCCAGAGGGAGTGGATCTAACAGGCAATGATCAAGTGATCTCTCTCCTGCCATCCATCTCCATCCTCTGACAAACAGAGGCTAGGGACACCATTCCTTACCCATCCTGGCTAATAGCCATTAATGGACTTAACTACCATGAATTTATCCAGTTCTCTTTTAAATGCTGTTAGTCCTAGCCTTCACAACCTCCTCGGGTAAGGAGTTCCACAAGTTGACTGTGCGCTGCGTGAAGAAGAACTTCCTTGTATTTGTTTTAAACCTGCTGCCTATTAATTTCATTTAGTGACCCCTAGTTCTTGTATTATGGGAATAAGTAAATAACTTTTCCTTATCCACTTTCTCCACATCACTCATTATTTTATATACCTCTATCATATCCCCCCTTAGTCTCTTATTTTCCAAGCTGAAGAGTCCTAGCCTCTTTAATCTCTCCTCTTATGGGACCCATTCCAAACCCCTAATCATTTTAGTTGCTCTTTTCTGAACCTTTTCTAGTGCCAGTATATCTTTTTTGCGATGAAGAGACCACATCTGTACACAGTATTCGAGATGTGGGCGTACCATCGATTTATATAAGGGCAATAATATATTCTCAGTCTTATTCTCTATCCCCTTTTTAAACATCCTGTTTGCTTTTTTGACCGCCTCTGCACACTGCATGGACATCTTCAGAGAACTATCCACAATGACTCCAAGATCTTTTTCTTGACTTGTAACTAAATTAGCCCCCATCATATTGTATGTATAGTTGGGGTTATTTTTTCCAATGTGCATTACTTTACATTTAGCCACATTAAATTTCATTTGCCATTTTGTTGCCCAATCACTTAGTTTTGTGACATCTTTTTGAAGTTCGTCACAGTCTGCTTTGGTCTTAACTATCTTGATCAGTTTAGTATCATCTGCAAACTTTGCCCCCTCACTGTTTACCCCTTTCTCCAGATCATTTCTGAATAAGTTGAATAGGATTGGTCCGAGGACTGACCTTGGGGAATACCACTAGTTACCCCTCTTCATTCTCAGAATTTACCATTAATTCCTACCCTTTGTTCCCTGTCTTTTAATCAGTTCTCAATCTATGAAAGGACCTTCCCTTTTATCCCATAACAACTTAATTTATGTAAGAGCCTTTGGTGAGGTACCTTGTCAAAGGCTTTCTGGAAATCTAAGTACACTATGTCCACTGGATCCCCCTTGTCCACATGTTTGTTGACCCCTTCAAAGAACTCTAATAGATTAGTAAGACACGATTTTCCTTTACAGAAACCATGTTGACTATTGCTCAACAGTTTGTTTTTCTATGTGTCTGAAAATTTTATTCTTAACTATTGTTTTGACTAATTTGCCTGGTACTGACATTAGACTTATCGGTCTGTAATTGCCGGGATCACCTCTAGAGCCCTTTTTAAATATTGGTGTTACATTAGCTAACTTCCAGTCTTTGGGTACAGAAGCTGATTTAAAGGACAGGTTACAAACCTTAGTTAATAGTTCCGCAACTTCACATTTGAGTTCTTTCAGAACTCTTGGGTGAATGCCATCTGGTCCCGGTGACTTGTTAATGTTGAGTTTATCAATTAATTCCAAAACCTCCTCTAGTGATACTTCAATCTGTGACAATTCTTCAGATTTGTCACCTGCAAAAGTCGCAGTTCTGTACCCATCATGCACCACAGAATTGGATAATACACAGGGTGCTGCCCTAGGATCATCTAGGAGTTGCTTTAGGTTCCTCATGAGTATGTTTGAAATCCTGAACCCAGGGAGTGGGCAGAACTTCTAAAATAGCTGCAATTCAGCAACCCACTAATCAGCTCTTCCTGATACAAAGCTGAGCACTGACCTGAGCTGAATGCATTGATGGCTGGGCTTGGGCCAGAGGACTTCATAATGAGGGGTGTGGTTAAATGCCATGCCAACCAGGTTTTATCTCCATAAAAGGGCAATGCACATACAGCCTTGCCCTGCCTACCCAAGTGTTTGTGATCATAGTGCCCTCTCTAGAGACTAGTCCAGTCAAAGCCCAATATGAACTTAAAAAATGTTGGTGCATTTAAAGAAATATTGATGAATGTCCTTAAATATTGAACTTTTCAAGAATGACTTTTTTGATACTAGTCATAGTGCCTGCACTCAGCTAGCAACTAACTTGCTTCCAAGATTCTTTAAAGTGGTAACAATTATTAAGCCAGAATGTACACTGTGGAGTAGGTAAATACAGGTATTATCTCTGTTGTAAAGATGGATAAACAGAGGCTCAGTGATGATAGATATTAGGATATTTATCAATATTTATCAGTCATGAAATCACTTTCTGTTTATATTAATAACATTGTCTACACTAAGGGTGTGATTGAAAGTTCACTGTAGTCAATAGGGTCTCCATTGAATGAATGCAATTGATTTTGAATTAGGCCCTTAGATAACATAATACTTTGCTTTCAAGGATCTCAAAATGCCAAACAATAATTAATTCATAACTTTTAAATACTTATTCCAGTTTTCAAAATGAATAAAGTGACACCTCAAAGGTCAATGATTGCCAAAATCAAAGTTAATCAATACCTGAAGTGAGTGAGGAGTTTTGCTTAATCCCTAATCTACCCACCAGAGCCCAAATTAGTGACAATTCCTGCTGAATCTTCAGATGTAGTACAGACCCACCACACAGACCCACAATGTGAACATTTTCTGAAAGCCACAATCTGATTAAAGTCAATGGGATTTTGTATTTTATTGTCAAAATGTATCAGTGAGCAGAGAACTCTGACTGATTATACTATAGTTGGACTAACCATCACAGTGGACGTTCTGCTAAAATTCTTAACATGCCGAGTTACAACCTTTTATTTATTCCTTGTGTGTTACATGAGAATAGTGTAGCTTGAGAAGGACAGAAGAAATGTTTTAAGAACTCACTAATTAGTCTGAGACCCCTGTGAAACCACAACTCAATTAATATATAATTTACACAGTTGTGTTACATTGGCCATCTGAGAAAATTCACTTACTTCTATCAAAGGTCAAAATGCCAAGTCTCGTGTCCGATACCTCAGGGATTTAAAAAATCGCTGCAGTACAGCACAGCACCAATCAGCTCTCACGGAGGCCAAGTTGAGCACAGACTAGAGATCAGTTCCTCAGTAGCTGTGCTTGGGCCAGGTGATGTCATAATTAAAGATGTAGCAGAATTGCCATGACAACCAGGTGCTAACTCCCAAAATGGCAATATACTGGGTCTTATGTATGTGTGCATCCCTGCTTGGTCTGGCCCAACTGTTTGTGATTATCTTACCCTCTTTAGCCCAGAAAGAGAATAAAAGCCGAAATGTTAAGGAGATTCATAGACTCATAGACTTTAAGGTCAGAAGGGACCATTATGATCATCTGGTCTGACCCCCTGCATGCTGCAGGCCATAAAACCGTCCCTACCCCTTCCCTGGACTCTGCTGTTGAAGTCCCCAATCCTGTTTTAGGTGACTTCAATCGGCAGAAACCCTCCTGCTAGAGATCCCTGCCCTATGCTGCGGAGGAAGGCGAAAAACCTCCAGAGGCTCAGCCAATCTGCCCTGGAGGAAAATTCCTTCCCGACCCCAAATATGGCGATCAGTAAGACCCCGAGCATATAGGCAAGAGTCTCCAGCCTGACCCCTGTCAGCCATTATACAATTTACCTACCATTTCTTGGTTTTCCTTGACTACTATGTTTTACCATTAAACCATTCCCTCCATAAATTTATCTAACTTAATCTTAAAACCAGACAGGTCCGTCGCCCCCACCGTTTCCCTCGGAAGGCCGTTCCAATATTTCACCCCTCTGACGGTCAGAAACCTTCGTCTAATTTCAAGCCTGAACCTCCCCACGGCCAGTTTATATCCATTCGTTCTCGTATCCACATTAGTACTAAGCTGGAATAATTCTTCTCCCTCCCTCGTATTAATCCCTCTAATATATTTAAAGATAGCAATCATATCCCCCCTCAAGCCTTCGCTTTGTCAGACTAAACAACCCAAGCTCCTCTAGTCTCTTTTCATACGACAGGTTTTCCATTCCTCTGATCATCCTAGTGGCCCTTCTCTGCACCCGTTCCAGTTTGAGTTCATCTTTTTTAAACATGGGAGACCAGAACTGCACACAGTACTCCAAATGAGGTCTCACCAGCGCCTTGTACAACGGAAGCAGGACCTCCTTATCCCTACTAGATATACCTCGCCTAATGCATCCCAAGACAGCATTGGCTTTTTTCACCGCCACGTCGCATTGTCGACTCATAGTCATCCTGCGGTCTACTAGGACCCCTAGGTCCTTCTCCTCTTCCGTTACTTCTAACCAATGCGTCCCCATCTTGTAACTAAAATTTTTATTAGTCATCCCCAAATGCATCACCTTACACTTTTTACTATTAAATTTCATCCTATTCCTGATACTCCAATTCACAAGCTCGTTCAAGTCTCCCTGCAGGATATCCCTATCCTCCTCCGAATTTACAACGCCTCCCACCTTCGTATCATCCGCAAACTTTATCAGCCCACTCCTGCAATCGGTTCCGAGGTCAGTTATAAATAGATTAAATAAAATGGGTCCCAAAACCGAACCTTGAGGCACTCCACTAGTAACCTCCCTCCAACCTGACAGTTCACCCTTTAATACGACCCGCTGCATTCTCCCCATTAACCAATTCCTTATCCACCTCTGGATTTTCATATCGATCCCCATGTTTTTCAGTTTAACCAATAATTCCTCATGGGGTACAGTATCAAACGCTTTACTGAAATCCAGGTATATTAGGTCCACCGCATTTCCCTTATCTAATAAATCCGTTACTTTCTCAAAGAAGGAGATCAGATTCGTTTGGCACGATCTGCCCTTCGTAAAACCATGTTGTAATTTATCGCAATTGCCACTAACCTCCAGGTCCTCAACTAGTTTCTCTTTCAGAATTTTCTCTAATACCTTGCACACTACAGATGTTAAACTAACAGGCCTGTAGTTACCCGGATCACTTTTTTTCCCTTTCTTGAAAATAGGAACCACATTAGCTATTCTCCAGTCTAACGGGACCACCCCCGAGTTTACAGATTCATTAAATATTATCGCTAATGGGCCTGCTATTTCCCGCGCCAATTCCTTCAATATTCTCGGATGAAGATCGTCCGGTCCTCCCGACTTAGCCCCATTAAGGCATTCAAGTTTTGTTTCTACCTCGGATACGGTAATCCCCCATCCTGAATGCCCCTCTGTAGTGGTGCTAGTATCCCTAATACCTTCATTGGCCTCATTAAACACCGATGCAAAATATTCATTGAGATATTGCGCCATGCCTAGATTGTCTTTTATCTCCTCTCCGGCAATAGTCTTCAGCGGTCCCACTTCTTCTTTCTTTGCTTTCTTCCTATTTATATGGCTGTAAAACCTCTTACTATTGCTTTTAATTCCCCTCGCTAGGTCCAACTCTACACGGCCTTTGGCCTTTCTCACTCTATCTCTACATTCTCTGACTTCACTAAGGTAAGTTTCTTTACTAATCCCTCCCCTCTTCCACTCTTTGTACGCTTTCTGTTTTTTCCTAATCGCCCCTTTGAGTCGGTCGCTCATCCAGCTCGGTCTAAATCTCCTGCTTTGTAATCTTTTTCCCTTTTTTGGAATGCAGGCCTCCGACAGCTCATGCATCTTTAACTTGAAGTAATCCCAGGCTTCTTCTGCCTTTAGATCCATTAATACGTTTGCCCAATCGACTTCCCTTACCAGTCCCCTTAATTTGTTAAAATTGGCCTTTTTAAAATTATAAACCCTAGTCTTTGACTTAATTCTGTTACTCCTCCCATGTATTTTAAACCGAATTAGCTCATGATCACTGGAGCCCAAATTGTCCCCCACTACCACTTCCTCAACGAGGTCCTCACTACTTACCAGAATCAAATCTAAAATGGCCTCCCCCCTCGTCGGTTCAGCTACCACTTGATGAAGGAATTGATCAGCAAGCACATCTAGGAACATCTGAGCCCTATTATTACTACTAGCGTTTGTGCCCCAATCTATATCTGGGAAGTTAAAGTCCCCCATAATTACACAGTTTCTATTAGTAATTACTTCTCTAAACACATGAAATAGTTCCTTATCCATATCCTGGGTCGATCCCGGCGGTCTATAGCACACTCCGAGCACTATCCCCGGAGAGGCTCTAGTAGTCCTATTACCCAGTGTGAGTATTGCCCAGACGGACTCTGTGTTATCTAATCCATCAACTATTATTTCTTTACAGCTTATTTCACTATTGACATACAATGCCACCCCCCCACCTTTACCTTTGTTCCAGTCTTTCCTAAACAGCGCATACCCCTCCATACCTGTGTTCCAGTCGTGACTGCCATTCCACCACGTTTCTGTTATTCCTACGATATCTGGTTTCAGCTCTTGGACCAAGAGCTCCAATTCCTCCATTTTATTACCTAGGCTTCTGGCATTGGTGTATAAACACCCTAATGTATGTCGTTTAGCCTGTCTCCCATTCGTAGCACTATAAGTTGCGGGCCTCCTTGCGTCCGTCCCCCCTGTCCTTCCTATGTCCAATCTCATCTCCCCGGCTATGTCTCCTCTCATTTTACTCACCTTTTCCATACTGGAATCTGGCGTGGAGATTAACTGTGCATCTCCCAACCTTCTCCCCAAACTTCCTAGTTTAAAGCTCTTTTGATAAGATGAGCCAGCCTCCCTCCCAGAAGTCTATTTCCTTCCCTACTCAGGTGAAGCCCATCCCGCGAGAACAGGTGTCTGTCCCCGAAAGCCTCCCAGTGGCCATACATCCCAAAGCCCTCCTTATAGCACCACTCTCTTAGCCAACTATTTATTCTCACAATCCTATCAGCCCTTTGCTGCCCTTCCCTCGGAACGGGCAGAATCCCACTAAAGATAATCTGAGCCTCTATCTCCTTGAGCGTCTTCCCCAGCCTAGCATAATCTCCCTTGATTCTCTCTAACGAGAACCTAGCCGTGTCATTCGTTCCTACATGAAGGATTATCAAGGGGTTCTTACCTGCTCCTTTTAGGATCCTTTTCAACCGCAGGTCCACATCGCGTATCTTTGCGCCCGGTAGACAGCACACCCTTCTGTTCTCCGGGTCCGCCCTGGTCACAGGCCTGTCCAATCTCCTCAGTAAAGAGTCTCCAATTACATACACCTGCCTTCGCCTGGCAACAGTGCGATCTAGTAATCTAGTCTCTAGTCCCTCTAGTCCTGACCTGTGCCTGTTCCTATCTTCCGTTATGCTCCCCCTTATGCCTTCCTGATTCCTCCCGGGGCCCAGAATTGGTGCTGTTTCCATCAACTCCTCCCCTCTCTCTCTCTCGGACTAGCTGCTCTTCTCTTCTTCCTCACTCTCCCACCTTCAGCCGCCACCTGCTGCCCCTCCACCTCGCTATCCAAACACTCGAACCTATTCCTGAGTTCTATTCCCTCCTCGCTGGCCCTTCTTTTCCTTGGCCTGCTTCTCACAGTCACATGCTTCCACCTCCCATGTTCTCCCCCTTCCATTCCCCTCTCACCGTCCTCTGCCTCTACCTGCGCTGCAGGACACTCTCCTTCAGCCCTTCCTTGCCTGTCCTCCATCAGCTGCTCAAACCCCCGCCTAAACTCCACCAGGGTATCTACCTGCATCTCTAGCCCCTTAATCTTTTCCTCCAGTAACACTATCAGGCGACACTTCATACACACATACCTGTGTTCCAGCTCCCCTGCTAGGACCATATACATACCACAGCTTCCACATGCCACCATCTGCATTCTGTCTGCTCCTGCTGCTTGGCTCATGGCTGCTGCACTCCCTGCCCACAGCACCTGTGGACTCAGAGCACACACCACACCGTGCCCTCCTGCCTCCCCCTGCGAACTCCCTCTCAAACTCCCCTGTTAGCCGCCCTGTTGGCTGCCGCTGTACCGCTGCCTGGCTGGGCGGCCGCTTTTATGGGCCCCTTGATCAGCCAAGCCCCGCCCCCTGCTCAGGGCTCGGCGTCCGTCCCAGCACCCAGCCCCTGCCGGCCCCTACAAACAAACACCCAAGAACACACAGGACAGATGCAAATACAGGTACCTTCTCCTCCAATGAGAACTCCCTCTCAAACTCCCCTGTTAGCCGCCCTGTTGGCTGCCGCTGCTCGCTCTAGATCTGAGAGTGATTCTTCTTTAGCTCAAGTGACAGAGGCCCTTTTTTTTTAAATTTATGATCCTGAGAGCTTAGCACGGGAAGCATAAAATACTTGGCTTCTGTTGTGTCTATCTGCATTCAGCCTCAGATTTAATAATAGTTATTTTATAATATCTGGGACAATAGTTAATTCTAGAGGAGTTTAGAAGGGGAGATTGAGACTCAGGAGAGCTTGTTTCCCATTGTAGTTATGCTCCTGGTTGTCTGTGACTTGCCAAAGTTACTTAACAACCCTGCACCAGTGAAAGAATGGGGATAATATCACCTAGTCTCTTCTTTTTAGGTAAAGCAGTGTGGTTTTCATTACCAGGGTGCTTTGGGGGAGGGGAGCCAAATAATTAGTTTGTGCTATGGGTGCATTGAGTGCAGAGTTAAATTGATTTTGATCACTGGTGAGAAGTAGGGAGAGGGGTTTGGCCCAATCTCTGAATCTTATATTAATTATATTGATTACTTAAGAATTCCCAGTTATCTCTCTGAGGTTTGATAGGTCCCCAAGATCAGGCCTAGTATTATTAAAATTACTCTTTAGTTGGGAACCCTGATGTGCACAGTTTCAACACTTACACTTTAGGAACCCTTCTGCATTTACAATAGTTAATACATTTAGCAAGGTCACAAACACTCTAACCCAGCAAGGTAGATAGAAGTGATACAGAATGTACATATGAACATCCCTATACTCTCACCATACCTTGGAGAACAACCTGATATGTTAGCCATCACCTTCCTTATCATCACCAGTGGCCATCATCCTGGTATCTCCCAAGGGTTACATCTCTCTTTCCTCCTGCAGGCAGGCTGGGTAACAACTTTTATAATATGTTATGCTGATGCCACGATGTCCGATGCATATTCAGTAGGGATTTCTTGCCTCTTCCTATTTGAATTTCCTCTCTCTGTTCATGTTGGGTTGCCCTTCTCCTCTAGGTTAGTATATTAATGATCTCAGCTTATTGTAAAATACATCAATTCGTTGACATGGCACTCTTCTGCAGATGTTCTATCCTAAGATATCCAAAAGCTGGTGTTAGCTCATGTTCGTGTGGTTTGCTGGTGTTGTTATGGACATACTTCTCCCTTAAAACTCTCTGTTCCCAGTTCCCCAAAACTTAAGGGCTACTGTTAGGCCATTTATTTGGGCCAGAGTTCGAAGGCTGCAAGCCTTATGCTAACTGCTGAAGCCAGTGTCTTGCAGGGTAGAGGCCTGTAGGTTCCTTGTGTTACTTCTAAATAAAATAAATGCTAAAGCTAGTTCTATGAGCTAGAAGAGGGAGAGTGAATTTCCTTTTTGTGATTGGGGTGAGTTTGGGGGAGTTAGCTGAGTTGCTTTTTGTAGGAGTAATTTTTTTTTTTTGGGTGGGAGGGGAAGTTGAATTAGTTTTGGCTGTTTTGGTGATGAATTGGGTGTGGTTGCTGTGGGAGGCAGTGGCATTGTCTTTTATTGTTTCAGAGTGTAGGGTGGGGAGCTGAAATGGGTTTAGTTGCTAGGACGTGTTGGGTATGGGGGAAATTGCTTTGGTTTTGGCTGTTGGTGTAAGGGAAGTTGAGTTGGTTTGGGTTGCTGAGGTGGGGAGTTTGATGGCTGGAGGAAAGAGTTGAATATTTATTTTTTCAGCAAGCTGAGTTGGGGAGCAACCGGGCGAAGGGCACTGATTTTGTCTTTTGGTCACTGGTGAGCCTTGTGAGAGGAGGCAGCTGAATTGATTTTGGACTCTGGCATGGTTTGGGAGTGGGAGAGATGAATTGCTTATGGTTGCCAGGGTGCATTGGCATTGGAGGGGGGAGCTGAATGGATTCAGTTAGCTGAGGTGCATTGACAGGGGACGTTGATGTATTAATTTAGATGGAGTAAATGGGCCAAAAGCCCCAAAAGTGTTAGCATGACTCTGTCACTGTCCAATATTAAACAGTTTTAAACCAGGTTTGGGGTTTGGTATAGAGCCTTTGCTTATTACCATGGCAAACAAACCATTGTAAGGGCTAGTCTACATTGGCAATGCTAAAGCTCTGCCATGGCAGCACTTTAATGTGACCCATGTGGTCATGGCTCTAAAAAACCCACCTCCACAAGGGGTGTAGTTACCACTGCTGGGAGCACAGCTCCCAGCGCTGGTGCACTGTCTATACTGACATTTTACAGTGCTGAAACTTGCTGTGCTCAGAGGTGTGGTTTTTTACACCCCTGAAGAAGAAAGTTGCAGCGCTGTAAATTGCCAGTGTAGATAAGCCCTAAGTCTTTTTCACTTTTTTAATGATACAGAACAGGTAGGAAAAAAAATTAAAGTATTGGAAATGTAAAGTAAGCTGTAATTTGAACATCCCTTGTTCCCTTTCCCTTTCCCTTTAGTTGGAGGGAGATTTTAGGTGGAACCCCCCCCCACCTGACAGTCTATTAGGTGGTGTTAAAGATAATTATTCTTTTTGGGGGAAGTGAAGAAGTTAATGGAGATGGGCTGGAGCTATCATTGTTGCCATTGTTAAACTCTAATCCCATTTCTTTAAAACCAAGAGAAACACACATGAAAAGCTTCGATAATAAAGCCTCTATAACCAAAGCTTCTGTAATAAGCAAGTTTTTATGTCCTTTGGGGCTAATGCAAGCCAAACAGTTTGGGGATCCTTTGTTTGTTTAGGAAGTAGGGCTGTCAAGAAATTAAAAAAATTAATTGCGATTAATCGCGCTGTTAAACAATAATATAATACCATTCATTTAAATATTTTTGCATGTTTTCTACATTTTCAAATATTGATTTCAGTTACAATGCAGAATTCAAAGTGTACAGTGCTCAGTTTATATTTTTTAATATTTTTATAATAAATATTTGCACTGTAAAAAACAAAAGAAATAGTATTTTTCAAAACCTCATACAAATACTCAGACAAGTACTGTAGTACAATCTCTTTATCATGAAAGTTAAACTTACAAATGGCACTGTTGTAGCTGGCATCACAAGATATTTACATGCCAGATGTGCTAAAGATTCATATGTGCCTTCATGCTTTGACCACCATTCCAGAGGACATACATCCATACTGATGACGGGTTCTGCTCGCTAATGATCCAAAGCAGTGAGGACCAACGCATGCTCATTTTCACCATCTAAGTCAGATGCCACCAGGAGACGTTTGATTTTCTTTTTTGGTGGTTCGGGTTCTGGTAGTTTTTGCATCGGGGTGTTGTTCTTTTAAGACTTCTGAAAGCATGATCCATGCCTTGTCCCTCTCAGATTTTGGAAGGCACTTCAGATTCTTCAACCTTGGGTTGAGTGCTGTAGCTATCTTTAGAAATCTCACATTGGTACCTTCTTTGCGTTTTGTCAAATCTGCAGTAAAACTGTTCTTAAAACGAACAACATGCTAGGTCATCATCCAAAACTGCTATAACATGAAGTATATGGCAGAATGTGGGTAAAACAGAGAAGGAAACATACCATTCTCCCCCTAAGGAGTTCAGTCACAAATTTAATTAATGCATTATTTTTTTAACGAACATCATCAGCATGAAAGCATGTCCTCTGGAATGGCGGCTGAAGCATGAAGGGGCATACAAATATTTAGCACATCTGGCATGTAAATATCTTGCAACACCAGCTACGAAAGTGTCATGCAAATGCCTCTTCTCACTTTCAGGTGACATTGTAAATAAGAAGTGGGCAGCATTATCTCCTTTAAATGTAAAAAAAAACTTGTTAGTCTTGGTGATTGGCTGAACAAGAAGTAGGACTATGTGGACGTGTCAACTCTAAAGTTTTACATTGTTTTATTTTTGAGTGCAGTTATTTTTTTGTACATAATTCTACACCTGTAAGTTTCACTTTCATGATCGAGATTGCACTACTTGTATGAGGTGAATTGAAAAATGCCATTTCTTTTGTTTATCATTTTACAGGGTAAATATTTGTAATAAATATATAAAGTGAGAACTATACACTTTGTATTCTGTGTTGTAATCAAAATCAATAAATTTGAAAACATAGAAAACATCCAAAATATTTAATAAATTTCCATTGGTATTCTGTTGTTGAACGGTGTGATTAAAACTGCGATTAATCACAATTTAATTTTTTTGAGTTAGGATAAGAATTTCCCCTTAACAGTGCACTAGGATCACCGATTCCCAAAGCTTTATCTGGTATCATCTGGGTCCTGGTGTGTTCTTCTTTTACCTACAAAACAAACAATAGAAAAATCTTCTCACTTCTCTTGGGAGTGCAAACATTCAATTAACTAGGTACACAATTATATTTGCAATTCTTTTCCAGGTTTTCCCTCCTATTACTTTAGTTGAGAGGCATGAAACCATTTTGATGCCCCCATTTTCTTTCCATCTATCTATCTATCTATCTATCTATCTATGGGACTGGCTTTATTTTATCTGTCACTCTTGTGAGTGCAAGATCAGTTTTAGTTTTATTTTCTTTTTTAATATTTATCACATTTCTCAGGGCTATTTTATTAGTTAGCTATTTTATTCTTTCTTTTTACCTATTCTGTCCTAATGAATAAATTTTCAATTTTAATTTAATATCTTTCACTTTTGATTGATTGTTAATTTGGGGAAATATTTCTTAACTAAGCTAGTATCTTTTAACAATCCCAGATTTATTTTCTCAAGATGCTTCTGGAGCTGTAAAGGTGCTTTTTTTTTTTTAATAGGGGGCACAGTATATTTTTGTTATCCAACTTTTATTCCCTGAATGCTTTGGTTAGTATACAAGGTACCTACCTGTACCTATACATTTTCTCTTTTAATTCTTTTGTCACTAGGTTTTTTAACATGAAAACACATTTCCTTCTTCCAAATAAACAAAGTTTTTTATCCCCTTCTAGTATAAAAGTAAATTATATTCCTCTTGTTCATCATTACACTTTGGATTTTTGGTATGCCATTCCCCATTTTAAAACAACATTACGCATCTTCTTTTCCAAAGTTTTATTAAATATAATTTATTATTTAAACAATTAATGAAAGAACAATTGTAACAATATACACAACTGGTAAAAATATTTAACTTCCAAAAGAACCTTTATTTACTAAATCAATTGTAACATTGAGTTTTTGGAGAATATTAATACCAATAATACAGTAGTTTCCTATGCTCTTTAACAAAAATCATCCTTTTAAATCTTTTGTCCCTATTTGGAATCTCATAAAAGAACTTAAGGGAACTAAACTTCTATACCCATTGATCCCAAATATTTTCTTCCATAATACTGGGGAATCATTTCTAAACATTCATTGATTACTATCTGGGACACTTAGAGGAGAGCAAGTGGGCTCCCTATTCAGATAGTACAACTGGCTATAAACACCTTTCTCAATGACTACTTGAGTCATTGGCCTTCTCCACTCATTCACTATGAGCTGTGCTACTATTCCTGGACATAGTTTTAAAAAGGGGGAGCCTCTTTAAATAAACAGAACCTGTAAACTGTACCAATCCTTGCTTTTGCTCCTGGAACTCGTTGTCCATTCTTCTAAATTCCTTTCTTTTCTGGTAAATCCTCCATACTAAGTAAAGAAATATAATTGGGATTACTTACTAGTCTAACTTCAAGACTACTAATTATAACTAGATAATTTTATTATTATTTTTAAACAACTATATACTCCACTATTTTTAAATGGAATTTTATGCTCTGCTTTATTAAATCCTTGTAATATTTTCCGTTAGTAAGCTTCACATCTTTTGTAGGGCTCTCCAGGTATCCTGATCAAAATGTGCCATCAGCATGATCTTGTGTTGACTATGGGGAGATTGGGGGCATCCGGCCTTCGTATGCTGCTACTTCAATGGGGGGATGGGAGGGGATCAGCTCCCTTATGATCTGCTAACCTTCGAGCAACTCGGCAGTGGATAACCTGCCAATTTGGTCCCTTCTCTCATATCAGAATAGTCGCTTCCAAACCAAACTCCTTAATGAGTTGTTATATTAAATGATGGGCAAAGTGCACAGAAAAAGGAAAGGAATGTGTAATATTCTAGACCTTCCTGTTTGGTGGAACTTTTTGCAATTAGGCACTATTTAATATTTCTTTGAAACTGATATACATGGGGCAGTGTGACAAAAACATATAAACTACCTTCGGTATTTGACCATTTGCGAGGCTTAGCCAACATTTACCTGTACCCTGAGCTTGGCTACCAGCTGATATCTTTATCAGTTGGGACACCCTATGTTGAAATGATGCAGTATGAGATTTAACATCAGTTAATACCATGCTGTTGAAGAGGCAGTGTTACCCCAAAAATGGATTTGGGGGGCACTGCATAATAATCTGCCTATTACCCCCTTAGTCTGTTCTTCCCAAGGTAAAAGTTTCCTGGAGTTAAGAAAACACTAAAGGACACGGATATAACCTTCCAATAAAGTAATTGACACAGCTGTATTCTTTCTAAAATATGTTTTTATTAAAATAACTAATAATCCCTACTACAATATGATCACAAAATCCCTGAGACACAAATCCCTTAATACAAACTAAACAGCACTTAAACTACAATAGCATATAGTTCAAATGATTCTAAGCAAGTGATCTGTTGCAAGTGACCAGTTTGCAACAAATTGCTGACACCATATCTTAAATTGCTTTAAAATTACATAGGCAAAATATAATTAATGCACACCCACATTAAATACTACATAGCATCGTAAACTATATTTGTACTAAACTATACTTAAAAGTTTATTAAGCTTATTCTATAAATCTGTTGCTGCTTTCTTTTAAAAATCAAATCACTGCTGCTGTTCAGCTCCTGGTCAGTCAACTCTCCTCCACTTTCTTTGCAGTAGCTTTTGTATGGCTTCTCTTGCTGGCTCTCCTTTCATGCCCCTCTCCTTCTCAGACTCCGCTTCTGGATTCTAAAACTGTTGCTGGCAGTTGGCCTTTTATGCTACATTGTAGCTCTTTCTTTACATACCTTCCTAGTCTTAGACAGTTACCTCACTCGCACTTGCTCAAACCTGACCATTACCTCAGAATTCCGAATGACCATTGTGACCAGTATGAGTGGGTTCTGACCAGTTAGCTGCTTAACTGACTGAACTCTGTCACCCCTTACTGCACATGCCCAATAGTTGCCAATCGTGCACATGCTTACTGTTGTCCTTACCTCAGAGCTGTGATTCTGCCGAGCCCCCGCACCCATACTTGGCTTTTTGCCAGGGCACCTTCCCCCCCCCCCCAGAAATCCTAATTTTTTACTGAGCATGCTCAGGGTCCACAGCTTCCATCTCAGGTGGAGTTATTTTTACTTATTCAAAATGGAGTTCAGAAATACAGTAGAGACTGGAGAATTTTCTCTGGTAATATTCCCCTTCTTGAGGGTGTGATAATATCTATTATCTGACCCTCACTTTTACTAGTGAGTTCAATGGGTGTTTGACCGTGTCCAGCATTGGCTCAAAGCTCCTATTTAGGACCAAGCATGACTTTCTTCTTGTTGGCACAATACCTCACTACCCCTGATTCTGCCTTACTAGAATGATATGACCATCTTTGGCTTTATTTTAAAGCTCCTGACCCTCCTTATATCATGCATCGGAATAAGCATTTCACTACCACCAAGATTTGAAGCATTAGGATTACCATACGCAAGATATACATTTTTCCTTTAAAAATTACTTTTATTGATAGGATGGTAGACAGTAATCACAACACTGTGTGTATACCAGCTTTGATTTCTATAACAGGTGTCTTCAGTTTGCCAAAACTGAGACAATTGCCACAAGCTTTTAACAATTACATTACATAAACACTTATAAATGGTAACTTAACATTATGTAACTAAATCTTAAACTATTACATAAACAAATTTTTACAATCATTACAAAAAATTTAAGATTGCTTATGTTGCTTTCTTTTAAACTTTCACACAAAAACAGTGAAATGCATTTGTTTACAGTTTTTAAAGTATTCTTAACAGGTTTGCCTTCAATTTCTAACTTTTCCTGAACTGATTTTAGACCTTTTAACAGACTGTTTTCAATTTCTAATCCTCTCTGGGCAAATTGGAATTTAAATAAAATTTTCCTGGTCCAACGTATTATTATTACAGATATTACACAAACAGTATGTTTCAATTATCCATACAATATGGTGTAGCATTTTATTTAAAATTCCAGTGGCAATAGGTGACCATCCCAAAAATACCTCTCACCAATTGTGTTTTGTATCTTCTTACTTGTTCCACAATTTGTTTAATTTCATCAGTTGAGTGATGTACAGTGATCATAGTTTTACATGCATTTTCCTCAGCCTTTTGCAAGTATCTTTGCAAATCAGAATGGTTTAGCAATTGTTTAACTAAACAGATATTCATACTCAGTGGCACTGGGTTGACACTTTATACTTAAGGTAATATAATTACCTTATATTCAACTTCAGGTAATGTAAAGTTAAAATCACATCCAATCACTGAAACTTTATTACATAAACATTGATTTTCATAAGGATTATGTCTTATATTAAACAATTAACATTAAACTGTTCTGCATCAACTTCTAATACATACACTTGTATTTCCTATATGCACAACCATAGATCCAGTGTTAGAAAATGGATTTAGTTGACAATGGCATTTCCCTTTTTTCTGGATTTAAATAGATATCATAAGATTGTATAACATCATTATTACAAATATATCCACTTCCATTTTCTTCCATACAAGTTTTAAGTTCTACTTTTTTTCCATATGGTGGTTTGATTTATGGCCCATAATTTGCGTTCCATTGGTTGCATTACACTTTAATTGACCTTTAATCCTAATCCCATAATAGGGGATAGCCATTCTATTTGAACACAAGACATTTCATTTTGCTTCACATTATATGTAAAATTTATCATTTTCCACCAAGAATATAAATTTTGCTCATAGACAGTATCATGTTTCAACATGATACTTCTTATTTCAAATGGCAAAATACCACTTATAATCAGGAATGGAATATCTTTCACCACACCATTGGTCCATGTTTGTGCTTGTATGCAAGTTATTGCCATAGACACATTGCTTTGAAGCACTTTTATTGTTTGTAACAGTACTAGAACTACTTCTTGCAACTTCTCCCAGCCGGGAAGTAGACTAGCTATCAAGTAATGACCAGCGCTTATTTCATTTAAGAGTATTTTTAGGGGTTTAGACAAAGCACCTAAATGCTGTTCTATTGCATCTAATTTATAAGCCAATACTCCCTTGCCATTACTGTTTAGCACCATAAGACCTGTTTCTGCTCCTCCTGAAACTGTACCAAATAAATCTCTTTTGAATCTTTCAGTAGAGGGCTTTGGTAAAATCTGAGTTTGGCTTTGCACCCATCTTTTCCATTCCTTAAGCAATGGTTCTATATACTTTGCACATTGTGGTTGTATGATGGAGATGTTCATGGGGGTTAAGTCTAGCACACTCCGTTTTTAAGGAATATGTGGGCTCTATTATTAACTGTCGTTTGACATCTGCTTTTACCACATAAGGACCAATTTTCACTTGATTTGGTTTGGATATCTATATTACAGTAAAAGTTTTATTAAAACTATAAGAACTAATATATGGACCAATAATTTTACATATTCCACTTCTCATTATAGCTGTACTGCTTTCACACCAATATGAAAGCACAGTTTGAGTCTTATCTTTTTCATATCCACTACCCTGTTCTATTAGCTGACTAAACCAAGGTCCTTGTAAACTTAGCTGTCCCCTTGGTACAACCTTTTGCTGAGATGTACACTGAACTACTACCCTGCAATATCTACCTTGTGAGTAAACATTATTAATTATGTCATTCTTTATACTCAGATCATTACGACCCCATCTTAATATAGTTTCTTTTTCCTCTTTTATCCACTTAGGGGCATACCATGCTATAAAAGTATATTGGGAAATTGAAGGACCTGGATTTTTCCATATGGGTATAAGATAGTGGTGGTTGAATTAATTGTGTCAACCAGGAGACTAGTGGAGCAGGCAACTATCACAGAACCTTCTCTTAACATACACTGCCATTGTCCTGACTGAACTGCTTTTTCCTGTATTATTCCTTTTTTCCTCTTCTATAAACCAGTTACATCCTGTTTGGCCTGGTGAAGGGAAATCATGGTGACATAAAACACCGCAAATGGTAGGAGCAGCAAAAGATAGAGAACATCTGCAGGTGTTTTCTGCAACTATGTCTGGATTTTCGACAGATCCCATTGTGACCTCAATAATCCAGTTCTTTATATTTTAACTATCAGGCTGAGGGATTGCAAAAAAGACAGCTAACCTCAGTATTAGTAAGAGCAGTTAAATTAGGTTTTCTCCATCGTATTGTCACTCTCAGTACTCCAGTCTCCGAACTCTCACCACCACACCAAGATGCAGCAAGCACCTATGCCAGGAAGAGAGAGGATAAATAGGGCTTCACCTTCTATCATCTGGGTTGCATTTTTTATTATGTCTATAAAACAAATAACAAAAAATGTCTCTCCCATTTTAGCAGGACTATAAACTTTTTACCAACAGCAATTTTTACTAGCTAAAACAAAACAAAAAATTCCATAATTTTGTTCCCTATTATAATTTATATGGAAATTTGATAAAAACAACAAGGTTTATATTCTTAATCTCTTATAAAACTTAAGTGTTATTCACACAACTTTTTGATTCATTCTTTATTAGATTTACTCTCATTGAAGGGTCCTTATCGTATTACGCTGAAAACTTTTACATTTACCTATATTTATTGATTTTTAACCTCTTTCCCGCCTATATATAGGTATAACCTATATGTCCTTACTAAAGTTTCCATGATACAAGTTATTGGAAGCACATTATTTGATCTATTAAAACCCTGGAAACTTCCTAACTTCTAGCTGAAGTTAATCTATATCATCATTGGGAGACTTCTAATGGTGGTGATGGCACTCTACCTACCATCATCTATTTATTTGCCTGTTTTTGAATTCATTATTTTTTTCATTATAGTTCCCTTTTGTTTAGTTAGGTCATTTTATACATTTATCTCTTTATCTGTAGCTAGTTAAAGAAAACAAAACAGTATTTTTTTTCCAAAACAGTTTACAACTTTTATTTATAACAACTTTTACTCAACTGCAACTACATACAGAAAATTAAACAAATAAACTTTGACAAATGCTTATATCAAAATTAATTAGCAACAAGACATTTTTTTTTAGAAGATAAAAATACAAAGCTTTAGGAAGTGACCTCAGAACATATAGACAACAATTTAGGATAATTTATCATTAATAGCTATCTAAGTAGTAAAAAAATAAAATAAAAAGAAATTTCTCTAATAAACTGTTTAACCAATCACTCCCCATAATTTTTTGTCTTGGTGGCAGAAGAGAGATACTGACCGTGGTTAAACCACAAAATTCTATAACTGCTGCTCACAGCCCGAGAGAGAGAGAGAGAGTGTGTGCGCGCACCACCCAAATAACTATTGCTACTAGAATTTTCTGATTACAATGCAGGGACACAGCTCTATCTACTGTATTAATTATTATTGTTAATTATTAATTACAATTTTATTATTAGGATAGAAATGTAGAAAGCCTGGTCTATTTGGAGCAATTTTCAATTTTTTCAAGATAAAAAATAAATAAATCCTATTTTATTATCTAAATTTTTAAGCATTTATATGAAGTACAGATCAGACAAATATAACAAAAGGCAATGGCTATTTAGAGTACTTGTACAGTTAATACTGTGGGAATTTAGAACTTTATTTTTAATGCTAATTTATTTAGATTTTATATATAAACTAAAGCATATTTTCTGCCTGCGTATGTTACTTTACAATATTATTTGCATCAATTTTTCTGGTACAGACACCATTCAGTGTCGCAAGTAAAGCTAAGCTAATTTCAGTTAGGCAAACGTTTTGGAGGATACACTATTCTTCTTTTTAAAATACCCTAAAACAGATCATAAGCTAACAAATCCAGAGTTTCCTCTCTACTCCTTTTGGTGCTTCTTGTACATATATTAAAAAAAAAAAAACAACAACTAAAGTTACGTATTACCCTAAGTTTTCCCTAATAATAATAAAATTACTTCTTATACTACCTTAAATCTACCTTCTAGTTACCTTATTATAAACACTATCAAAAGAAAAGAACTTATCTTATTTTCCAGAGCACATCATTCACAGTATCTATTGAGCAAGGCAGTTGACTGATTAAAGCCTGTGTCCCTGGCCTGCTTCCTCCCCTTGCCCACCTCTCCCGCTGCTGGGATCTCTCCCCAGCCCCATCTTTCATCAATTTTGTTATTTTTGGATGCAATTCCAAAGAAGGAGGTTCTTTAGATATTGAATGCTTCACAGAAGGGAGTCCAAATACTGAGATTTTCAGGAGGGGGAAATTCTGGTAATACAGGTTCAAGGGAGGAGGGTTTTAGCAGCAAGGAACCAGGGAGAAGAGACTGAGGTAGTGAGGATTCAGAAGGAGAAAATTCAGATAACGAAGAGTTAGAAGGGGAGAATAGATCACAATTAAGATACGGTTCCAGTGAAGGAAGTGATTCAAGGAATGAGGGTTCTAAGAGAGTAAATGTCTGCTCCTGATTCTGTTCCTGAGTCTCCTGCATCTTTTTCCCTGACGTTTTCCTCCTTCACTGCCTTTTCTCTTTCTTATCTAAATTTAGAATTTAAAAGAATACACATATTCTTTTATATAACACTACTTATTATACTAAGCTTATAATTAAAAAACCCAATTCCCTATTTCTATACTATATTACACATCCAACCCAACTAAGGTTCTCCCCCAGAATTCCCTTTCAGAACTTTAGCTGAGAAGAACAAAACTATTTTGACCCCCCCACACATCAAATGTTAACTGATATACAGTGGGATTAGCTTTACTTGCAAAAGTGACAGATCCTACCCACACTGGGCAGAGGACATGGGCTTTTTCTTTGTATCTTTATATATCACCATGTCCCGTATTTCCATTCACTGTTTTTAGTAAGCAATTTGTACAACGGAATAGCCCCATCCCTTTTTTTTGCATATTTTTCAATAAAATCTCCAAAAGAAAAGTTAGTCATACCCAAAAGGATCTTAAGTTAGAAACATCTGTGGGAGTGACCTCCCCTCTTGTCCAGTGTAACTCCTGCTGCTGACACAGTTACGCTTTCTCTGGACTGACCTTAAATCCAGTTTCTTTTGTTTTCTGCAATATTTTCATATTTTTCTCCCTAGTTTTAATACTGATAAGAATATCCTCTACATATCTTAAACTATACAGCATTACTTCCTAACTTCTGCTTCTCTAGGATGCTTTTGAAATCACCTCAAAGTAGATTATAAATTAGCAAATTACTGTATTTCAATACTGCAATTATTAAGAAAAACAGTCTAAAAACTCACAGTACTTGTGGACTAAAAACACTCTAGCTAAATATTCAATAACATTCCTATAATTTCATTAATACATTTGTAATTGGTCCCGTTTAAACTACATATATAATAAAAAAAAGAATAATTTGTTTTAAGGCTTCATTTCTCCTGCTCTAAAGTAGCATTTTATGCCGACACTGCAGAGATTCAGTATGTTTTCTTATGCTATCTCCTTACAGCAATGGTCCCCAAACTTTTCAGGATTGTGCCCCCCTTGCCCCTGGCCACAACCCCCCTGGGGCTGGGAGCATGGCCATGACTCCCAGGGAGGGAATAAGGACGCAGACAGGGGTAAGGGTTTCGAAGCTGTGGCTGCAGCTGGGGGAGGGTCCAGGGCCAGGACTGGGACTGGGAATGGAGCCACAGCCAGGGGCTGAGGCTGGGGGTGGGGCCAGGGCCAGGTTAGGGGTTGGGTGCGGACCCACACCCAGGCTGCAGTTGGGGGCCAGTGCTGGGGGAGAGGCTAGGCGTGGGGCCAGGAGCCAGGGTCGTGGCTGGGGACAGGCCAGAGCTGAGTGGTGTTCCCTCACTGCCCCCTATGGGGGCTGGACTGGGCCCCACTGCGTCCCCCAAATGTTCCACCGTGCCCCCCTAGGGGAGCGTGCCCCACAGTTTGGGGACCTCTTCCTTAAAGGATGGAGAAGCTGTAAATTCAGCTTCCTCACAATCAGATAACTCTTGGAGCAATTCGGCAACCTAATATTGCAATAGTCGCTTCCAAGCTAAACTCCACAATAGGGCCAAGGTTTTTTGCTGTCTATTTTGGTATGGGACAACATTTTTGCCTTCATTTTCTTTTTATCCATCTTTCCTTTATTCTACCTTGTTGGTCACCTTTGCCTGAGAACCATTGTCAGAGAAAGTTTCTACTGATACCTTCAAGTTTTTTTTCTTGAGTGGCCACCCTTTCCTCTGTATTTTACATGCAGATTTATTCATAGTGGCATCTGAATTATTAAGCTTTTTCACTGTTTTCATTGCCAAACCTAATTCTAAATTTTGACCCAACTCTGAACATCCAGATGCTGATTCCCAAGTTATACTTGGCTTTGGTTTTCCCTTTACTTGCTGTTTCCTTTCAGGAGAGCACGTCATAGAATCCCCTCCTGGAAGAAAGATTTCATCACTTCTTTTTTTGGGCTATTAGTATTACTTCCATAGGGCAACATGTGAAAATTTTGGTCCATAGTTTTCTTCTTGTGTAAAAACAGCTTCTAATTTCCACTGGGGTTTGTGTGAGCCGTTGCATAATGGTAGCAGTGCAGCTTCCCAGTCTTTTCAATAATGAGTCTGATTCTGATAGTGTACAGTGCTTTGAGAATATTAGAATATGACTAGGGTCCTACATACAGCCACTGCTGCATAATGGGTTTATTCATGCCACCCTATGAATTCTGTTCAGATGGGAGCCTGTGTTCTGACCTGCATTGATGGGATACCATGCAGACATGCAGTTTGGTACCTAAGTCCCAGTTATGCTCTGATGAGCACACGAAGCAATGCAATCAGGAGACATCAGTTTTATTCAGCTAAATCATACCATCAGCGTTTTGCTTTTTGAAATAGATAACACATCCCTGCTGAAATATCATCAATTAGGTGAAGGAATCTCCTGGGTGGAACTCTTCACACATCAGAAAACTAAATACAAATAATTCATGGGTTGGGCAGTGACCAATAAAAAATACAGGAATTAATTGCTAGAAGTGTAAATTTATTTTTTTCCTTTAACTCTCTAACCTTCTGAGATAAAGGAAACCAACTGCAGTTGGAGACATAATCATTCCCTGCATGCACCCAAAACTCTGCCTCTTAAATTACCACCTGCCAGAAGTGGGGAGATCCCCATACTTGCCATGTGAAGATAGCTGACAGAAACTATTTCTGTCAATGTTGTGGAGCTGACTCCTGAAAGTGGCAGATAGGACAGGAATGACAAAATGTATTTGTTTTCAGGTAGATGGCAACTCTCTATTCCATGCTTTACCTTGAGCCTTTACATACCCCTCCCCACACAAAAAGAAAGGAACACCCTATGTACCTGCAAAGTAGATCTCGTGTACTTGCTGAAATGGAAGAGGGTCTGCTTTAAATAAAGAAAGTCTCTTCTTTCTAGATGGAATGGTTAGACTGAGGCCTTCTGGGGGAATGAACACTGATCTGGTCAATGGCCTGATGCTGGATTCCACATCCTAGAAGGACAGAAATAAAGAACTAAATTTTCAGCCAAAGTTGAAAAATCCCATTCCATACCCTATATAGATCTGGAATCTAACCTGCCCACCACAGCTATAGGAATCCACTCTCCTTCCCTCAGACTCCTAATACATTCCATCATGTTTTAGAGGAGAAAATGCAAAGCCTCTCTGCCCAAGGAGGGCAGAAGTAACAAGTAAAAGATTGCGGTAGGCAGCAGTAAACTCCAGAAATAAGGAACTCTGTATAAACATTGCATACATATTAATAAGTCAGCGCTAGCATGCTCACTCACAATGGACAAGTCCCATTAAATTAGAATTGTTGGATCTGGCCATAAGTCAGATAATGCCCTGAGTGAGTCAAAGTTTGGTGCTTCCTTAGAATGGCTGTAGGCTCTAGTTCTTAATTTTCATTTTCAGCACCCAAAGCCCTGTACAAATTGGCAAATAGCAAACCCGTTTCTGAGGTACACTCAGGGAAGAATGGCTGAGATTCTGAATACTTACTGCAGGGGAGATGATGGTCAGTTGTGATTCAGGAAAGCCCCAGTCTAGAATCTGAGGTTGGTCTGGGGTAAAATAAGGGTCTTCAGCTGCCAGTGACAGTGCAATAGTTGTGATGGTGGAGAGCTCAGCCCTAAAGAAAAAGAGAGTTGAATTGTTAGCTGCTGCAGAGCTAACCCCTTTATCAGCTCTGCCAGTCTGTATTTCACTCATATCTGTATCAATCCTCCTCCCTTCTCTAATAAAATGTGTATTGCTTTAAAGGAAGCTATACAAGCATCTTTCATCCGGGTAAGGAGGAAGAAGCAGCAGGCAAAGAACTAAAGGAAGGGGAATAATGGAGTTTACATCTTTCACCTGTCCCTTGTCCAGAGAGATTGTAGGGTTTCTAAGTAGAGACCTTGCCTTCGTTCTTCTCTGTAAAGCACTGTTGGAACTATATAAATAAGGAAAGGGTGGGGCATTCCTCTAATTATGGATGTTAAGATGTGGAGTCATGGCCGGGGCTATTTAGTGGTCAGACAGTGCCCAAGGTGAGAAAGCGAATGTGGAGCTTTCTTACAATGCCTGGCATGAGAGAACTGTCCTGTATTTTCAGGAAGCTGGCAGCACTATTCCTCACATGCATTTGAACCCTTACAGACCCTCTCCCACACACAAGCTAGAATTAAGGAGAACTTGACTACTCACTGAAGAGGCGGGGGGAGGGATTGGAATTACATGGCCAGCCCAAACTTCATGGGGCCAATGACTGAATGTGAGCATCTGAGCTCTCTCGTAAAATAAGAGAATAAGATACAAAATATTATTAGCAGCTGAACAATGTCCCCACTTGTCCCCAATATGCCATACTGGTCCCTGTTAATGCAGAGTTAAATTCACCTGTGCCAGTACAATCTGTTTAAATCCCCTTTCCCTGCCTCCAACTTTTAATAAAATCCATAGTTCAAATAATTGTGAGAAGAGGAACAACCAAAGGTGCTTTACCCAAACAAGTGAGTCTATTACTCCATGGGACAATAGAGATAACATGATCTATCCCCACAAATAGCTGAAAATAAATATCTTACTCCAAACCCCAAAATTGTCAGTGGCAGGTGCTAGGCCATGGGATTCAGGCTGATAAGGACCAGGGCAGCTCTGATTTCCAAATATAGGAATAGCAGTAAATTCCTCTGCTGTAGCAGGTGACTGAGTCTTTGAATTACTGTGCAAAAAATATTAAGACTTTTTCCCCCTCCACTGAAGTGCAGTAATATGGGAGAATGACAATCACTACATAGGTAGTAGCAAGATGAAGTCAGGAGTGAGGGAAAGGTATATTTGTATTGCAAGAATGTTAATGAGAAGAAATGGTTGGTCAGAAAGTGCCCAACGTGAGACAGAATTTGATTCTTCCTTACAACGACTGCAGAGAATCTCTTGTCTTGTGTTTATCTTTTTAGAAAGGTGGTAACTGTGTCGCATGTTTGCACCCAAAGCCCTGTACAGACATGTCCACACACCCTCCCCAATATACACACAGAGAAAGAAGTGAAGGAATCCCAATACTTACTCAGCAGCAGAGGATCTACTCTGCTCAAGGAAAGCATCGTAATGCATGAAGAGCTGAGCCTCTGAGAGTACCTGGGCAGGCAAAGGACAGTAACTGATTAAATTGACCCATGAGGGAGCACTCATCTGAAAATAAAATGAATGGAAAGGAAATATGCCTCCCCATATGCCATAATCTACATTAATAACACCCCATAATTCTACTTCCCAGTAACATGATTGTTAATCTAGCTTCCTTCCATTGTCTAATAAAATCTCTATTCTTTCGTCAGCAGAAATTTCAAACTGATTTTGGGAACTGGGCTCCTGCATACTGGGAAATTTTCATATCAACGAAATGAGCAAAAGCACGGGCCACCAGTGAACCCAATGATTACCTAGTCCCTATACAGTCCCTTCTATGTGGTTTGTTTCATCAGCCATTCTTGCTGGTCTTGGTCACTACATAAGGAAAAATAAACTTAATCAGGGATGGAGTGTTACACTACTCAGAGGCAAAGGATTTTAGGGAATTATCTCTTTACAAGTAATTATTGGGATCTTTGGAGGAGCTCTCAGCTACCCCTTCCCCAAACTGGACCTTTACAAATACATTGTCCTCCCGGTAGAGATGTTCCTCACCCTCTGCCTATTCTACAGTTCAAGGGAAATACAGAGAAGAAAGTTGTGATAGAACTAGAGATGTGACTGCTGCATTTTCTGTTCCTAATTCCCTTATTTTCTCTCGCTTGAGAGGGGCCTCAAAATGTAGAAAAATGTGTCCCAAGCTCCAGACATGGGCATTCCTTAGACCCAGACTTTTCAGGAGGAGTCTAGGCAGGACACAGATCTCTCCCTAGGGAAGAGGGTTTTTTTTAACAGGACTGCATCCACATTTCCATACATGTACCTGAAACCCTGCAGTCCCTTAAGTACTGTACCCTAGAGGAATGAGTGTGCGAATTGCCAGAATTACCTGCTGAATGAGGATTGATGTGCCTTTGTGAGAGGTGAAGAGGCTTCATTTGGGATGAAGTATGTGAGGGGCCAAAAGGTGGCTGCAGATACGTGGTCTGACCCTCAATAGAGACTTCATCCTAAATCAAATAGAAACAACAAAATGTTAGGAATGGCGGGGCACCAGGAGGAGTCATTATCTATCGATTTAGGGTGGAAATACACAATATGCTTATTATTGTGTGCCTGTGTGTAAAATGACAGGAAAATATCCCACTAAATTCGTGAGGATATTTTACCAGTAACCAAAGCAACTAATAGACCGTGGGTTTAAGGAAGGCAGTGAGGAGTAATGGAGTTAAAAGCATTGCTGACTCCAGCATGTACACTGTGGAGTAGATAAATATCTCTGTTTTAAAGATGGATAAACAGAGGCTCAGTGATGATAAATATTAGGATATTTATCAATATTTATTAGCCCTGAAATAAATCACTTTCTATTTATATTAATAATATTGTCTGTACAAAGAGTGTGATTGAAAGTCCACTCTAGTCAATAGGGTTCTCCAGTGAATGTAATTGGTTTTGAATTAGGCCCTTAGATAACATAACATTGTGCTTTCAAGGATCTCAAAATTCCAAACAATAATTAATAACTTTTTAAATACTTACCATTATCCTCATTTTCAAGATTAATAAAGTGAGGCACGTCAAAGGTCAATGATTGCCAAAATCGAACTTAATCAATGCCTGAAGTGCGTGAGGAGTTTTGCTTAATCTACCCACCAGAGCCCAAATTGGTGAGAATTTCTGCTGAATCTCTAGCTGTAGTACAGCCCCACCACACAGACCCACAATGTGGACATTGCCTGAAAGCCACAATTTGATTAAAGTCAATGGGATTTTCTCTTTTATTGTCAAAATGTATCAGTGAGCAGAGAACTCTGACTATACTACAGTTAGACCAACCATCACAGTGGACATTCTGTAAAAATTCCTAACATGCTGAGTTACAACTTTTTATTTATTCCTCATGTGTTACATGGGAATAGTGT
Source organism: Trachemys scripta elegans (assembly GCF_013100865.1). NCBI lineage: Eukaryota > Metazoa > Chordata > Testudines > Emydidae > Trachemys > Trachemys scripta. The sequence goes on from NC_048304.1 coordinate 39,010,762, forward strand.
AGTTTGAGAAGGACAGAAGAAATGTTTTAAGCACTCACAAATAACTGGTCTCAGACCCCTCTGGAACCACAACTTACTTAATATATAACTTACACAGTTGTGTTATGTTGGCCATCTGAGAAAATTCACTTACTTCTATTGAAGGCCTGTATGCCAAGTCTTGTGATGAACACCACAGGTATTATCAAAATTGCTGCAGTATTGCACAGTGCCAACCAGCTCTTCCAGAGGCCTGGTGGAGGACTGACTTGAGCTCAGTGCCCCAATAGCAGTGCATGGGCTGTTATGTACGTGTACATCTCTTCCCAGGTCTGTCAAAGTGTTTATGATCTTAGTGTCCTCTCTAGTGACTAGTCTAGTCAGAGCCCCATATAAACATGAAAATGTTGATGCATTTAAAGAAATATTGATAAATATTTAATCTTTCAAGAATAACTTTTTTTTATTATACTCACAGTGCCTGCACTCAGCTAGCAACTTGTTTCCAAGGTTCTTAAAAGTGGCAACAATTATTAAGACAGAAAATATGCTGTGGAGTAGTAAGTATTAGTTCCATTTCAATGATGGATAAGCAGAAGTGCAATGAGGATCAATATTGATAAATATCCTATTATCTAGGATTAAATATGAAATAAATAACTTTCCATTTATATGAATGATGCTGTCTGCACTTAAGGTGTGATGGAAAGTCAATTGTAGTCAATAGGGGTCTATCATTACATTTATTTGGCTTTGGATTAGGCCCTGTGATGTGCCAAGAGCAGTACAAAGCAGAAGACAGTCCTTAATCTGGGAAGTTGACAGTAGAATCAGGATGTATAACCTTTCAGTTGATGATATTGCGGTTGCTTATATGAGGTCTCATAGTAGAGATTTTTCCTGATGGACATGCAGTCCAAGGGTACATCTCCTCACAGGAGATGTTTCCAATAGATGAAACTATGGCCGATTGTAGGTGGTTTTATAGGAGATGTTTCCCATGGATATCTGCCAAATGTGTGGTCTCCTAGGAGTTGTTTCCTAGAGATGAGGCTGGAACCAGATGGCGTTTCCAGATGTTTCTTTCTAGCTTGATGAATATTCCATTTTGGACAAACATGGAACCTAAAAAAGCAGCCCAACATTTCCAGTTTAGTTTTCCATATTCTCCTGTGAGAACTTGTAAAAACTCATTCTTTCAGCAATCATAGGAGATATTGACATATCCTTCAGAATATTAAGTAAATTCATATGCTCATATCGTTGGAACTAGGGAAAATGTGTAGGGAGCATGTGGGAGATGTTTTCTGGGCGATGGAAATTTAGTTTTAATTTACTAAACTAGAAGAAAGGAGAAGGTGGTGAAAGGAGAAGAAAGGAGAGAGTTTTTTGAAACCCATCTTACTCTTGCCTGTGAGGTGGGAAGCAGCTGTTCTAACATCAGTATAGGTGTTCTTTCCCCAATCAGTACAGCTGGTGATTAGGAAATTCAGCCTTTGTCAGTGGTTCTGCACATACAAAAAAAAAGGAAATGAACATGCAGTATTCTAGAACTCTGTTTGGTGGAACTCTTGCAACTAGGCACTGTTTAATATTTCTTTGAAACTATGAAATACAAGGGGCAGTGTGAGGAAAACATATAATCTACCTTGTTCATTGACTATTTACAGGGTTTAGCCAACATCTACCTGAGCCTGGCTGCTAGCTGACATCTTTATCAGATAGGACACCATATGCTGAAAATAATGTAGCGTGAGATTTAACATCAGTCAATACCACACCATTAAAGAGATTGTGTGTGTGTGTTTGATTAGGTAACTCACCTCCATTACAAAACTTGTAATGATCACAGGGCAATCTGAACAGGTGGTTGGCAAGGAGGAGGTAAACACTCACAATGTGTTTATTGCATAAGAGAGTAGAGCTAAATAAGATGTGGGTGCCAGAGGATTGGCTACTTACTGCAGTGTGATTATTGAGAACCATATGAAAGACCAAAACTTATTTAAGAGCTGACATGTTTTTACTTTTCACTTCTCTCCTCTTCCTCCTTCTGAGCTCTCTTGCCTCATTCTTCCTTTGGGGGAACCCATAGGCCCCGTGTGAGTTCAGGGGGTTCACAGTTCCCCTCCACCCTCCCTGATCTTGGGGCAGAAGGTCACAGACAATGCTATAATCTCCCACAGCAGAGATAGCAGAGATACTAGTTGAAAGGTTCAGACTGAACAAATGTTGCTTTGATATCAATGTTTTTGTTGGAATTGCCCCAGGTAGTTGCTGGGTTCTCCTCTCCTCATCACTGTGGCCAGTAATGCTGCTCCTTGAGGGTGCAGGAGAGAGAGCACAGATATACATTTGGGGGCACCTGAAGTCTCTCTTTGGTTCACACTCCTGCAGGGGACAATAAGCCCAGGGTCAGTCTCTTTGATGTGTTTCTACCTACAGGCTCTGCCTTTGTGCCAGGGAAGGAGTTTTTCACATCTCATCTAATGCTGTGGCACCAACCTTGTATTTAATGATAGAATAGATGGGCAGAAAACAGGGTATTCATGCAACTGAAATACAGGATAGTCCTGACGAATTATCTGAGTCTGCATCCTAAGATTATGGTCTTGGGGTCCCTATTATCCTGACTTCACACTAGTAACTGCACCAAAGCTTTCTTGCAGCTCATATGCTGCATTGCTAGACATTATGGGAGTTTGTACAGTTGCGGCCATATCTCTGTGATGGATAATCCGAATCCCTGTCTTCTGGGAGGGACGAAACCTCTGATCAGTGTCTTGCTGGAGACGCTAAACCTCTTCCCAGTGTTCACTGAGGAGAATAAACCTCTCTTGAATGATCTGTTGTGTATGGGGGTAGAAACATCTCTCTCACCATGGACAGAATAAAGCTCCAGGAATTTAACTTGTTCTCATTCTTAGCATGTTAATAGAGATGACATAGATCCTTGTTGCAATATGTGTTCAGTTGCAGCACCTGCAGAGTTTCCAAATACAGTATAAGGGACTGGAATAATCCTCTTTCCCGCTGAACCCTGAACTCACTTAACTTTCGTTTTCAGCTCTGAGTTTTGGTTAGGTTTAACTACTTATCAGCTCTAAATAAGGATTCCTAATCTTTGTCCTCACTAGTTTTGTATTACTAGGACGCCTGGGTTTGGAGATATAGGACAAGTATTTTTTCATTTGTGTTGTTTCCTGATTGCCGTTGATGAAGGTTCTGGATTCTATCACTGGTGTCTTCTCTGCTACAAGGGAACTAGAAGAAAGGCAGATTTGCCATTTGGAACTGAGCTGTTCAATAAAAGGAACAGATATACTGCTACCAATCTGACAGTGTACATAAGTTTAAGGGATGAGGAGAACTTGTCTGGGCCACACAACATTTCTGAAAATAATACTGATCTCAACCCCAAAAACTTGTGTAGTATTTCCACAGCCTACAGTAAAGGAAAGGAGGCATTGCCTCCTACCATAGTCAAGGAATAAGGAACTCTGCATAAACATTGCAGATGTATTAATAAGTCAGCATCAGCAGGCTGGCAAAGGACAAGTTCCATTGTGCGAGATTTGTTAGATCTGGCCATAGGTCAGACCGTGCCCTGAGAGAGTCAGACTTTTGTGCCTACTTAGAATGGCTGTAGGCTCTAGTTCTGAATTTTCGTTTTCAGCACCCAAAGCCCTGTACAAATTGACAAATAGAAAACCTGTTTCTGAGGTACACTCAGAGAAGAATGGCTGAGACTCTGAATACTCACTGCAGGGAAGATGGTCAGTTGTCATTCAGGAAAGCCCCAGTCCAAAATATGAGGTTGGTCTTTGTAAAATAAGGATCTTCAGCTGCCAGTGATGGTTCAATGGCTGATGGTGGAAAGCTCAGCCTTGAAGGAAAAAAGAGTTGAAACATCAGCCGCTGAAGATCTATTCCCCTTTTCAGCTTTGCCAATCTGTATTTGACTTACATGTGTCTCAATTTTCCTTCTTTCCCTAATAAAAAGGGTGTTCCTTAAAAGGAGGCAATAAATAGAAGACTCTTTGCTGTGGTTGAGGAGGCAGGAATAGCAGACAAAGAACTATAGGGAGGGGAATAATGCGCTTTACATTTTTCACCAGTTCGTTGTCTGCAGAGATTGTAGAGTCTCCAAGCAGGGATCTTGCCTCGATCCTTCTCTGTAAAGCACCATTGGAACTATATAAATGAGGGGGAAGAGTAAGACAATTCTCACTAATTATAGATGTTAAGATGTGGAGTCATTGCTGGGGCTATTTAGTGGTCAGACAGTGCCCAAAGTGAGAGAAAGAAGGTGGAGCTTTCTTACAATGCCCGGAATGAGAGAACTGTCCTGCATTTTCAGGAAGGTGGCAGCACTATTCCTTACATGCATTTGAGTCCTTACAGAGCCTCTCCCACACACCATCCTTAATGTATGCACAAGCTAGTATTAAAGAGAACTTGAATACTCACTGAAGAGGGAAAGGGGATTACGATTTCATGGCCAGGCCAAACTTTATGGGGCCAATGATTGAATGTGAGCATCAGAGTCGTCATACAATGTACAATGGGTCCTAAAATAAGAAAAAAATACAATTAGCAGCTGAACAATTCTCACTTCCACTTGTCCCCAATGTGCCATAATGGTCCTTGTTAATGCACACCTAAATCCATCTCTGCAATTACAGTCTCTTTAAATCCCCACTCCGTGCCTTGGACTTCTAATAAAATCCTTTCAGTCCTGGTTGAGGCAGTAGAAAGAAAGCTAATTGTGGGGAGGGGAGCCACGAAAACCTTTGTATCCAAATATTTGTTTGTATCACTCCCTGGGACAGAGTTATCATGAGCTATCCAAACAAGTAGAGGAAAATAAATATCTTACTCCGAATCCCAGGATATGTCTATAGTGCAATTAGACACCTGCGGCTGTGGCTTGCACCAGCTGACTCAGGCTCATGGAGCTCAGGCTAAGGGGTTATTTAATTGCAGTGTAGACATTCGGGCTCAGATTAGAACTTAGGCTCTAAGACCATACAAAGTCAAAGGGTCTCTGGGCTTGGACTGCAGCCTAAGTACATATGTCTATGCTGCTATTAGTCAGCCCCTTATTCTAAGCCTCACAAGCCCGAATCAGCGGGCATAGGACATTCACTGGTTTCATTGTGCACATAGCCAGAGTGGCAGATTCCAGGCCCTGGGATTCTGAATAATAAGCAACAGGGCAACTCTGACTTCCAGCTAAAACTCCTCTGCCATAGCAGTGATTGAGTCTTTGAATCATGCATCCGATGAAGTGGGTTTTAGCCCACAAAAGCTTATGCTCAAATAAATTTGTTAGTCTCTAAGGTGCCAAAAGTACTCCTCATTCTTTGTGCAAAAAATGTTAGACATTTCTCCTCCACTGAAGTGCAGTGATATGGGAGAATATGACAATCACTAACTAGATAGTAGCAGGGTGAAGTCAGGAGGTTGGGAAAGGTCTATTTGCATTGCAAGAGAACGTTAACATGAGAAGGAATGGTTGGAGCTGGTTGTTGGTTAGAAAGAGCCCAGTGGGCGAGAGAATTTGGTTCTTCCTTACAATAACTGCAGAGAATCTTGTCTTCTGTTTATCTTTTTGGAATGGTGGCAACTGGATTGCATGTTAGTTCCAAATCTCTACACTGACATGTCCCCACACGTCCTCAGTATACACACAGAGGAAGAAAGTGAAGGAATCCCAATACTAACTCTGAGGCAGCAGGTGCACTCTGTTCGAGGAAAGCTTCATAAAGAATGAAGAGCTGAGCCTTGGGAGTACAGGGGCAGGCAAAAGAGGATCACCAGTTAAATTGGCTTATGATGGAGCACTCATCCTAAAATATGAATTGAAAGAAACATTAGCATCAGTAGAGCCATTCTCTCTTGTTACTCCTATCTCCCTATAGGCCATAATCTACATTAACACCTTATGATCTCACCTTCCAGGAAGATCAATGTTAATCCAACTTCCTTCCATCATATATTAAAATCTCTCTTGTTTCATCAGCATAAATTTCAAATCAGGTTGGGGAACAGGGCTCCTGCTGTTGCCCTTGGTCCTTAAGGGGGAAAACACCATCTGATCAGGGACGAGACATGACATTACTCAGAGACAAGGAATCTTCTCCTTACAAGTGATTATTGGGGTCTTCAGAGGAGCTGGCAGTTCCCCCTTCCCAACACCAGACAGTAGAAATGCCTTTATAAAGACACTATCATCATAGTAGTTGTTGTCCTCACCTGAGCCTGCCCTACAGTCTCCAGTAAAATACAGAAAGTGAAGCTGTCATCACACTAGCGAGGTGATTAATTCATTTTCTGTCCCTAATGCCCTTCTCTTTTCCTCTATGAAGAAGAGCCTCATCACCTAGAAAAGTGGGTCCAAGGCTGAGGGCCTGAGCACTCCAAGAGTATTTTAAACTCAGAGTTGACTGGGGTCTAGGCAGGACACAGACCTCTGGCTGTGGAAGTGTTTTTCAATGACTGCCTCCACACTTGCTGAATGGTGGGAGTTCAGCTCCACACCCGCACTCACTGAAATGCTGTACTCTCAGGTGAGGAGGAAGGTGATCTAAGAATTACCTGCTGGATGAGGAATGACGTGGCTTTGTGACAGATAAGGAGCCTTCACCTGGGATGAAGAAGTATGTGAGGGGCCAGAGGGATGCGACAAACTGGCTGCAGACACGTGGTCCGGCATTCAATGGAGCCTTCATCCTAAATGAAATAGAACAAAATAGTAGCAGAGGGTGGGGCACTGGGTGGAGTCATTGCCTATCCATGTAGGGTGGGAATAAACAATATGTTTGTTATGCTGTTCAATATCCCAATGAGTTCCTGATAATAATGTTTTATCAATAACCAAAGCAATTTAGGGACAGTGGTTTAAGACAGTGAGCAGTAGAGGAGCTAAAGCATTGCTGACTCCCATATTGAACTGGAAAGCCCATTGAACATAGTAGCTTCATGAGTCTTTGTGGTACTTAGAAAAAGAATATTGAGGAATGGGATCTCTAAGAAGAACCCAGACATTCAGCCACACAACAGTCAAGAGATTATGAAGGAGACATGATAAGTTGCCTACAGGGTTATCTGTGAAGTTGACAGCCTATGTGCCATTCTGAGGCTTTTTGGCTTAACTATGTGGTTCAAACCCCCCGTCTCCCGCGCGCGCACTGTACAGTATGTGTAATACAAAACTGTTTTCTTACCAAGAAACCAGCACTGACTTCATGTAGTCCATCATCTTCCAATAAGTGCTCTGACTATAACTGGATAAAAACAGACATTTACACTAAGCATTAGAAAAATAGATAGAGTTAAATAACTAGAAAGTTAAATAGCAATGCTCTGGCCAAAGGGGAAAAACTGCCTAGAGCAGTAATTGAGGTTCCATCATTGGAGATGTTTATAAGTGAGTTAGATCAGTGTATTCTCCCTTTCAATGCTGTAGATTTGGTAAGAACGTTCCATTTTCACATACTTTCTCAATCCTCCTTGATTTTGTTCTCAGTTTATTTCTTCAAACCATCAGAAAGGGCTGTGTTTACCTCTCATGGTCTGTGGATAATAGAGAAGCACTGGTTTAGATGAATTTATGGTAGATTAATATAATAGAGAATCTTAAATTATGCAAGGTGGGAGGCAGGTAGAGTGGATGATATTCTAAATTCCACCCAATTCTGATGAGCAAGGAGACTACTCAGGAAAGGGCATGTTTCTCATCATGACTATCATCTTGTTTTATCATCTCCATTTACTGCAGGAGCAAAATACATAGATGCTACAGTGATTGGCACTACGTACAAACCTTTGATCACTAGCCAGAGAGGGGATTATAATTGACATTGGACGTATTTTTCCCAGGTGATTATCATTAATCACCTCATTAATGACACAGGACAGGAATTTATCCAGGAAAGATGCGATTTCTGCAGCTGGGCATGTAGTCAAACTGTTTCTATCTCATTCAACAGAAAGATGGAAAGGCCTTCCCTTCAGAAGTCCCCCAGTGAGCAAGTGGGACAAAGAAGTTTTCTGGTAGTGCCTTCAGGACAAGTCCAAAATTAGGGTTGGAGCCCTTGGAAATGCATTTTGCTTCTTTGCCCCACACAGCAGCTGCTTTTTCAATGAAGTGAATGTGATCATGAAACAAATAAAAAGCCAGCATTTTCAACCAAGAGCCAAATAACTCATCTGCATTGCTATGACTGTTAACTCTCCCAGAGCCGTTATGTAAAGAAACATCATAATACGCAGCCTAGGTGCTGCATTCCAGCATATGCTGTCTGACAAATCCTTTCCCAGATGTGCCATCATGCACCACAAAACTGGATTATACACAGGGTGCTGCCCTAGGACCATTTAGGAGCTGCTTTAGGTCCCTTCATGAGTATGTCTGAAACCTCTAAACCAGGAAGTGGGCACAATTGAGGGTGTGGCAAGATTACAAGTTAATATCTAGTTATCATGGCAAAGGGTAGCTCACCTTATAGTAGAAACAGGTGCCACTGCTATTTCCTTATAAAGGACATAGTGAGCCCCATTGTTACTAAATTCAGACACACAACAATCCATGACCTGGATTTCAATCTAGGATTAGTGTGGGCCCATAAAATTCATAAATTATTTACAGCAGAAAATGATTTTTTCCCTGAGTCTTTGAATATCACAGGATTTGAAACAGAACTGATGTTATTAAACCTACAGAATCATTATAATGTGGGGACTGAGTGGTTTAGGGGAATTGACTCTAGGACACGGTTACTTATATCAGGGGGTAGCCGTGTTAGTCTGTATCTATAAAAACAACAAGGAGTCTGGTGGCACCTTAAAGACTAACAGATTTATTTGGGCATAAGATCCTGAAGAAGTGAGGTTTTTACCCACGAAAGCTTATGCCCAAATAAATCTGTTAGTCTTTAAGGTACACCAGACTCCTTGTTGTTTTTGTTACTTATATGAGTCAGATCAAGCCCGTGGCAGAGTTGGGACTAGATCTCAGAAGTCTGGCTCTCAACCCCCAGGACTAATTACAAGGGAAACATCCATTCTGACAACAAATGATCCATGTTAAAAATCTCCATGACTGAGGAGGATTTATAATCTCAGATATAAATAGGTGATAGCCTATTAATAATGTTAAAAAGTGTTCAGGTTAGACTGAAATGTACAAGAACCTTGAAAGTCAGAGCTGTAGATGGATTCAGCATCTCAGTTGGCATGCTGTCTATAATTCCTGCCCGGCTAGGCTAAGTTTCTTTTCAGGATTTGCTTTACTGTCTTTTGCTTTCCCTAGGAATAGTCCAGGTTCAAATTAGGAAAAATCTCTTCAATATCCACTAAGACTGGGCTGAAACACCAGTGGCCCCAGAACTCCATTCTCTTCTACTGATATATCAAATAAGGAAGAGAATCACTTTATTATATGAAGTTTGAATGCAAAATCTTGAATCTGACACAGCAGAACTTCTAAAATAACTGTAATACAGCAACCCACTAACCAGTTTTCCTGATACAAAGCTGAGCCCTGACTTGAGCTGAATGCACTGATAGCTGGGCTTGAGCTGGAGGACTTCATAATGAGGGGCGTGGTAGAAAGTCATGCCAAAAAGGTGTTAGGTCCATAAAAGGGCAATGCACAGGTTGTTATGTATGTGTACAGTCCTGCCCTGTGAACCCAAGTGTTTGTGATCATAGTGCCCTCTCTAGAGACTTGTTCAGTCAAAGCCCAGTACGAACATAAAAATGTTGATGTATTTAAAGAAATGTTGATAAATGTCCTGATAATACTGAACTTTTCAAAAATGACTTTTTTGATACTAGTCATAGTGACTGCACTCAGCTAGCAACTTGCTTCCAAAATTCTTAAAATGGCAACAATTGTTAAGCCAGAATTCAGACTGTGGAGTAGGTAAATATTATCTCCATTTTAAAGATTGATAAACAGAGGCACAGTGAAGATAGATAAATATTTTAGTTACCTAGGATGAAATATGAATTCATATTCTATTTATATGAATAACATTTTCTGCACAATGTTAATGATTGAAAGTCCATTGTAGTCAATAGGGGTCTCCATTTAATTTAATTGGTTTTGGATTAGGCCAAACATTACACTTTGCTTTCAAGGACCTCAAAATGCCAAATAATAAGTTATACAACATCTTTTCAAATCCTTACTGTTATCCCTATTTTAAAAGTGAATAAAGTGAGGTACCACGAAGGTGAATCGTTTCCCCAAACCACATCAAATCAATTCCTGAAGTGACGGTACAGCTCAAGAGTTGTGCATCCCTAATCTAACTACCAGAACCCAATTTAGTGAGAATTCTTGCTGAATCTCCAGCTGTAGTGCCCACCCTCCTGTCTGTTCAGGAGATCTCTCAGGATGAGGATGAAGAAGGTCTGGGGCCCCAGGAGATTGTGGTGTGTCAGCCATGATGGGAAGTTCCTTCCTTCCTTCCCCCTTCTCTTGTCCTTCAGTCAGGCAGCATTTCCCTTTGTTTCACTTCCACACCTCCCATATTTCCCCCCAAAGAACCAGAAAAGTGGGTGAGCGACGGAAGAGCCCATCCCCTCATTATTATGTTCATTAATTAGGCCTAATTTCTGCCACACCAATTTTGGTCCATCAATTTCTGGTCCTGCCCTTCTCTTGTTTACCAACCATGGTCTTAACAGAGTTCTTGAATTATGTCAGTAGGCCCTTTTGTTTTAACTAATCCAGTGTTTTTGTCTCCGTTTTGCACCTTTTCCCATCAACAGTTATTGTGATAGGTTATGGTGACATTTTATCAACAATCACTCACTGCTTACACTTGAATTCACAAGTAGGGTAAATTTGTAGGCCCAATTATGAGACCAGTGAATTGATTTGGTCACTGTGGTGCATTTTTTTGGGGAGCTGAATTAGTTTTGGTCACTGGGGTGCATTGGGCAGGGAGGTTGGACTGGTTTTGGGCACCTGGGTTGGGCTGTGGGGGATTGTATTGATTTACATCACCAGGGAAAGCCCCTCTACAGCAACAAATCAGTTCATTCATCCAGGAGGTTTTTACTTTTTCTCATGGTAGTTAGCTTAGAAATTCTTAACATACACCTCTCGCCAGCCCTGCGTGTTAGATGGTGCATTGGGCATTTGGTTTGAGGAGAGTGTATGAGGTAAACAGAGTTTGGAGCAGCCATGGGATTTGAGCAGATCAGGGGGTTATAAAGCTATTAGCAGCACAGCTGGTTCCAGGAGCAGCCTGTGCTGTTTTGATGGAAACAAAAGCTGAGTGGCACAGTAGTTCAGCGCTCCCTGGTAGTTAGTGCCCAGGACAACCGCCCTGCTTGCCTACCCCTAGAACCAACCTGACTGGTTCAGTGTACTGAACTGACAGTTCTTCTTTGACTGCTGTCCCTGTGGGTGTTCCATGGTAGGTGGTGTGTCCTGGCGCCATTCATTGGAGACTTTTGGTAGCAATGTCTGGTCAGGACGTGCATGCATAGTAGGCGCCTTGTGTCGCCATTAGCACTCGTGCGTCCCGGCCCCCCTCAGTCCCTTCTCAACCATCCTCAGCTGTAGATGGAACTCCATGAGTGATGTCTGAAAGAGAGAGAAAACAAAATAATTAGATAGTAGAGTTAGTTAATAAGTAGCAATGTGTAGTAGATAGTGTAGATTTCATCTTAAGTTTTAGTTTTCAAATTAGTAACCTCCCCTCCCCCCCCAAAGTGGAGAGATCATGTCCCCCTTTGTTTTTATAAATAGTTAAAATGTAGTAAAATAATGCTAGGCTCGTCTGGATTCAAAAGATGCACTTTGTGCAAGAAAGTGATGACTGTCTCAGACAGACACTCACAATGCGTCCGTTGTTTAGGAGAGATGCATGTCCCTCAGAGATGCGCACACTGCAACAATCTCAAAGCCAGAGCGAGGAGAGACAAGGATCCTGAGACTAAAAATGATTTTGATGGAGAAATCCCTTACTCCTCCATTGGACAACAATAAGGACCAGAGAGAAAAAACTCCAGGAACTGCCTCCCTGGACAGGGGAAGCACCCTAACCTCCAGAAAAATCGAGGAAAAGGGATGCCTCACCCTCGCAGAGGGAGCCATTAAAGAGAAAATGGTCTCTGGTGAGATCATTACCCTCCATGCCGACGGCCAGCAGGATTAGCACAGTCAATGCTCTGGGCACATTCAGCACCGGCTGCATTGCGAGCGCGAACAATAAAGAGAGGGAGTCGAGTGGAAGGCATAAGACTGTCTCCTCCTCCACGGCACTGTCAACCCCAAGGAAAGACCCGGTGCTGACAATACCTAAACCGGTGATGCCACCCCCAGTACAGACTCCATTGGAGCAGTTACCAGCAAAGGCTAAATCAGCCACATTGGCACTGACTAAAGTGATACACAAGAGGTCAGTAATGAGGCAAGTCCCCTAACAGACGTATACGGCACCAATGACCCCGGCCCTGATCGGACCAATAACATCAACACCAGGGTCCTCTATACTTGATACCGATGACTCGCTGGTGCCGTTGGCACTGATAAACCAAGACCCAAAGTCTGTGCCACACTTCTCTAGCGAGGAGGAAGAAGATATCGAGGAGGGAGTATTCTACTCAGGTCACTCCTCCCCCTCTGGTGCTGAACCTCAACCTCCACTTACTAATACCAAAACACGTCCGAGCAGAGATATGCCTCCATGGTTGACCAACCCATGGATGTGCCCACCCTTTCCATTCCCACTGCAATGGGCACATTGGGACCCATGAGTAACGTACAAAGTGCAAATGCAAGGGATCCGTGTCCTTCAAAGGAAGCAAATACAACCACTTGCAGAGACAGCCACAGAACCATCACAGGCTCCTGAGGAAACTAAAGAGGAGCTGGATGAAACATAAGAAATGGCACCGGACCACAACTCCTCTTCATTGCCAGAAACAATTCCAAGAATTGTTTAAGAGAGTGGCCCAAAGCCAAAATACCACGCTGGAAGAGGTGATGGAGAATCAACATCAGCTACTAAAGATATTCCACCCTACATCCACAACTAAAATAGCACTCCCGGTGAATGCCACACTGTTGGAACCAGCAGACACAATCTGGCAAACTCTAGCTACCATACCACCAACGAGTAAGAGGCCGACAGAAAGTATTATGTTCCCAATAAAGGAGTGAACTTCCTATTCTCCCACCCTCAACCAAATTCATTGGTGGTTGACACTGAAAATCAGAAGGATAAACAACCCCAATTCAAGAGTACACCCCATGACAAAGACGCCAAGAAATTAGAGCTCTTTGGCTGAAAGGTATATTCGTCTGTGACACTCCAATTCCGAATGGCTAATTATACAGCACTGCTGGCGACATACAATCATGATAACTAGCTAAAAATGAATTAATTCCTACCTCATATCTGAGGAAAGGAAGGAACAGTTCCAAGCAATAGTGGCAGAGGACCAACTAATAACAAGAACAGCATTACAAGCTGCACTAGACACTGCTGACACAGCAGCCTGTACAATAGCTACGGCCATAGTAATGAGGAGAGCCTCCTGGCTACAAGCACCGGGCATATCCAGAGAACTTCTACTTTTGATTGAAGACTTCCCTTTTGCTACAGAAAAATTATTTTCAGCAAAAGCTGATGACGTCTTGCACTCACTAAAAGACTCCCAGGCAACTATGTACACAAGGAATATAACCCCCCCCACACCACCACCCAACAAGATTCCAACCATATAACAGGAACTGGGACAACCCAAATAATGACAACAGCAATGTCCATTTGACAAATGTGTGCTCGGTGGCAAGATCTAAAGACATTGACCACCACAACTTCCAATGCAAATTACATCCCATACCCAAATCTTTGGCTATTGTCTTCGACCATTCTACTGAGTGTGGGCAGCCATTATGATGGACAGCTGGGTACTGGAAATAAGATCTGGATATACCATCGCCTTTACCTCCATCCCCACTAGCCACTCCCCTTCCGCGTCCCTCTTCAGGGACCCTTCTCATGAGCACCTCTTGATACAAGAAGTGAAACATCTCATCCAAATAGGTGCCGTAGAACAGGTTCCAACAGAACACAGAGGGAAACAGTTCTACTCCCACTACTTTCTAACACACACACAAAAAAAAAAAACGGGGGATGGAGACTCATCCCCAATCTCAGGAAACTCAACACATTCGTTCTCACCCACAAATTAAAAATCGCCACACTAATGTCAATAATCCCTGCACTGGAGGAAGGGGACTAGTTTTCAGCCCTCGACCTACAAGATGCCATAGGTGCCAACTTTCTCCGGTGCCAGTGGGTGCCTGCGCCCCCCACCCCGACTCCACCCTTTCCCCACCCCTGGCCCTGTCCCCATTCCAACCCCATCCCCAAAGTCCCCACCCTAACTCTACCCCCTCCCTGCCCCTATTGGATCCCTTCCCCAAATCCCTGTCCCAGCCCCACTTCTTCCCCCAGTGTGCCGTGTTTCCCCTCCTCCCTCCGTGCAAATCAGCTGTTTTGCGGCACAAGTGCAGTGCTGGGAGGGAGGGGGGAGAAGCAGGATGTGGCGGCATGCTTGCAGAGGAGGTGGAGGTAAGCTGGAGCAGGGGGGGTGGGGCGGGGAGCTGCCGGTGGGTGCTGAGCACCCACCAGTATTTTTCCGTGGGTGCTCCAGCTCTGGAGCACCCACGGAGTCAGCGCCTATGCAAGACGCATACTTTCACATAACTATACACCCAGCACACAGACAATTCCTACGTTTCAAGGTAGGCAAACACCACTTCCAATACAGAGAGCTACCGTTTGGATTATTCACAGCCCCAAGAGTCTTCACTACCCACCCTCCTCCCCTCTACTCTGGAGTTCTAAATTGGAGCTTTGCAGTAGAGAAGGAACTAAGGGCGGAGCACAAGGCACCTACTGCGCATGCACATCCTGACCAGACACTGCTACCAAAAGTCTCTGATCAGCGGTGCTGGGATGCTCTGCCTACAGTGGAGCACCCATAAGGACACGCATCTCGAAGAACCTCAGTTACTGCACAAGTTGAGTAACCTTCTCATCTACTTCTGAGCTAATAGAAAATTGCAAAGGGGCTTGTGAAGCTGAGCTGCAGAGGGACCTGCCGGCTGGCGAAGAGATCTGGGGAAGGAGCCTGAGTCCTGCTCTGAAGCTCCTGCTCACAGTGATGCCAGCACGCATTGTGATTTTTGGAGGGGTGGGGGAGCAACAGGATTTTAGCTGAGGGTGTATCCCAGTCTTTGATGATACAAGAAGCTCCACCCCCTGGGGAAATCTCCCTCTAGCTGGCTTCCTGCCTGCCCCACTTCGGTCTGCTGGGAAGAACAACAAATCAGAGCTGCTGTAGGAAGAGATCTCTCCCCTTTCCCTTCTTCTTTGCATCCTGAAGCCATTTTAGTGTGGGTGGAAAGGGGCAACAGAAGAAGTCCAGTAGCTCAGGGTACATCCGTTCCCTCCTCCACCTCTGGTCCTGTGAGAATGAGACAGCTCCTCCGCTCCCCTCCACAGACCCTAGTCTAGGAACAGGTAGAGAGTGTGGAAGGGAGAGAGGGGACCCTGCTGTAGCCCCGCAAAGCTTCTGGGTGGTGGTGGGGGGGAGGGTTGCAGAACTCCAGTAGGAGCAGAGGTCAGGCTGGGGAGCTGAACTGATGGAGTGTGAGGGGGACAGGCAGAACTGCTCAGTGCCCCAATTGATGTGGGGACTTGAGGAACTGGATTGATTTGGATGTTGTGGGGCCAGAATTAATTGTTGGGCAGAGGATGGGCAGATGTAGGGATCATTTGCCTGTAAATATGGGGTGGTCCTGGCTGCTTTTCCTACGTTTATCTCTCCAAGGACCCTTCAGATCTTTTCTTTGTCAGACAGGTGTGCCAGCTCCGGAGTCCCTCTGCTAGAGGTCTTGTGGTCCTATTTCCTCTACTGCCCTTTTCTGGGGCAGGGTGTGAGTCCTCCAAGCTGCTTAGAGTGGCTGTGTGGGACGCAGCCAGTTAGAAAGAGGCTGCAGGGAAGCAGCCAATCAGGGCCCAGCAGGACCATATAAAAGGAGCAGCAGGGCTCAGTGGGCAGGGACTGGGGAGTGAAGAAGGTGCTTCTGGCTGGGTGGGTGGCTGACTGGCTGCTGGGCTCAAAGAAAATAAGGGCTGTGGGGAAGTGGCCCAGGGAAATGTAGTTAGTTAAAGGGAATGTGGTACATGCGTGCTACTTATAGGGATAAGTTGGGATCTGGGGTAGTGAATGGGGTTGCCCCCCAAAAACAGCCTCTGGGGAAGAGGCTAAGCCCCTGAACAAGGGAGTTTAAATAGGACCAGGGAAGTGCTGTATCTGTGTACATGGGTTTGCTGGGGCTCAACCCCCTCCGGGGCGGCAGGGAGCCATACCGGCTCCCTACACACAGTTAAGGTTCGGGGGAATTAGTCTGGCCGTGGGGTCTTCCTCAGCGGCCGCGAGGTCTTCCTCAGCGGCCCTTGCGTTACTGGGACAATCACCGTAAGCCCAGGCCCTGGGTCAGGGCGCGGCAACACAGAGTCTGGTGCTCAGGCAGGGTTGAGCAACCACCATACAATAGAAATAGGCCCAGGCCCTGGAGTGGGGCAACAATAAGTCAGGGGCTCAGGCCTTTCGGCAGGGCTGGGCAACAAAGTACAATTAGTAGCAAGCCCAGGCCCTAGGGCAGGGCAGGGCAGTACAGAGGCAGGAGCTCAGGCCCTCAGGCAGGGCTGAGCAACAACAGTACAAATAGTAGCAAGCCCAAGCCCTAGGTCAGGGCGGGGCAACAAGGAGTCAGGGGCTCAGGCCCTCAGGCAGGGCTGAGAAGTAGCAGTAGGCCCAAGCCTCCACAGGCTTGGGAAAGGGGAAGACTGCCACCCACAAGTTGGGTGGCAGGGAGGATGCAGGCCCTCCCACTCCACTGAATCCCAGCCCAGGGCCCTAGCAGTGGCAGAAGACCCGCTGCTTAGTCAGTGGGGATCCTGGCCGCAACACACTGACAAGGGATCTGGCAGTGCTGCATCCAGACTAGGGTCAGCTGCCCCCGAGCTACTTCCAGACTCCCCCTCGGGTAGTACCTGGGTCAGGGTGTTGTCCTCTGGGGGTCCAGCATCATGGGTTCCTCAGGGTAATGGGCAAGCGGCAGGCCTAGCAACTCCTCTGGGTAGCGGGCGCAGGATAGGCCTGGCCACTCCTCCAGATAGCGGGCGCAGGGCAGGCTTGGCCACTCCTCCGGATAGCAGGCGCAGGGCAGGCCCGGCCACTCCTCTGGATAGCGGGTGCCTTGGGCCGCAGGATTTTCCCAGTTGCGGGCTAGGCTGGAGGCATCTGACCTCTCCAGTGGCTGGGGCCTTATTGAGCTCTGAGGGTGAGCCTTTATATTTCTGGGTTGCCATCTGACCCTCTGAGGGGCGGGCACAGAGCTCCCTAGCTCCGCCCACTCGGGCCTCCGGATGGGCTCGTCCCCCTCCAGGGCGGTGGGGAGCCACACTGCATCACTACAATCTGGAACTATGTTACCTCGGAAGGGGGCTGAACTGAAACTGACTCAGTGGGAGAGCTGGGGTCCGTGAGCTGAGTTCAAGAGTAGTGGCTCAGCTGGAGAGCTGGGGTCACTGAGGACTTAAGAGAAGGCAAAGAGTCAGCAGGGAGGAAGTCTTGGGGTGCTACTCCATCCCACAGCAGGAACCTTTGCCAGGTAGCCAGACCCTACTCTGTGATGGGCCCTGTTGGACTATTAAGGGACTGAGCCCATGGAGGGCTGCAGGACATTACTGAGGACAGCGAGATAGTCCTGGTTGGACAGTATACCCCAGAAGGGGTTTGTTTTGTTTCACATATGGACTGTGTGAGACTTGGCCAGAGGGCTGAGTCACCAAAGACCTGCCTGATGAGCTCAGCGGCCGACAGGAGGCACTGTGAGCAGAGAAATTGAGGGGGAAAAACAGCAGGCATGCACACACTTGCTCGCGTTCAGTGAGTGGACTCTGCTACACACCGATTGACAACACCTTCAACTTGTGAGTTTGAAAAACCAGCAAGCTTTTATTCAACCTGATTAAACATTACAAGAGTGTTCGGTAACCCTTCTTACTGCCAGAGGAAAAGCCTCATGTCTGTGAACCCCATTACATATGTTCTTTTCAGTCTTTGTCCCACAACATACCCCATCATATCATTTTGCTTAATACTTCTCCTAGAACAACAGCTCAGATCAAAAAATTCCAAGTTAACATCCGCTGTTCTCTGCAATAATAAATTTGGGAGTGTGTGCAACAGGAATTGTCTCTCACTCACACACACACACAGGATGGGCATGGGGGATACAAAATCAAGAGAGATCAAAGAAACATATAATAATCTTTTTAAAAAGCCTTATGACTATTTTTGGCCAATCTCATGATTTTGTGTAGTCTGACTCATCATAATTTTTTATCTTCAGGCTGATAATGCTATAGTGTGGGCCATCCTCAATCCACTCTCTTTCCCTATTGGCTTTGCGGAGGCAGAGTCAAGCAGAATTTTCTAAAAATGTTAATTGCTTGAACAATTTCTTATCTCAGCCCTTGCAGAAGCCAGTTTCAAAGGTTACCCAGAGGCGAGGCTTTGTGGTATTAGGGGATTGTGTAGAGCAAAGGGAAGGAGACAAGGAAACATTAGGCAATTAGCAAAATGTTTCTAAAGGAGGCAAATGTTAGGGACTTACTTTTCAGAACTGATACTAGTTATCAACTCTAAAAAACAGGACTTTGGGGAGGAGACTGGAGCAGTGGAGCTGCAGGGTTTTTGCCTGGAGCTGGAGCGGAGCCAGAGAACAGGAAAAAAACAGGAAGTGTGTGGGGATTTTATTTTAAATTTACAAGATTCTTCCAAATCTGCCTCAAAATGGGATTGGGTGCAGTCCTGTATGTGGGAAGGCTACAACACTGCATAAAGCAATGACCTGACAGCTGACTGGGTGAGGGTGAACAAAGCCACAGTGCACCAATGATCCAGAACTGGACTGTCCCATAGGGTTATTTGGACATTTCTTGGCAGGCCTCTGTCACTCAATGCCTGTGTCTGTCTTTAAAATTTTCCTCTGTGTATTGAAGGAGAGTCCTGTTTTTTTTTAAATCATAGAGAACCAGGGGACTTGCTGGGAAGCAACAGTTGCTGCTCTGCATTCATGATGCCAGCACCTCACATTACCCCGGAATGCACTGCGGGAGCTTGAGCCAGAGAGTGAAGCTGCCTGAGCCGTATGCAGAATGGATCTTTGCAGCAGCCTGCGGAGGGTGGTGGTGAAGGGCTGCCTGTCTCTCCAGTGAGTCCTGATGGGGAATGGGGAATTTGAAGAGCCTGGCAGGTGGCTGAGTTCAGGATGCTCCCTGCAGCAGTAGCTGTGACAAGCCTGTGATGGCTCCCTGCAGCAGGGTGAGAAGCCTGTGATGGCTCCCTCAGACCTGGTGAAGCAGTGAAGAGTTTCAAGTAGCCCAGAACGTGGCCATGAAGAGGAGCTTTCAGTGGGTATGTGGAGAATAAAAATGGGATTTGTTCACAGTCGATATGTTTTTTTGAGAGGGGAGGTATTGCATTGGTTTTGGTCTCTGGCGTGTGCTGAGGAGGGGAGGAAATATAGAATTGGTATTGGTCAATGGGAGTGAGGTATTTGTTTTTTCTTTTAGTGGTGGGAGGCAGTTGAATTGATTTTGGTTGCTGGGAATGAGATTTTTTGGCAAAGAGTGTGTGTTTAATTGGTTTGTGTTCATTGGCGTGCATTTGACGTAGAGTAGCACCATATAAGACAGCTGGGATTCTTGCACAGGACTTGATGTGTCCTAGTCAGCTGCTCTAGAAAGACACATGGGCCTACATGCGCAGGTGGCGCATTGCTGATGATTGCATCCAAAAAGGAGTCATCACTAAACCGTATATTTGGAGTCTGCATGTTGATGGTTTAATGGGTTGAAGGAGGAAGGAAATGTTTTTACTGTCACCCTCCTAAGAGTTGTTTTTCCTGTTTAGAGTGGATGCTTCATAAATATCACACGTTGTTATGAGAAGGTGGAGGAGTAGGAGAAAGGAGCAGAAAAGAATTAGATGTTAATTTCCCAATATGTTTTGTCAATATGGGGGAACTGTGCTGCTGCAGCTGATTTGTTTGTAAACGTTGAGGGGAAATTCAAGAAAGCAGCTTGTAAATACCCACATTAAATCTTGGGCAGGAAACCCAAGTTAACATCCGACTCTTGTGAAGACTGGAAGTCGGTGATTCAGGAGTACAAGTAAAAAACGGTTACTCACCTTTGTAATTGTTGTTCTTCGAGATGTGTTGCTCATATCCATTCCAATTAGGTGTGTGCGCGCGCCGTGTGCACGATCGTCGGAGAATTTTCTACCCTAGCAACACCCGGTGGGTCGGCTGTGGAGCCCCCTGGAGTGGCGCCTTCATGGCGCTGGATATATATCCCAGCCGACCCAGCGCCCCCTCAGTTCCTTCTTGCCGGCTACTCCGACAGTGGGCAAGGGGGGCGGGTTTGGAATGGATATGAGCAACACGTCTCGAAGAACAACAGTTACAAAGGTGAGTAACTGTTTTTTCTTCTTCAAGTGCTTTCTCTTATCGATTCCAATTAGGTGACTACCAAGCCTTACCTAGGTGGTGGGGTCGGAGTGAGACATCGCTGTGTGCAAAACTGCTGATCCGAATGCAGCATCGTCTCTGGATTGCTGTACAAGCGCATAGTGAGTGGCAAAGGTGTGGACCGATGACCAAACCGCCGCTCTACAAATGTCCTGGATCGGGACATGAGCCAGGAAGGCAGTCGAGGAGGTTTGGGCCCTCGTGGAGCGGGCGGTGAGGCACGGCATCACGGCACTGGCCAGGTCGTAGCAAGCACGAATGCAGGACGTGATCCAAGAGGAGAGACGTTGCGAGGAGACCGGTAAGCCTTTCATCCGGTCGGCCACTGCAATGAAGAGTTGCGTCGTCTTCCTAAACGGTTTTGTATGCTCAATATAGAAAGCAAGGGCCCTGCGTACGTCCAAGGAGTGCATACGCTGGTCTTGACGGGTGGCGTCCGGCTTAGGATGGAAGACCGGGAGGAATATATCTTGGTTCACATGAAAAGCTGACACCACCTTGGGAAGAAAGGCAGGGTGGGGGCAAAGCTGCACCTTGTCTTTATGGAAGACTGTGTATGGAGGCTCAGACGTGAGCGCCCTGATTTCAGAAACATTCCTTGCTGAAGTGATGGCTACAAGGAGGGCTGTCTTCCAAGATAGGTAAAGGAGTGAGCAGGTAGCCAATGGCTCGAACGGGGGCCCCGTGAGCTTGGAGAGAACCAGATTAAGATCCCACGCCAGAACAGGTTGGCGCTGCTGTGGGTATAGCCGGTCTAAGCCCTTGAGGAATCTGACGACCATTGGGTTAGAGAAGACCGAGGAAGCGTGTTCTCCTGGGTGGAACACCAAGATAGCTGCCAGGTGAACCCTGACCGAAGATATCACCAAGCCCTGCTGTTTTAGGGATAGGAGATATTCAAGTATAAGAGGAATAGATGCCTGCAAGGGGGGCGTGGCCTGCTGCTCGCCCCAACAGGAGAACCGTTTCCACTTGGCTAAGTAAGTGGTCCGTGTAGAGGGCTTTCTACTTCCCAGCAGAATCTGTTGCACTGGATGTGAGCATCATAGTTCTATCCGATTCAGCCATGGAGCATCCACGCTGTAAGGTGGAGCGATTGCAGGTCGAGGTGACAAAGTCGGCCGTGGTCCTGAGAGATCAAGTCTGGGCACAAGGGAAGCGTGATCGAAGTTTGTACCGATAGCTCCAGAAGCGTGGTGTACCAGTGCTGTCTTGGCCAAGCTGGAGCGACTAGAATCATACGTGCCTTGTCTCTGCGTAGCTTGAGCAGTACCCTGTGGACTAGTGGGAATGGAGGGAAAGAGCTGGTCTCTCCACGATAGGAGGAAAGCGTCCGATAGGGAGCCCAGAGATCGCCCTTGGAGGGAGCAGAACACGTGGCACTTCCTGTTGGCTCGTGAGGCGAACAGGTTGACCTGGGGAAATCCCCACCTCTGGAAGACGGAATGGATGATATCCGGGCGAATTGACCACTCGTGCGTCTGGAAGGATCTGCTGAGACGGTCCGCCAGAGTGTTCTGGACTCCAGGGAGGAACGATGCCATGAGATGTATCGAGTGGGCAATGCAGAACTCCCACAGGCAAATGGCCTCTTGGCATAGGAGAGACGACCGGGCTCCTCCTTGCTTGTTGATGTAGGACGTGGCCATGGAGTTGTCTGTGAGGACTGACACGCAATGGCAATGTAGGAGACCGAGAACTGCCTGACAGGCTAGGCGCACCGCCATCAACTCTTGAACATTGATGTGCAGAGCTAGTTGGGATGAGGTCCACAGGCCCTGGGTATGGTGCTCCCCGCGGTGAGCGCCCCAACCTCGGGATGAAGCGTCCGTGACCAGGTGCAGGGAGGGTTGTGGCGCGTGAAATGGCACTCCTGCGCAAACCGCCTTGTGATCCAGCCACCGGTGAGAGAGGTCAAGACCGAGTTCGGAATCGTGACCACCATGTTCAGGCTGTCCCGATAAGGACGGTACACCGACGATACCCAGGCCTGAAGTGGGCGAAGCCGAAGTCTGGCACGCCTGGTTACATAAGTGCAAGAGGCCATGTGTCCCAACAGGCCGAGGCACGTCCTTATTGTGGTGATTGGAAAGACCTGGAGTCCTTGGATGATGTTTTTGATGGTGTGAAACCGAATGTCTGGCAGAAGAGCTCGGGCAAGTCTGGAGTCTAAGACTGCCCCGATAAACTCTATTCTCTGGGTTGTCTCCAGAGTGGACTTTTCTCTATTGAGTAGAATGCCTAAGTTGTGGAATGTTTGCAGTAATATCTGGATGTGAGCTTGAACTTGCTCCCTGGTGCCGCCGCGCACCAGCAAGTCGTCTAGATACGGGAGCACCTGTATCCTTTGTCGACGAAGGTATGTTGCCACGACAGCCATGCATTTGGTGAACACTCTTGGAGCTGCGGACAAGCCGAAGGGAAGGACGGCAAATTGGTAGTGCACATTGTTTACTAGAAATCGAAGGAAGCGCCTGTGTGGGGGTAGATTGCTATATGAAAATATGCGTCCTTCATGTCGAGGGCGGTGTACCAGTGGCTAGTACACCGTCCTCAAGCGCACCTTCAAAAGTTTTGCCTAGGTCCTGAAGGTGGCCTAGGAGGGCCTTGGTTCTGACCGGGTTGGGGGCCAGTCGACCTGCATCTACCACCTCGTCCCCGCCTTCTGGGGAAGTCCTGTCTCGGATGAGGAGGAGGAGGGTAGAACCTTTGTGGCCTAAAGGGCCTGCGCTGGGGTCCTGGGACATGCATCCCCAGGGAGCACATGATGATTCTGGAGTCCTTAAGGCTCTGCAACCGAGAGTCCATCTTGTCTGAGAACAACCCCTGGCCCTCGAACGGCAGATCTTGCAGGGTCTGCTGCAGTTCTGGCGGTAACCCCGAAACCTGGAGCCAGGAGACGCGTCTCATGGCTATCCCAGACACTGGTGTCCTGGTGGCCGAGTCCGCTATGTCGAGGGAAGCCTGCAAGGAGGTCCTAGCCACCATTTTACCTTCCTCCACTAGGGCCCCGAACTCTTCCCTCGAGTCCTGGGGGACTGTCAAGGCTGCTTCCCCATTCTGAACTTTAGGGTACAAATGTGGGGGCCTGCATGAAACTTCTAAGCTTAACTACCAGCTTAGATCTGGTCCGCTGCCACTACTCCCAAAGTGCTATTTCCCTTCCCTGTCTAGCCTTGAGAGACTCTTCACCAATTCCCTGGTGAATACAGATCCAAACCCCTTGGATCTTAAAACAAGGAGAAATTAACCGTCCCTCCTACTTTCTCCCACCAACTCCTGGTGGATCAAGATCCAACCCCCTTGGATCTAAAAACAAGGAAAAATCAATCAGGTTCTTAAAAAGAAGGCTTTTAATTAAAGAAAAAGGTAAAAATCATCTCTGTAAAATCAGGATGGGAAATAACTTTACAGGGTAATCAAACTTAAAGAGCCCAGAGGACCCCCTTCTAGCCTTAGGTTCAAAGTTACAGCAAACAGAGGTAAACACCCTAGTAAAAGGTACATTTACAAGTTGAGAAAACAAAGATAAAAACTAACACGCCTTGCCTGGCTGTTTACTTACAAGTTTGAAATATGAGAGACTTGTTCAGAAAGATTTGGGGAGCCTGGATTGATGTCTGGTCCCTTTTAGTCCCAAGAGCGAACTCCCACCAAAACAAAGAGCACAAACAAAAGCCTTCCCCCCACCAAGATTTGAAAGTATCTTGTCCCCTTATTGGTCATTTGGGTCGGGTGTCAGCCAGGTTATCTGAGCTTCTTAACCCTTTACAGGTAAAAGGATTTTGGAGTCTCTGGCCAGGAGAGATTTTATAGTATTGTACACAGGAGGGCTGTTACCCTTCCCTTTATAGTTATGACAGGGACCAACTCTTTAAATTTACCCATGGAATTCCATGAGTTGTAATTGTACCGACTCAAGAGCGCCTGTTGATTTGCGGCTCTGAGCTGCAGACCCCTCGCTGAGTAAACCTTGCATCCAAACAAATCAAAGCATTTGGCGTCCTTCGATTTGGGCGTTGCCGCCTGCTGACCATGACGCTGTCTTGCGTTCACTGAGGAGACTACCAGTGAACACGGTGGAGGGTGTGTATAGAGGTATTCATGGTCTTTAGAGGGCACTTCCTCTCTACACCTCTGGCAGTGGGAGGGATGGAGGCTGAGGTTTGCCATATGGCATTAGCGTTAGCCTGGATCGTACAAATAATGGGCAACACCACCCGGGATGGGGGCATCAGGTGAGAGGATGCTCACCACCGGGTCCTCCACCTCCTCAGCCTGTAGGTCCATGTTCCGTGCCACCCTACGCAACAAGTCTTGGTGGGCACGGAGGTCTATTGGAAGTGGGCCTGAGGCTGTTGTACCCGCCACCGCCTCATCTCGGGAGGATGAGGAGGATGCCTCAGGGGGTAAAGGATCCATATGAGGGTCTGGCTCCAAGGGTCCCTCATGTGCAGAATCCCCTACACCGGGGTCTGGGGCCTGCGTGGGTGTCGGCAGTGGAGCCTCCATGCCCCCTGGGGGAGGATGGGAGATGGTGGCCTCAGGAACCCTGGGCTCAGAGTGTGCCGAGCGAGAGGCCATTGGTGGAGCCCCTTGAGCTTGGTGATATGCCCATTGGGTCAAGAAAAACCAATGTGCAGGGTCCTGTCTAGGGTCCTCTGCCCCCTCCTGCCAATGACTGAAGTCGTCTGCAACCTGACCCTGAGCAAGGTATGCTGATCGGGAAGCCCCTTCCGATGAGCAAGACGCCGATCTTGAGGGCTAGGGCGGTGCCGAGCATGCTTGCAGGGGCTCGTCCTGGTACGGTGCCGAGCAGTGCCGGTCCACAGGCAAGCGGTCTCTGTGCGGTGCTGGTGAGTGGTACCGGGATCGAGAATGGTGCCGATGGCCATGCCGGCACCGGGACCCAGATCTGGATCGCAAAGACGAAGACTGTCTGTAGACTCGGTGCCGGGAACAGCTTCTGGACTCCGACCGGTACCGATGATCAAGTCGGTGGCGAGAAGTAGACCGGTGCCGGGAGGAAGATCTGGGCCGCGAGTATGACCGGCGCCGAGATGGAGATTGGTGCCAGGACTGCAAGCGGCGTCGGGACCTGCTCCGAGACCGGGAGCGGTGCTGCGAGTCCACGCTCAGAGATGGAGGGCGTATCAGGGCAGGCTTGCCCCTGGTTTGCACAGTACGAAGGGCATGCGATGCCGCGGGTTGAGATTGCGCCGGCTTCCTGAGGGCGGTGAGGTCTTTCGCCGTTGCAAAAGTCTCCGGTGTAGAAGGGAGACAGGGTTCAACCACAGGACGAGGTGGTGAGCCAATCCGCACCAGACTCAACGGGCCTACACCCGGTGCCAGAGTCAATGGTGTGGACGATGCCTGCACCCTCTGGCGCTCCGAAGCCGGATGCAGCTCTACCACCAGTGCGGGGGGAGCCGGTGCCTGTTGGAAGGCAGCATCCTGGGTCTTGTGGGGTCTTTTATGCCCCGGAAACAGGGAACGGCGCCGAGGGGCTTGCGGCGGATGCGGTGCCGAGGGAGGACGGTGCCGTGGGGCCTTATCCGCGTCAGCTCGCGATGCAGTACCAGAGGGTGCCGCTGGGGCACTGTGCACCGAGGCGCTCGGTGCTGGGACTTGGCGTGCCGAAGGAGGATCTGGGCTAAGTGCCGCCTCCATAAGGAGCTGCTTAAGTCTAAAGTCCCGCTCCTTTTTGGTCCTGGGCCTGAAAGCCTTGCAGATCTTGCACTTGTCCGTCTGGTGAGACTCCCCTAAACACTTCAGACAAGAGACGTGAGGCATAGGCTTAGCACAGGACACGCATGGCTTAAAGCCAGGAGTTTTGGGCATGAGCCCGGCTGCGCGCCGGGGGGGAAAAGGGGGGATAATAGCCCCCTTAACCCCCGCTAACTATTTATAACTATTTATAACTACTCTACAAACTATTAACAACAAACTATTAATCTAAAGAATATAAACAACAACTATCTACAAGAACTAACGAGTAAAGCTAGGGAGAGTGGAGAACAGCTATACTGCGCTCCACAGTTCCAACGACCGTCATGGGCGGTAAGAAGGAACTGAGGGGGTGCTGGATCGGCTGGGGTATATCTCCAGTGCCACGAAGGCGCCACTCCAGAGGGCTCAACAGCCGGCCCACCGGGTGTTGCTAGGGTAGAAAATTCTCCGACAATCGTGCACGTGGCGCACGCACACACCTAATTGGAATAGATATGAGCAAGCGCTCAAAGAAGAACGAGCCCTTATTTGTAAAGAAGGCAGCAAAAGCAATGATCATTTGGAGAGTATTTTGGCCTTGCAGTTTCCTTTATTCAGCTCCTTGTGTCTCCTGTGAACAGAGTGCTGCTCTAGGGAGCAGAGTTGAATTTTTACACTAGTCTTTTGCTGTCTCACTATGCATTGAGAACACAGAGCTGAGCCTGTGCTCTGCCTCAGAGAACTGAAGCCTGCGTGTTCCCACCCTGAACCTCTCAAGAGGCCATGTGTGCGTATTTGCCTCTGTGGGGGAAATAACAATTTGTTTTAGTTCTCCTGTATGAGTTTTTGAGGTATGTTGTGAGGTTTAACTAGCTTATGTTTGGGAGGCACTTTGAAGCTGAATGGTAGTCTGAGGTTTATAACTGCTAAGAATTACCAGGGCCTCACATGGTTTGAAGTGTGCAGAGGCCCAGCTCATTGCACACACACCAGGGCTTCTTGCATCCCTCCATTTCCCCACAAGATCCTTGTGTTCCACCCTCCCATCCCCCTGTATTTTAGGGATTCCCTGCATCTCCACCATCTCCTCGCTGCCATGATTCTGTGTACCTTCCATTCCTGCTCCTCACATACCAGGGTTTATAACTGTTAAGAATGGCCATCATTTTGCACAATAACCAATGACCTCATGTTGGTGTATTTGTGCTCCTTCTCTAGGCTTTATTGCTACCGGCAGTTCAGCAGGAGCAGAACCAAAGGGAATAAAATGCAGCTGGCTTTGCTGATGGTCCAGCTTCAACCAGCATACTGTAATGCTGCACAGTTGTAGTGTAATGGAAAAATGGAGAGAGAGAGAGAACAGCTTCCAAAGCTCATGCATTCTTACAGGTTCAGCACCATTCTGTTGAGAGAGATCACATAAAGATTCTCCAGCAGTAGAAAGAAAACAGAGAAACACTAGAGAAAGTAGTAAATGAGTTATTATATACAATGGTGTGCTAAGTACAGTACAAAACAGAAGACAGTCCTTAATCTAGGAAGTTGAGAGGAGAACAGGGGCATGTAACATTTCAGTAGATGATATTGCAGTTGATTATATGAGGTCTCACAGGAGAGATTTCTCCTGATGGACATGCATCCCAACGGTACAAGATCTCGTAGGAGATGTTTCCAATAGATGAAACTATGGCTGATTGTATGTGGTCTTATAGGAGATGTTCCCCATGGATAATTTGCCAAATACGTTGTCACCTAGGAGTTGTTTCCTGGAGATGAGGCTGGAACCAGATGGCATTTCCAGATATTCTTTCCAGCTTGATGAATATTCCATTTTGGACAAACATGGAACCTAAAAAAGCACCTCAACATTTCCAGTTTAGTTTTCCACATGCTCTTGTGAGAGCTTACAAAAACTCATTTTCTCAGCAATCACAGGAGATATTGACAAATCCTTCAGAATATCAAGTAAGTTCATATGAGCATCATTGGGACTGGGGAAAATGTGTAGGGAGGATGTGGAGAGGGGATGTTCTCTGGGTGATGGAAGCTGAGTCTTATATTGCTAACGTAGAAGAGAGGAGTTGATTGTGAACAAAAGGAGAGAGTTTTCTGAAACTGATCTTACTCTTACCTGTGATCTGGGGAGCAGTACTTTTCTGTTATAGTGTTTGTGTTGTTTCCTGATTACCATTGATGAGGTTCTGGATTCTATCACTGGTGTCTTCTCTCCTTCAAGGGAACTAGAAGAAGGCAGACACACTCTTTAGAACTGAGCTGTTCAATGAAAGGAACAGATGAACTGGTACTGATCTGACAGTGTCAATAAGTCGAAGGGATGTGAAGAACTTGTCTGGGCCCCACAATATTTCTGAAAATAATACTAATCTCAACCCCCAAAACCTGTGTAGTATTTCCACAATCTACAATAAATGAAAGGAGGCATTACCTCTGGCCATAGTCAAGGAATAAGGAACTCTGCATAAACGTTGCATATGTATTAATAAGTCAGCGCCAGCAGGCTGGCAAAGGACAAGTTCCATTGTGCGAGATTTGTTAGATATGGCCATAGGTCAGACTGTGCCTTGAGAGAGTCAGAGTTTTGTGCTTACTTAGAATGGCTGTAGGCTCTAGTTCTGAATTTTCGTTTTCAGCACCCAAAGCCCTGTACAAATTGACAAATAGAAAACCTGTTTTTGAGGTACACTCAGAGAAGAATGGCTGAGACTCTGAATACTCACTGCAGGGAAGATGGTCAGTTGTCATTCAGGAAAGCCCCAGTCCAAAATATGAGGTTGGTCTTGGTAAAATAAGGATCTTCAGCTGCCAGTGATGGTTCAATGGCTGATGGTGGAAAGCTCAGCCTTAAAGGAAAAGAATTGAAACATCAGCCGCTGAAGAACTATCCCCCTTTTCACACTTTGCCAATCTGTATTTGACTTATATCTGTCTCAGTTTTCCTTCTTTCCCTAAGAAAAAGCATGTTCCTTAAAAGGAGGCAATAAATAGAAGACTCTTTGCTGTGGTTGAGGAGGCAGGAATAGCAGACAAAGAACTATAGGGAGGGGAATAATGGGCTTTACATTTTTCACCAGTTCATTGTCTACAGGGATTGTAGGGTTTCCAAGCAGGGATCTTGCCTCCATCCTTCTCTGTAAAGCACCATTGGAACTATATAAATGAGGGGAAGGATAAGACAATTCTCACTAATTATAGATGTTAAGATGTGGAATCATTGCTGGGGCTATTTAGTGGTCAGACAGTGCCCAAGGTGAGAGAGAGAAGGTGGAGCTTTCTTACAATGCCCGGAATGAGAGAACTGTCCTGCATTTTCAGGAAGGTGGCAGCACTATTCCTTACATGCATTTGAGTACTTACAGAGGCTCTCCCACACACCATCCTTAATGTACGCACAAGTTGGAATTAAGGAGAACTTGAATACTCACTGAAGAGGTAGAGGGGATTGGGTTACATGACCAGCCAAAACTTTATGGGGCCAATGACTGAATGTGAGCATCAGAGCTGTCATATAATGTACACAGTGTCCTAAGGTAAGAAAAATAAATACAAATATTATTAGCAGCTGAACAATTTTCAATTCCACTTGTCCCCAGTTTGCCCATAACAGTCTCTGTTAATGCAGAGCTGAATCCACCTCTGCTATTACAATCTCTTTAAATCCCACCTTCTTTTCTCTGACTTTTAATAAAATCCATAGTTCAAAGCCTTTCAGTCCTGGGTAGGTCTGTAGAAAGAAGAAAAATGATTGTGGGGAGTGGAACAACCAAAGCCGCTTTATCCAAATAAGCGTTTGTATCACTCCATGGGACATCAGAGTTATCATGATCTATCCAAAGAAGTAGTTCAAAATAAATATCTGACTCTGAATCCCAAAATGATCAGAGGATATGTCTACACTGAAATTAGGCACCTGCGACTATGGCCTATGCAAGGTGACTCAGGATTGAGGGTCTTGAGCTAAGGGGTTGTTTAATTACATTTTGGACATTTGAGTTGACACTGGAGCTTGGGCTCTAGGACAATGCAAAGTGAGAGAGTCTCAGGGCTTGGACTGCAGCCCAAACACATATGTCTATGCTGCAATTAATCTGCCCCTTATCCTGAGCCTCGTGAGCCCGAGTTAGCTGGCATGGGCCAGCCATTGGTTTCTAATTTCAGTGTGGACATAGCCAGAGTGGTAGATACCAGGCCATGGGATTCTGGATACTAAGGAACAGGGCAGTTCTGAGTTTCAGCAAAACTTCTCTGCCATAGGAGTAATTGAGTCTTTGAGTCAGTGTCCAAAAAATGTTATTTAGAGTTTTCCCTTGCACTGAAGTGCAGTGATATGGGAGAATATAATGATCACTAACTAGATAGTAGCAGGGTGAAGTCAGGAGATTGGGAAAGGTCTATTTGCATTGCAAGAGAATGTTAACATGAGAAGGAATGGTTGGAGCTGGTTGTTGGTCAGAAAGTGCCCAGGGTGAGAGAGAATTTGGTTCTTCCTTACAATGACTGCAGAGAATTTCTTGTCTTGTGTTTACCTTTTTAGAATGGTGCAACTGGATTGCATGTTTGTTCCCAAATCGCTGCACAGACATGTCCACACATTTCCTCAATATACACACACAGAAAGAAGTGAAGGAATCTGAATACTCATTCTGGGGCAGCGGATGCACTCTGTTCGAGGAAAGCTTCATAAAAAATGAAGAGCTGAGACTCAGAGTACGGGGCAGGCAAAGAAGGATCACCAATTAAATTGGCCCATGATGGAGCACTCATCCTAAAATAATATGAATTGAAAGAAACATTAACATCAGTAGAGCCGTTCTCTCCTGTCACTCCTGTCTTTCCATAGGCCATAAACTACATGTTCCCACCTTCTAGTAAGATCAATGTTAATCCAACTTCCTTCCATCATATAATACAATTTCTCTTGTTTCGTCAGCATAAATTTCAAACCAAATTGGGGAACAGGGCTCCTGCTGTTGCCCTTGGTCCCGAAGAGTGAAAACTCCATCTGATCAGGGATGAGACATGACATTACTCAGAGGCAATGAATCTTAAGGACTATTCTCCTTACAAGTGTTTATTGGGGTCTTCAGAGGAGCTGGCAGTTCCCCCTTCCCACCACTGGACAGTAAAAATGCCTTTATAAAGTCACTATTATCATAGTAGTTGTCTTCCTCACCTTGAGCCTGCCCTATAGTCTACAGTGAAATACAGACAGTGAAGCTGTCATCAGACTAGCAAGATGATTAATTCATTTTCTGTCCTGACTCCTTTCTGTTTTCCTCTCTGAAGAGGAGCCCCATGACCTAGAAAAGTGGGTCCAAGACTGAAGGTTTAAGCACTCCCAGAGTATTTTACACTCAGAGTTGATGGAGGTCTACGCAGGACACAGCTCTTTGGCTGTGGAAGTGTTTTACAATGACTGGATCCACACTTTCCAAATGGTTGGACTTTGTCTCATTGAAATGCTGTTCTCTCAGGTCAGGAGGAAGGTGGTCCCAGAATTATCTGCTGGGTGAGGATTGATATGCCTTTGTGACAGATAAGAAGCCTTCACTTGGGATGAAGAAGTATGTGAGGGGCCAGAGGGATGCAGCAAATTGGCTGTGGACATGTGGTCTGGCCCTCGATGGAGTCTTCATCCTACATGAAATGGAAACAACAAAGTATTAACAGTGGATGTGCACTGGGTGAAGTCATTGCCTATGCATGTAGGGTGGGAATACACACTATGTTTTTTATGCTGTTCCTCTGTGTAAAATAACAGACAATATCCCAGTGAGTTCCTGATAATAATAATTTATCAATAATCAAAGCAATTTAGGGATAGTGGGTTTAAGGAAGACAGTGAGCAGTAGTGGAGCTAAAGCATTGCTGACTCCAATATTGAGAAGGAAACCCCATTGAAAATAGTAGCTTCATGAGTCTTTGACCCACCTAGAAAAAGAAAATTGAGGAACAGGATCTCTGAGAAGAACCCAGACATTCAACCACACAACTGTCAGGAGATTAAGAAGGAGATATGATATGCTATATATTAACCTTGCCGGCAGCTCTTATCTGTGAAGCTGTCAGCCTATGGGCCAATCTGAGGCTTTTTAACTTAACTATGTGGCTCAAACACACATCTTCCCCTTCACTAATGCACATAATGCAAAACTCTTTTCTTACCAAGAATCCAGCACTGACTTCATGTAGTACATCCTCTGCCAATGGATGCTCAGACTGCAAATTTATAAAAACACAGACATTCACACTAGGCATTAGAAAAACAGAGAATGCTATTTAACTTTCTAGTTATTTAACAATCTTCTGGCCAAAGGAATAAACTGCCTAGAGAAGTAATGGAGGTTCTGTGACTGAACATGTTCATAAGTGAGTTAGATCAGTGTATTCTCTATTTTCCATGATGTAGATAATTTGGTAAGAGTGTTCCGTTGTCATGTACTTTCTCAATCCTCCTTTATTTTGTTCTCAGATTTTTCTTCAAGCCATCAGAAAAAGCTGGGTTTACCTTTGATGGTCCGTGGATAACGTATAGAGATTCACCGTGTTAGATGAATTTATAGTAGATTAATATAGTGGAGAATCTTGAATAATGCAGGGTGGGAGGGAGGTAGCGTGGCTGATGTTCCAAATTTCACCCAATTCTAATCAGCAATGAAGCTACTGAGGAAAGGATATGTTTCTCATCACGACTATCATCTTGTTTTATTGTCACCATCCTCTGGAGCAGTGAAATACATAGATGCTGTGGTGATTGGCACTACCTAAAAACCTAGGATCACTAGCTAGAGAGGGAATTATAATTGACATTGGAAGGGCTTTTCCCAGGTGATTATCACCTCATTAGTGACACAGGACAGGAATTTATCCAGCAATGATGTAATTTCTGCAGCATGGCATGGTAGTCAAACTGTTTCCATATCTCATACAACAGAAATATGGAAAGGCCTTCGCTTCAGAAGCCTCCAGTGAGTAAGTGTGACAATGGAGTGCTCTGCTAGTTCCTTCAGGACAACTCTACAATTAGGTTTGGAGCCTGTACCTATTGGGTTCCGGGAAGTGGGTGGGCATTTGGAGCCTGTACCTATTGGGTTCTGGGAAGTGGGTGGGCATTTGGAGCCTGTACCTATTGGGTTTTGGGAAGTGGGCGGGCGTTTGGAGCCTGTACCTATTGGGGTTCAGGAAGTGGGCGGGCGTTTGGAGCCTGTACCTATTGGGGTTCAGGAAGTGGGCGGGCGTTTGGAGCCTGTAGCGGGACAGTTACCCTGCTCCTGAGAGAAAAGGCTAGGCTGATTGGGGAAGCAGCCACAGCTGGGGCCATGCCCCAATCAGGCCATAGCTGGCCCTATAAAAGGGCTGTGAGCCAGGAGCTGAGTCAGTCTCTCTCTAGCAGTGGAGGAAGAAGGACCTAGCTACCTGGGAGTAGGGTACCAGAGGTAGCACAGTGCTGGGGAAAGGCAAGAGGTGGTGCGGAGCTCCAGGTTGGCAACTCCCCAGGCTGCAGGCCTTGTGAAAGGCCTAAAGAAGATACTGGAGTTGTAGAAGTGCAGTCTGGGTTTAGGCAGAGGCAGCTGATGATGAGTGGCTATGACAGACTGCAGTTTGCCCCAGTGAGTGGGGGCTAGATGATGACTGGCAGTAGCCACTGAGGCAAGGTTGTTGAGAGGGTTGGAGGTTCCCCTGGGAGGGGAGACCCAGAGCATGGTGGGATACTGCTGGGACAGAACCCCGAGGTAAAGGGCACCGGGGTCTGGGAGGGACATGGGGGGCCTGTGGCAGGTGAGCCACTGGCCAGCAGAGGGTGCTCTGAGCTGGAATTGAGCTAATTCCCAGGACAACCAGCAGGAAGTGCCACACCGGTGAGTCTTCACTTCACTACAGAGCCCTTGGAAGGGCATTTAGCTGCTTTGCCCCATACAGTAGCTGCTTTTTTTCAGTGCAGTTAATGTGATCATGAAACAAATTAAAAACCAGCTTTTTCAATGCACAGCCAAATAACGCGTCTGCATTGCTATGGCTGTTAACTCTCCCAGAGCCCTATGTAAAGAAATGTCATAATATGAAACCCTAGGTGCTGCATTCCAGCACATGCTCTCTGACCAGTCCTTTCCCAGATGTGCCCATCATGCACCACAAAACTGGATTATACACAGGGTGCTACCCAAAGATCATCTAGGAGCTGCTTTAAGTCCCTTCATGAGTATGTTTGAAATCTCTAAACCAGGGAGTGGGCAAAATTGCCATGGCAACTAGATATTAACTTGTAAAGGGTAGCTCACCTTATAGTAGAATCAGGTGCCACTATTATTTCCTTATAAAGGACACAGTGAGCCTCATTGTTACTAAATTCATCAGATGCATAACAATCCATAACATGGATTTCAATCTAGGATTAGTGTGGGAGAGAATTTTTTTTATAGCCCATAAAACTCCTTTCTTAAGTTAGATTTAGCAGGAAGTGATCCCCCCCAGTCTTTAAATATCACAGGATTGGAAGTAGAACTGATGTTAGTAAATTTACAGAATCAATATTATATGGAACTGAATGGATTAGGGGATTGTCTCTAGGATACTACTATTTATATGGGCCAGATCAATATGAATAGAAAGCCTGTGGCAGAATTGGGACTAAATCTCAGAAGTCTGGCTCTCAACCAGGAGCAGTGCCAAGGTTTTTGGCGCCCTAGGCGGAGGTCCTTCCGTGCTCCCAGTCGTCATCAGCAATTCTGCGGCAGGGGGTCCTTCCACGCTCCCGGTCTTCGGGGCACTTCGGCGGCGGCTCCAAGAGCGAGTGAAGGACCCGCCGCAGAATTGCTGCCGAAGACCTGGAGCATGGAAGGACCCCCTGCCGCTGAATGGCCGCCCCCCCAAATCTTGGTGCCCTAGGCGACCACCTAGGTTGCCTAAATGGAAGCGCCGGCCCTGCTCTCAACTCCCAGCATTAATTACAGGGGAAACATCCATTTTGATAACAAATGATCCATACTAAAATTTCCATGACTGAAGAGGATTGATAATCTTATATGTAAATAGGTGATAGCCTATTAGTAGATATTAAAAAAAAATGTTCAGGTTAGACTGAAATATACAACAACCTTGAAAGTCAGAGTTGCAGGTGGATTCAGCATCTCAACTGGCATGCTGTCTATAATTTCTGCCCTCCAGGCTTTGCTTTATTGTCTTTTGCTTTCCCTATAAATAGTCCAGGGTCAAATTAGGAAAAATCTCTTCAATATCCACTAAAACTGGGCTGAAACACCAGTGGCCCCAGAACTCCATTCTCTTCTACTGATATATCAAATAAGGAAGAGAATCACTTTATTATATGAAGTTTGAATGCGAAATCTTGAATCTGACACAGCAAAACTTCTAAAATAACTGCAATACAGCAACCCACTAACCAGTTCTTCTAGATACAAAGCTGAGCCCTGACTTGAGCTGAATGCACTGGTAGCTGGGCTTGGCCTGGGGGACTTTATAATGAGGGGTGTGGTAGAAATGCCATGCCAACCAGGTGTTAATTCCATAAAAGGGCAATGCACAGGCTACTATGTATGTATACAGCCTTGCCCTGCCTACCCAAGTGCTTGTGTTCTCTAGAGGCTAGATCAGTCAAAGCCCAGTATGAACATGAAACGTTGATGCATTTAAAGAAATATCCATGAATGTCCTTATAAATACTGAGCTTTTCAACAATGAGTTTTTTTATATTAGTCAGGGTGCCTGCACTAAGCTAGCAACTTGCTTCCAAGATTCTTAAAATTGCAACAATTGTTAAAACAGAATACACAGTGTGGAGTAGGTAAATATTATCTCCATTTTAAAGATGGAGAAACAGGCTCAGTGATGATATATATTGAGATCTATTTGGGTGACCAGATGTCCCATTTTATAGGGACAGTCCTGTTTTTTGGGACTTTTTCTTATACAGGCGCCTATTACCCCCACCCCCAGTCCCGTTTTTTCACAGTTGCTATCTTGTAACCCTAGATATTAGGATATATCTATCAACCATTACATCAATCACTTTCTATTTATATGAATAATATTGTCTGCACTAAAGGTTTGATTGAAGGTCCAGTGTAGTCAATAATGGTCTTCATGGCATGTAATTGGGTGTGGATTAGGTCCTTAGATGAGAACACCATGCTTTTAAAGATCTCAAAATGCCAAATAATAAGTTATACAACATCTTTTCAAATCCTTACTATTATCCTTATTTTAAAGGTGAATAAAATGAGGTGCCATGAAGGTAAATGATTTCACCAAACCCAGAGCAAATCAACGCCAAAGTGAGAGTAGAACCCAAGAGTTGTGCCTCCCTAATCTAACCACCAAAAACCAATTTAGTGAGAATTCCTGCTGAATGTCCAGTACTGACCCACCACACAGACCGACAATGTGGACATTGCTTGAAAGCCTCTATCTGATTAGTCAGTGGGATTTTGTATTTTATTGCCAAAATGTATCAGTGAGTGGAGAACTCTGACTATACTAGAGTTGGACCAACTATCCCATTCTGCTACAATTCTGAACATGGTGAGCTGTAGCCTTTTATTTATTCCTCATGTTTTCCATGGGAATAGTTTCACTTCAGGAGGACAGAAGGAATGTTATAAACTGGTAACTGGTAACAACTGGTCTAAAACCTCTGTGGACCCACAACTCAATTAATAGACAATTTACACAACTGTGTTATGTTGGCCATCTGAGAAAATGCCAAGTGTCAAGTCTGACACCACAGGGATTTCCAAAATTGCTGCAGTACAGTACAGCACAGCACCAACCAGCTCTCTTGGAGGCCAAGTTGAACACTGACTAGAGCTCAGTGCCCCAGAAGCTGTGCTTGGGCCAGGTGATGTCATAATGAAAGATGTAGCAGAATTACCACGACAAGCAGGTGCTAACTCCCAAAAAGGGAATATACTGGGTCTTATGTATGTGTGCATCTTTGCTTGTTCTGCCCAAGTGTTTGTGATTATCTTGTCCTCCCTATCCCAGAAAGAGAATAAAAGCCCAAACATTAAGGAGAGCTGAGGGTGATTCTTCTTTAGCTCAAGTGACAGGCCTGTTTTTTTTGGAATTTATGATCCTGAGAGCTTAGCACAGGAAACAGAAAACACCTGGTTTCTGTTGTGTCTATCTGTATTAAGACTCAGAAGCAGTAATTTATCACATATGGAACAATAGTTAACTCTAGTAAAATTTAGAAGGAGAGATTAAGAATCAGGAGAGCTGTGTTCCCTTTGTAGTTATGCCACTGATTGTCTGTGAACTTGCTTATGTTACTTAACAACGCTGCTCCAGTGGTAGAATGGGGATAATATTGTAACCATCTAGTCTTTTAGCTAAAGCACTGTGGTTTTTATCACCAGGGTACATTGGTGGAGGGGAGACAAATAATTTTGTTCTATGGGGGTGCATTTGGGGCAGAATTATATTGATTTTGATCACCAGGGATAAGTTGTGGAGATGGGGGGAGTTGAATTTCCTTTTGTGGGTGGGGTAAGTTTTGGGGAGGGAGATGAATTTGTTTGTTTTCAGGAGTGATTTTTTTTTGGGGGGGGAGAAGTTGAATTAGTTTTGCTTCTCTAGATGATGAATTGGGTGTGATTGCTGGGGATGGGAAGAGGAGTTTAATTGTTTTTGGTCACTAGGTACACAGGACAGAAAAGGGTTTGAACTGTTTTGTTCCCTGGGGGTCCATTGAAGGGAGAGAGGAATTGATTTTGGTCACTGAGTGATATTAAGGGAGTGCTGACTCTCTGAGTTGCCTGGGCCTGATGGTGGAGTGAAGAATTGAATTGTTTTTTGTCACAGGCCATGATTTTAAGGAGAGATAGTGGCACTGTTTTTTGTTACCCCGGAGTGTTGGGCGGGGAATTGAACTGGGCTTTGTCAGTGGGATGTGCTGGGTGAAGGGGAAAATTACTTTGGGTTTGGCTGTTGCTGTAAAGGAAGTTGAATCGGTTTGGGTTGCTAGGGTGAGGGAGTTGTATTTGGCTTGATTACTAGGGTGCTTTCATGGGTGGGGGAAAGGAGATTGAGGGGGTGGTAACTATGATAGTGAAGCTCATTCCTTCCCCTTTCTCTCATCCTTCATTCAGCCAGCATTCCCTCCCACATTTTTTTGCCTCCATGTCTCCATATTTCCCCTCCAAAGTCTTTTAAAAAACAAAACAAAACCCAAAGAGAGTGATGGACAGAGTAGCACACCCCCTCATTATTGTGTTCACCAATTAGGCCTGATTTCTGACACCCGAATTTAGTCCATTAATTTCCAGTCCCATTCTGTTGTTCTTTACCAGGCATGGATTTTAACACAGCCTTTGAATTATTTCATGAGGCCCTTTTGTTTAAACTAATTCAGCCTTTATCTCTGTCATGCTGTCAGGAGTGACTCACAAGCATTAGTGTCAACCTCAGGCAGACTGAGCTAAGTTAGTAGAGAGTTGCTAAGAGGTTTGTGGAACTGAGCTGCAGAGGGGGGCTACTGGCTGGCTTAGGGAGCTGAGGTAGGAGCCCGAGGCCAGTACTGAAGCCTCTGCCAACTCTCACTTTTTTTTGTGAGCAACAGGGTTTTGGCTGGGGTGGAGCCCAGTCTGGAGATGATGCTAGAAGCTCCAGCCCTCTGGCTGGCTGCCTGACCGACTTGCCTGTCGCCTAGAACAGAGCAACCAGTCAGAGCTGCTGTAGGAATAGCTCTCTCAGGACTCATTTGCCTGTGAATATCGGGTGATCCTGGCTGCTTAACCTATCTATCTGAAGGCCCTGCAGGTCTTTTTCAAACCCACTAATTGACAACACCTTTGATGTCTGCGTTTAAAAAAACACTAAGCTTTTATTCACCCAGATTAAACATGCAGAATTTTCTAAGGTTAATTTCTTGAGAACTTTCCTATCTCATCCCTTGCAGAAGCCAATTTCAAAGGTTACCCAGAGGTGAAGCTCTGTGGTATTAGGGGATAGTGTTGCACAGATGGAAGGAGACAAAGGAACATTAGACCATTAGCAAAAGATTTTCAAAGGAGGTTGTGACGGGGGCCACTCACATCAGTGCTCCAACCAGTCGGGTATGTCTGCATGTGCACTCTCTCTCTGCTTTGTGCTGCTTATGTTGACCCCTGCTGGCAGTTAAATTTTTTCTGGCAGACTTTAGTGACTCAGCCCTCTGGGCGACTCACGTACAATCTGTATGTGAACACACACAAAACAGACCCCTTCCAGAGTGCAAGGTTCAACAGGGCCTATCATACTCAGTACTGTGATTGCCATATTTGAGATCAGGAAGGAATTTCCCCCCAGGTCAGATTGACAGAGACCTAAGTTCCCTCTAAGCTGCGTGGCCGCCAATTAAGTGCTGCGCAGATGCTCAGGGCTGTGACAGGGAGAGATGCCCTGCACTCTGCCCTGGGCCTCCTGGCGCTGGCGCTTGGCTTTCCATCATGCTCTCAGTGGCTCTTCTTGAACTCCCTTCTCAGGAGTCTTACTAGGGTCCTCTGCTCCCTTGCCAGCTGCCCCATCTGCTCTTGAAGGGCTCACTGCACCTCCCATAGTCCTTCTTGGGTTTCCCGGATCCCTTGCAGCAAGGACTCCCGTCTCCCTCATGGGTCATCTGTCCCCTTCCGCCGGGGCGCTGATGCCAGGGCCCAAGCAGGGATGGCATAAGCACCTTCCGCAAAGAACATCTCCATGTATCGGGGATCCATCATCCCTCAATAGTGGAACAACTTGCCCAGTCTCCACAGTTCCCTTTGTATTGGGATGGACCGCACGTGCTCATTTTCTCCACCACGTGTAGTAAGGCCTCTGACTCACCAGCACGGCACCTCCTGCTGGTTGTCCGGAAATTAGCTCTCTCAGCCCTAGAGCGACCTCTATGGGCTGGTGTCTTGCACTTTGTTGCCTACCCCTCTGCAGTCCCTTTATCTGCACCATGTATAGGCCCCACGTCCCTCCTGGACCACGGTGCCCCTTACCTTAGGGTGCTGCCCCTCACTCAGGGAACCCCATATGCGCCCTCGCTATCCACAGGCCCAACATGTCTGTCCCCTCTTGGGTTTCTTCACCCAGTGGGCCTTCCCAGGGTCTTGTCCCTTTCCCTGTTCTGGGTGAGGCTTCTTGCCCCCAACCCAGTAGGGACAGTCCCCTCTCAAATGTCCCTGCCTCCCACAGGCGGAGGTGGAGCTGCAAAAAGCTCAAAAGGAGAAGGAAGACCTGGCCTTGAAGTTGAAAGAAAGTGAAGAGAAGCGAGAGCGACTGGTGGGACACCTCTGCGTTGCCCAGGCTAGGAGACCTCCTATGCCCAGAGGTGGGATTTTGAGGGGGAGGGTGAATAGCGGGGCGAGCACCCGGCTCCAGAGAGAAAGGGGTTAAAACCAGCTCTGGGAAAGGGCTGCCCCAAGGAGCCAATCAGGCAAAGACAGGTAGCAGTAGGGCTGGTAGGGCTGGTATAAAGAGGGCTGTGAGCTAGGAGACAGGCAGTCTCACTCCAACTTTGGGGTGGGAAGGACTGGGCTACCTGGGAGCATAGGGTACCTTCAACAGAGCAGTGCTGGGGAAGGGGTAGGCTGAGCTGGGAGCTGAGGCTGGTGACCTCCCAGGCTGAAGCCTGACAGGAAGGCCTAAGGAGGTAATGGGGCTGCAGGGAAAGGCAGCTGGTCCAACCCCCTAGCCAATGATGAGTGGCCACTTCAGACTGCAGTTTGATCGTGAGTAAAGGGGCTAGATGAAGACTGGCAGTGGATCACTGAGGTGGGGTGGGCTCAGGGGAGTGGGGTTCCCTGAGTGAGGGGCAGCACCGCAAGGTAAGGGGCATCCTGGTCCGGGAGGGACATAGGGCTTATACGTGGAGATAAAGGGACTGCAGAGTGGTAGGCAACAGAGGGTGAGACACCAGCCCATAGAGGGCGCTCCAGAGCTGAGAGAGCTAATTCCTGGACAACCAGCTGGAGGTGCCACAGCAGTGAGTCAGCGGCCTTACTACAAGGACCTATCAGAGTACTCTGGGAAATAAACAAGAAAATCATGGAAATGTACACACAGTAATGCAGTTTTCACTACATTAATACAGAACTTTTAAATTGCCTATTTAAACCTTATATAATGCTAATTACCTACCAGATTAAGTGTTAGTGTAAAATGGTCATTTACTAACAGAGCTTTCCACGATTCTGAAACAGCATGTTGTACATTGCCAGGTTGTCATCTTTGATTCAGCATCTGTCATCTCGCAAGATAACTTTCTGAGATGAAAATTATCTCTCGCAGTCCACACTGTTATTGGGCAGCGATAAACACCTCAAAGCTATTATGGCCAGACTTGGAAAGTGATCGTTTAAGTTGCCCCAAAATTCCAGAATGTCAAGGCACTTCATTTCAAAACTGCACTGCTGTAGCTACTAAACTCTATTTTTGCAAACTCATTGTCTTCAAACATGGGAATAGACTCAAATACATTTAGTAATACAAGGTCAAGTAGTTTGCCCTGATTGGGATCAAACACTCGGCAGGTTTTAAGAAAACTGGCAGCGGGTTGACAAAAACGTTCAGAACCAGTCACGTAGGCTCTATTTTACACTCCTAGCTAACAGGTGGTCAGTCATGCCACTGAAGGACTTTGACCAACTGGCAAGATCAGTCAAATCATTGACCACCTTATGTGATCTGATTTCTGTTTTTTCATAAACTGCAAGACTTGCCATTATTCTTGGTATTCTGGCAAATGCTTCAATTGCTGCAATATTTTATTTTATTTCCATTGATTTACTTAAAGTGATCACATCTGCAACAGATGAACTATAGCTTCGCTCACACTCCTAAAAAAAATCCACATAATCCTGCAGGTGGCTGGTATGAAAATGGACAGCTTCAAACCAGCTGTTCGACTGTCTGATTACTGGGATAGATGGAATTGCAGGCACTTTCCTTTTTCCCTGCAATGATTGACAGAACCATGCTTTGCAGCCAGGGCAGGCAGTGAATGCATGTTTTACAGCAATGGGCAAGTTCATTTACTTTTCCAAATGT
Source organism: Trachemys scripta elegans (assembly GCF_013100865.1). Classification (NCBI taxonomy): domain Eukaryota; kingdom Metazoa; phylum Chordata; order Testudines; family Emydidae; genus Trachemys; species Trachemys scripta. The sequence goes on from NC_048304.1 coordinate 39,053,147, forward strand.
TTTTCTCCAGGTATTGCCCAGTAAGTTGAGATGATGTGCAGTGCATGTTACGTACACTGATTCAGAGAAAGTGCTTTGAGGCTTCGTTCCCAGGTTTTGTTCATATATGCAGCATTGTCAGTGACAAAAGCAGTGACTTTATTAAAAGGAATTCCCTATTTCTGAACTGTTTCCACCATTGCATGACTCACAGTTTTAAAGTTAACAGTCTCCAAACATATATACTCTATTAGCAAAGACTTCAATTCCAAACTACCTTCCCCTTGTCAGCTTGAAATGTCATTTACAGACAAAAAGGACACTGCCAGGATATTCAATATGTAGCGCCCTTCAGCATCAGTTGTTTCATCTGCTTTGAGACTAATTCTAAAACATTGATTCAGCAGTTCTTTCAGGTCATTGACATGTCTTTCAAACTTTTTTTTGGCAAGTATGCTTTTCGGAGATGATCTGAAGTAGGTATAACACCAATGTTTTTCAGGGAGTTTTCTAGATAACCCTGCTATGAAAAGCTATCTAGGTCATGTTGGTACAGAAAACATCTATAAGTCGACCTTTTGTCCTGTGATGCAGCTGTTCTTCGATCTTTACAGTAAATAGTTCACTCACTGTTCTTAGTAGTTTAGGTTTCTCACTTGGGCCTGATTAAAGTTATTGTGCCTTACGTTTATGCAAAGCACTTTATATATGTTTGTCACAGCTTCCTTTTCGTGTGTAATCTACAGGAACATTACATGCTGAACAAAACATCAACCCGCCACTTTCATGAAATGGTCCCTTTGGGTGCTGACTACTTCTCTGCTTAGCAGTGGTTTTTGCAACTTTGCTCTTCAGTGTACTTGGGGTTGCCATTTTTTCCTCTCAGCCAGCTAAACCTTATGCATATACTCTGGATGCTCCTATAAGATTTTTTTTTGTAATTAAACAGTGGCTAAGCAACAACCAGGACCTAGAGTGGCCTGGGCCCAATTCTGTCTTCTGCTGTCAGGAGGTGAAGCAGAAGCCCAGGGCTGGCCCACAACATTTTGGCACCTGAGGCGAGGAGCTCAAATGACTCCCCCATGCCCCCTCACTTAGGCCAAAACTTTGAAAGGTCTCAATTCTGCCTTCTTCCTATTCTACTCCTCTCATGGTACTGCTCTGCTACCTACCCCAATAAAGGAGAACTAACAACTTAAAATGCCTTGTTCAAAAATTTTAAGTAACACTTAACTTTCAAATGCCTGACCAGCAAATGTAACTTTTCTTGTCTGCATAGTAAACACTGGCATTGCTATCTGTTTGAATAATCAAAGTGGTGCCTTCTTGGTTGCAAATATTTGAACTGCTTCCTGCTGAAGGTCCACAGTCTGGGCCAGCTCATGCTCTATTGAGATGATGGCAAGGCCGACCAGCCTCTCCTGTGTCATTGTGGAGTGTAGATGTGTTTTTATTAACTTAAGCTTGGAGAAGCTGCGTTCTCCACTGGCAAATATTACAGGAAGTGTTAGAAGTATGTGCAGAACAACGAAAGCATTTGGAAAGAGGGTGGTCATGTTATTTGTGCACATATATTCCAGAACAGCCTTTGGAGTTGATGTATCTTGAAAGGGCTTTCAGTTCATCACCTAAATCACTCGCATCAATATCGCGCATGTCATCATGTGTCAACACTGTCTCTAGTGCCCTGCATTGCCGGTGTAGGTCTTCTTCAGGTATAGTGAGGAGTTTTGGAATATCATACAGCATCCCAAATATACTGCTGTGTTCCTTGAGCTGCATGAATTGTTCTTCAACTGACTGTATTGCACAATCTAGCACCTGGTTAAAGAATTCAACTTTGAATTGCTGTTTGGGGTCTCTTATGGGATTATCCCGTGCCTCGTAATCAAAATGTCATTCTTTGGTAACTCTTGTATTCTTGAATGGGTGGGAAAATAGCTTCAGTGTGAAGTTCCTCTGCTAACTTCTGTGCACTCTTCAGAATGTTTTGAAATCCCTCATCTGACCAGTAAGACTGTAGGTATGACTTTGCTTTGTCCAGTTGTTCCATTGCTCCAGATATATCGAGGTCAACACCTTGGAGTCTCTTGCTTACAACTTTTATTTCAAACAGTATGTCATGCCACAACACTAAGCCACACAGAAATTTGAAGTTATGTATGTTTCTGGTGATTCCATTTCCTTCTGCCACTGTTCTCCCATGAACAGTTCCTGTCATAGCATTATCCTCCATAATGGCAACTATCGCATCATCTATCTTCCCAATTTGGTGTTTGATAGGCTTTATTGCCTCCACTCGACTTTACCATTGTGTGGCACTCAGTGGTTTCAGTGTCAGAGTGGATGTTCCCAGATGTTGCTTTAAAATTTGCGATCGATGAGTTGATGCAGAGAAAAATACATAGATGCTTTGAATTACGTTAAAAAATTCTGCAGCCTCACTAGAAGCTGATGCTGCATCACTGACCACCAAGTTCAATGAATGAGAACTGCATGGGACAAAAAAAGCTCAGTGGTCTAACTCTCGGATCCATGTCTGCACTCCCCTATTCTTTCCTCTCATGTTGGCACCATTATCGTAGCCCTGACCTCTCATGTTGGCACCATTATCGTAGCCCTGACCTCTCATGTCAGCTATAGCAATTCCTGTATCTTCGAGCTTTTTAAGAAGCCCATTTGTCATACCAGCTCCTGTAGTATCATCAAGGTCAATACATTCTAGAAAATGCTCTCTGACAGTCCCCATTGCAGGGACATTTTCACTAGGTTCTGTAGTTGTTACAAAAAGCACCATTAAAGTAATTTGTTCCATATGGCTGATGTCAGGTGTTATGTATTATGTATTATGAGTTATAGATACATAATACTCATAATACAAAGGTGATACAAACATATAAACAAGATCATCATACTGGGCGAATTATAACATTTTTGCAGATACTTCACACAGTATATCTGGCACAACTTATTGCCATTATTCATGATATCCTAAAGTGTCTCCCATATTCCATACAGAGTCACATAAACACATATCCTACACCAAAAAAAATCTCATTCCCAGCAATCAAAACCAATTCAACTGCCTCCTACCCCAAAAGAAAAAAAAATCCCTCACTCCCAGAGACCAATACCAATTCAGTATTTCCTCTCCCTCCTCAGCACACCCCAGAGACCAAAACCAATGCAATGCCAAAAACTCACCCTCTGTGACAAAACCCACTTTTAGTTTCCCTGTAGCTATTTGGAGGCTCATGTTCATGGCCACATCCTGGGCTACTTGCTACTCTTCACTGTATCACCAGGTCTGAGGAAGCAATCACACACTTGTCAGCCACCCTCCCTGCAAGCCAGGAGACAGCTACTGCTGCAGGGAGCATCCTGAGCTCAGCCACCTGACAGGCTTGTCAAATTCCCCATTAGGACCCAGGGGAGAGAGGGGCAGCTCTTCACACCCCCCACCAAGGTTGCTGTGAGGATCCACAGTTATAGATATGTAGGGTATGTCTGTATTTCAAACTTGTGCTGGGTGACGTCCCCCGACAGATTGACATTAGCACTGCCTAGCCTGCTTGATGCCCCGTCAAGGGACATCAGCTATACAATTGACCCATTTAGAGAAGGCAAGGGATACACCCTATGACTCAGCAAGGCATGCAGGGATATGCCAATGGACAGGAGTATGGAATGGCTTCCATATGAGGAGAGATTAATAAGACTGAGACTTTTCAGCTTGGAAAAGAGATGACTAAGGGGGGATATGATTGAGTTATATAAAATCATGACTGGTGTGGAGAAAGTAAATAAGGAAGTGTTATTTACTCCTTCTCATAACACAAGAACTAGGGGTCCCCAAATTAAATTATTAGGCAGCAGGTTTAAAACAAACAAAAGGAAGTATCTTTTCACACAGTGCACAGTCAGTCTGTGGAACTCTTTGCCAGAGAATGTTGTGAAGGTCAAGACTATAATAGGGTTCAAAAAAGAACTAGATAGGACCATCAATAGCTATTAGCCAGGATGGGCAGGGATGGTGGCCCTAGCCTCTGTTTGTCTGAAGCTGGAAATGGACCACAGGGGATGGATCACTTGATGATTACCTGTTCTGTTCATTCCTTCTGGGGCACCTGGCATTGGCCACTGTCAGAAGACAGGATACTCGGCTAGATGGACCTTTGGTCTGACCCAGTTCGGCTGTTCTTATGTTCTCTCTGTACTGGACCTAGGTGCTGATTGGGAGCCACAGAACTGGAATGCAATAAAGGGGCTAGTGTGATTTCTTTTTTGCTTCTTGATAACCAGTGTGGGGGATCAGAAAAACAGTTTGTGACCAGTTGTGGAGTTTAACTTCAGTGTTACCCACCAGTCTTGGGAATATCTTCTCTCCCTTTTGTAGCAAGCCCTGACCTGGGCATTTCCAGTGTGGGATGCCCTAGGCAAACCGGGTCACATTGGCATAGTCGGCAGGATACACGGAACCAGATCATTTGGGTTTTGGATCAGAACCCCGTGCTATTCCAAATTTGAAATTTGATACTGAGTGTTAAAGGTTAGTTAGTCAGCATGAGTGATCCACAGTCATAACTGCAAGCCCTGGAAGATTTGTGTTCACAAGGACTTTATCCTTTAAGAAGAAAGCCACTGATCAAGAACTGAAAAACCTGCTAAAGAACTTTGACCAGAAAGAGGGTAACCAAATATACCCCAACACGGCCACCTTTTATGTAAATGCTGTTACTGTGAGCTCAGGAGGAGGTAGTCCATATATGGTGCCAATCTTATGTATCCGGGTGGTAATAGGAAATTCCTAAAGAATGTAAAAATCAATGGCAAAAGTTGTTTAGGGCAAGTTACAGGTTCTAACGTCACTCTAGTTAAAGCAGATCTTGTCAGAGAAGAAGATTACTTACCAGATAAGAGTGTGAATATTGTAATCCTCTGAGTTTACTGTGTGTCTTTAGTCAGAATCCATCTTGAATGGCATGGTATTAAACATGAAGTTATAGTAGGTGTAAGGAAGTTATTTTGCCTACAGATCTTTTGATTGGGAATGATATGAAAGCTATGTTTTATCAGGGTAATGCCAGAAAAAGTATGAATGTGAATCCTCTGTATTATCTGTATCTAACACACAAATGTGTGTGTGTGTGTGTGTATGTATGACCAGGTGGAAGACCTAACTGAGGAAGGAAAGAGAAGATTTTTGGTGGGTGATGGATTGTTGGCAAGTAAAGTTTGTAAAAGCGAGCCTGAACAAGGTAAAAGTAATTTGCTTGAAGTAGCTCAGTATGCTGAGCCCCTGTTTGTGAAAAACACCAGTTTCTGTGGGAGAATGTCTCCAGTTGTTTGTCTGTTGGGAATGGCAACCTGCCTGTTAAGGAAGCTGCCCCAGTCTCCCAGTCTCTCAAGGCTGAAGGAGAGGAATAGGAGCCATGCTCAGTAGGTTCATGAACCACCTATAACACTTCTTTCTGCCAAGACCACTCTTGTCCCCTGGGGGACGGTTTTCCCCTCATTTCCTCTCATGGGAAAACATGGAGGACAGTGGAGTCAAGAATTGGTCTAGAGTGGGGAATCCATTCAGTGATTGACAAGCAACTTGATACTCATCATTATGTTGTGCTTATAGAATGGAAAACTGGTGCTCTGAAGACTGCTCCCCTCTGTTATCAATTTACTAGCTGCAGTGAACAGAGTGACTAGGTAGCTTTCCCAGTTCTGACCAGGGAATGACCCATACGTATCTGGATCCCATTTCCTAAGTGAAGTCACTAGAGAGGGGACTGTGGCAGAGGCACTAGAAAAAAGCCCAGATAGCTTTTGTCATGTCCAAATGTGCCCCCAAAGGATAACAGCCCATTCTCTCCTTTTAGTTAAAGATGATAATGGAAGACACCAGAAGAAATAGACATTGTGTACTTTTGAGAGAGGAGCAACTTCCCACACGTTGATTTTAGCATGATGGAGGAAAATCATCACAAACCGCAGCTCCTTTACACTGGCTCTGTTAGTTGTGCAGTGGAAGTTAAAGATCCATTGCATACTTTCAAACCATATGAAAATTTTGGGCCCTGGTGTCCTAGACCAACGTTTCCTTCTTGCGTAAGAACGGCTTCTCATTTCCACTTGGGTTTGTGTGAGCCATTGCTGAGTCTGTAATGATAGCAGTGCGGCTTCACAATCTTTACATCAATCAAGAGTTTGACACTGATTAAACAGTGCTTTGAGAATATGACTAAGGTCCTACATAGAGCCACTGCTGCATACTGCGATTATACACGCCACCCTTCAGACAGGGGCCTTTGTTCTGACCTGCGTTGATAGGCACCAAGCTGTATGGTATTCCAAGCCCCAGTTCTGCTCTTATGAGCACAAGAAGCAATGCAATCAGCAGACATCAGTTTTATTCAACTAAATCATGTCATCAGTGTTTCTCTTTTTGAAACAGGTAACGCCTCCTGCTAAAATATTATAGATTAGAGTAGGAATCCCATGAGCGGAACTCTTCAAAAATCTGAAAACTAGATACAAATAATAATTCATGGGCTGGACTGTGATCTATTAAAAATTACAGGAATTAAATGCTATTTCTGTCGGTGTTGTGGGCCTGACTCCCAAAAGTGGCAGATAACAGGAGAGGAATATATTGTCTTCATCCAGAAGGAGGAAAAAATTGTATCTATTAAAATCTCTAGTAATATGCCCCTTTGCCCATCTACCAGTCAGATCTGTATCAGTCTGCCGCCTTTCTTTCAAACTTCTATTAAAATTCCATTGCCTTAAAGGAGCAAATTCAAAGCCTCTTGGTCCAAAATGGGACAGAAGACACAAGAAACATATGTTGAGAAGGGCTGCAACAGAGGGAGACTGAAATAGCCCATCCTACGATGGCAAGAAGAGAATCCATTTCAAATCTTCATGTAATTTGCAGAGTGCCTAGATAGTATGGAGATTGGCACCATGGTTTGCTGTGACAGTTTTAGTAAGGCATTAAACCACTTAATTGCATGCCGTAGGCAGTTGAAAAGGGAATCCTCTATGTGGTGTGACTTTGCATAGACAGTGCATGCATGATCATGCTTTGTGGACTCATCTTCTACAAGATGGCCTTCTCTCTGGGGGTTGGATGGATCTGGTCCATGGCTGCTAGTTGAGCAATGCACAGCCAGTCAGACATATAGTACAAGCCTTGCATATATAGATGGCATGACACTGAATTGATATCAAATATCTAAAATAGTAGCAATAGATTGCAGGATATCCCACTGTTTTCACCTTTCTCGTGCTCTATTGCCCCTGGGAGCAATGTGAAAATTTTGGGATATGTTGGAGAAATCTAAATCTTCAATGAGATCCTGCAAATATGAACCTATTCCTGACTTCAAAAGCACTAGTAGCCAGAGGAGCCAGTGTGTTTAAGGAAGAGAGCAGGAGCTCTCTTCATCCTAGAGCTTTGCAGTAGTCTCCACCCACTATAAGAATCAACTGAGTATTGGAACCAATACATTGAAAACACAGGAAAAGAGGCAGTACTCCACAGGTCGAGGGGAAAGGGAAATTGATAAATACTTTATATACATGTGTAGGATGATGATAGGAAGGAGGGGAAGGAGAATGTTATGATGAGAAGTTCTGGCTGGGATGGTGTATTGGTCAGACAGTATTTTGGCTGAAGCAGCATTTGGTGCCTTTGGTGATGCCTGAAGTATTTGCCTCATTGTGCATTCCCATTATCAGGGAAGTGGCAGCCCTGGTGCATGCTGGTATATACAGCTTCTCTCCTCTAGACATATCCCTGATCTATAAACAGGCAATAACCAAAGTGATCTCCACTTTCACTGTATGAAAGTGAGCCCGTTCTGATTCAAGAATGCCTCATTCCAGGCTATGAGGCTAGTCTGGGGCAATCAATTATTTGTAAGCAGATAAACTACCCATTGCCATAGCCCTTGTTCTAAAAGAAGAGACTTGGCATCAAAATATTATAGCTGCTGAAAACCTCCCCACACATAATGTTAATATTTATATACAGGATAATAAACTGCCACCCAGATCCCTATGTGCATGTGATGGGTCAGAATCCTTGCACCTTCCTTCCAAATTAATAAAATCCAACAATACCATTTTAAATGAGAAATTGTAAAGTATCCCAGTCCAAGGTGAAGGAGGTGGGGGAAGCAATAAAACTGAGTATGGGACATAGTGCCTCATAATTGTCTACAGAGTGTAAATGGTCTGGGGCAGGGATTTCGACTTCATACTTCTCTGCAAAGTGTTCAATGTATGTTGGCACCATATAAGTAATACTAACTAGGGAAAAGGTTTCTTCTCATTGTCACTGAATGGGAAGATGAGTAATTGGAAGGCCCTGTTGTTTGTGACACAGAATTTGATGTCTCCTTACAATGTGTGCTGTGGTCTAAGGAATCTGCATTTACATTTTTATCAGGTGACAGCTTATTCCCTCTATTCCATTCCTGTATGCACACATATGTACACCTTCTTTCTCTCCATTGTTCAGTGAAGCAGGAGCTGAAACTACTTCCAGGCACATTGGTTGTCAGTTGGTCTACTCTGAATTATGAAAGTCTCCTTGACAGATCAAGTGTCTGCAAAGCCTTATTCTGGGTAGTGATGGAGGGCTCATCCTAAAATAAGAGAAGTAGAAATAGAACTATAGGCAGCATCTGAAAAATCACCTTTTCCAGCTCCCCACACATTCCACTCCAATCTAATCTAGAGCAAGGATCATCCCACCTCTTTGTGAGGTCATGTAATAAAATGGAGCCGTTCAATGTATCTCTGTCCAGAGTGAAGCAGTATTGGGAGGCAGGGAAATGTGAGCATAGGTGCAGTGTCATGCAACTGTACATTGACATCTAGATGACAAGCTTTTTTGGACAAGGTATGTTGTTCTCTTATCTGTAACTTGCTTTGCATGCTTCTGGCCCATACAGTCAATATTAATAAATGAAATGATTATACACATTAGATAGGAAAAACGGTAAGGTCTAGATGCTGATAAGACAGTGTCCTGAATTTAATTTTGGATCAAAATGCCTGCAGTCCCTTTCTATCAATATATTTGAGTAAAACTGCAGCTCTGTTATATTGCTGAACGCCCAAGATCCAACAATCCATCTCCTGTCCAATGCAAAACCAGGCCAGAATAGAGGAGAACTTTAACACTTACTAGGTAGAAATGGAGTCAATCTTATTAAGAGAGCCTCATTCAGGACCACATGTTCATCCTGTGATTTAATAGGGGCTACTTATTGGCTGTGAAAAGCAACAAAGAGTCCTGTGGCACCTTATAGACTAACAGATGTATTGGAGCATAAGCTTTTGTGGATGAATACCTACTTTGTCAGACGCATGTAATGGAAATTTCCAGAGGCAGGTATAAATATGCAGGCAGTCTAGAGATAATGAGGTTAGTTCAATCAGGAAGGGTGAGGCCCTCTTCTAGCAGTTGAGGTGTGAACACCAAGGGAGGAGAAACTGCTCTTGTAGTTGGCTAGCCATTCACAGACTTTGTTTAATCCTGAGCTGATGGTGTCAAATTTGCAAATGAACTGAAGCTCAACAGTTTCTCTTTGAAGTCTGGTTCTGAAGTTTCTTTGCTGTAGGATGGCTACCTTTAAATCTGCTATTGTGTGGCCAGTTAGGTTGAAGTGTTCTCCCACAGGTTTTTGTATATTGTTTCAATTATTTCAAATTTGTTGACGATATATACCTCCAGACCACTGGCACCACTATGGGCACCCGCATGGCCCCACAATATGACAACATTTTTATGGCTGACCTGGAACAATGCTTCCTCAGCTCTCGTCCACTCACGCCCCTTCTCTACCTACGCTACATTGATGACATCTTCATCATCTGGACCCATGGGAAGGAGACTCTGGAAGAATTCCACCACAATTTCAACAGCTTCCAACCCACCATCAACCTCAGCCTGGACCAATATACACGGGAGGTCTACTTCCTAGACACCACAGTACAAATAAGTGATGGTCACATTAACACCACCCTATACCGAAAACCCACCGACCGCTATGCCTACCTTCATGCCTCCAGCTTCCATCCCGGACATACCACACGATCCATCATCTACAGCCAAGCACTGAGGTACAACAGCATTTGCTCCAACCTCTCAGACAGAGACCAACACCTACAAGATCTTCACCAAGCATTCTCAAAACTACGATACCCACACAAGGAAATAAAGAAACAAATCACCAGAGCCAGACGTGTACCCAGAAGCCTCCTGCTGCAAGACAAGCCCAAGAAAGAAGCCAACAGAACTCCACTGGCCATCACCTACAGTCCTCAGCTTAAACCTCTCCAACGCATCATCAGTGATCTACAACCCATCCTGGACAATGATCCCTCGCTTTCACAGACCTTGGGAGGCAGGCCAGTCCTCGCCCACAGACAACCCGCCAACCTTAAGCATATGATTGGGTGTGGCTTCTGAAGGTTCCTAAGGAAGATGGCATCAACCTGAAATAAGAGAAATGGAAATAGAATATTAGACACAGCTGAACAATCCCCATTTCACCTTTTCCATTTGCTTTTATTGTCCATATTGATATACCCTCAACTTCACCAGCCAGCTGGATCTACATGACTCTTCAAAAGGATAAAATAGAGCCGCCTTCCCTACAGTGGATCAGAAGAAGCAAGCAAAGAACTGTGGGTAGAGAAAAGTAGACTCCAGTATATCCCAAAGTGTTTAGTAGAGTGAACCCCACTGACTTGCATGTCTAGCTAATCTGTATTGTTCTGGGGAAGGTTATAGGAGACAATGTCAAGGAACTGTGGAAAACTAGATCCTGTTCCCCATCTCATAAGCACAAATAATCAGAGTAGCTGCTAATGATTGTGTTTGACAAGAGGGAGGAACTAAGCAAGGGCAGGAGAACTGGTGACTCCAGGCCTTAACAGTAAAATTAATTTAATATTGCAGATAACTGAGTCTGTGATAAAGGAAACAAGGCCCTCACTCACACATAACAGAGAAGGAACAAGATAGCATGATACAGGGTAAAGATAGGGAGGGGAAAAGGATTTACTGCTGGGGGAATTCATATGGCCTGCATTTTTCTGTGCCTCTGCACAGAAAAATGCAAATAAAATCTACGGGGGACATGGCCTCTTCCCCAGCAGTGCGTCTGTTCCAGCATGCATGGAGTTACCTCAGAGAGGGGGGTGGGAGGCTGGGCATGCATGCCTGCGTGATTACTGTCAGGGGGCGCTGGTGGTATGTGCATGAACAATCGAGAGAAAGACTCTGTCCCTCTCCCTTGCTACAACAGCTCACTGGTGTGGAAGGGTAGGGCTTTTTATTATGCACGAGGCAGTCTAGAGGCACAAATGTAGTAGCCCTGCCTGAGTTAGATTCATTCTCTGAGGGTACATCTACACTACAGGGGGGAGTCGATTTAAGATACGCAAATTCAGCTACGTGAATAGCGTAGCTGAATTCGACGTATCGCAGCCGACTTACCCCGCTGTGAGGACGGCGGCAAAATCGACTTCTGTGGCTTTCTGTCGGCGGCGCTTACTCCCACCTCCGCTGGTGGAGTAAGAGCGCTGATTTGGGGATCGATTGTCGCGTCCCGATGGGATGCGATAAATCGATCCCCAAGAGGTCGATTTCTACCCGCCGATTCAGGCGGGTAGTGTAGACCTAGCCTGAGGCATTAGCAGCCTGACTATGTAGTTAGTAATGTCGTTAAAGTTGCTGTTGATGGTTAATTGATCTCATTCTCTGAAGCAAAAATGTAGCAGCCTGACTGTTAAAGTTAATGTTGTTAATGTTGCTATTGTTAGTTAACTGTTCCCATTCTCGGTCAATTTCCCCAGGAGCATAAAATCTGTAAAAGTTTTAATGTCCCTACATTGCCAGAGTGATGTAAAGGAGCCTTATTATAAATGAGAGTAAGGGAATCCTCAGCTAGGAAGATCTATGTGCTTTCTCACTTTATTTCTGTGCCAAAGTGGCACAATGGGGTTAGAATACAGCTCAGACTTTGAGGGCAAATAAAACATTTACCAAAGAGTCAATAAAATGTCAGGACAATCAGAACCAAGCACTTCCCAAAGTACCCAGCCCAGGTCCAGGACAATGATTACCAAAACTGTATGACTTTCATGTGTGAAAGTCTGAACAATTTAAAATGACATTCTACTTTTTTTCCCCCCCTGTTTGGTGTTCTGTAATGTAATTTAAATGAAAGGGTATTAGTTACCAAGTGTTTGTAACTTAACTTTCATGTGCTGAGGAAATGCTGAATAATTATTGTGTTTTTTCTGTATTGTAGTTTAAATAAATTACCAAAACAGTTGAATCTGGTGTGATTATATTGCATTATTTTGACAAAAGATGCAGAATTTTGCAGAATTTTTTTTTTTGGTGCAGAATTCCCCCAGGGGTAAAGCATGATTGACTTTTGAAGGAGATGCTAAAATGAGAAGCTATGACCAAGTTTTGTCATAGACCAGGCAGTGCCCTGAGTGATCCAGAAGCTGGTGCTTCCTTAAAATGCCTGCAAAGTGTGATCATCCAACACTTCCCCTTTCAGGAAGTTGATTGCCATATTACACGCCTCCACCCTACTCCCCACACTGACGTATCACCCTGTGTGGTTTTTGAGGAGGGAGGAACTGAAGAGAGACTCAGTATTCGCTGGGCAGAAGATGGCCCATTCTTCAGTTGATCTGCCTGAGACTGTAAAGTTGGAGATGAAGGAGATCTATGTCTCAAGGGAAAAGAAGCACAAACATTTGCTCAGCACAATCCCATTTTACTACCTCTCAGTAAGATCTGTATCAATGTGCTGCATTGTAAGCTCTTTTGTGCAGAGACATTGTATGCTGCTCTTTAAAGCTCTGATGACATGATATAAATTGGAAAGTAAAGAATCATTCTTTTTCGATGTAAATGCTAAGATGAGAAGCAATAGTTGGGAGAAGATGTTGATCGGCCAGTGTCCTGAGGAATCTGGAATTTGGTGCCTCCTTAGAATGCCTGGAGCAACATAATCATCTTGTATTTATGTTTTCAGGTAGATGGCAACTCTATTCTATGCTTTAACCTGAGCCTTTACTGACCCCTCCTTGAACAAAAGAAAGAAAGATGTCCCTGCACAGTAGATCTCCTGTACTCACTGAATGGAAGAGGGTCTGCTCAAAATTAAAGCAAACCTCTTCCAGGATAGAATGGTTGGACTGAAGCCTCCCAGGGCAAGGAACACACTGTGATCTGTTCAGTGGCCAGATGCTGGAGATAAGGAAAGGGTGGGACAATTTGCTCTAATCATGGATGTTAGGGTGTGGAGTGTTTTGGATGTTAAGGTGTGGAGTCATGGTCAGGGCTATTTAGGGGTCAGACAGTGCCCAGGTGAGAGAGAGAATGTCGAGCTTTCTTACAGTTCCCAGACTGAGAGAACTGTCCTCCATTATCAGGAAGGTGGCAACACTATTCCTTATATACACTTAAGCCCTTACGGATCCTCTTCCACACCATTCTTAATGTACACACAAGCTAGAATTAAGGAGAACTTGAATACTCACTGAAGAGGGGACTGGCACTACATGGCCTTCTTGGGGCCGATCACTGAATCTGAGAATCTGAGCTCTCGGCTAATGTACACTGTGTCCTAAAATAAGAGAAATAGATGCAAAATATTATTAGCAGCTGAACAATGTCCCCACTTGTCCTAAATATGTCATAGTGGCCCCTGTTAATGCACAGCTAAATTCACCTCAACCAGTACATTCTATTTAAATCCCCTTTCCTTGCCTCCAACTTCTAATAAAATCCATAGTTCAAAGCCTCTCAGGCTTGGCTGCGGCAGTAGAAACAAGTAAATAATTGTGGGAAGGGGAACAACCAAAGCTGCTTTACCCAAACAAGAGTTTCTATTACTCTATGGGACTACAGGGATAACACAATCTATCCTACAAGTAGCTGAAATCAAATATCTTGCTCTGAACCACAGAACTGTCAGAATGGCAGGTGGTAGGCCATAGAATTCAGGATAATATGTAACTGGGCAGCTCTGAGTTCCAACTATAGGAATAGTAGTAAACTCCTTTGCCAAAGCAGTAACTGAGGCTTGGTCTACACTGTGGGGGATCGATCTAAGTTACGCAACTTCAGCTAAGTGAATAATGTAGCTGAAGTCAGTGTACTTAGAGCTACTCACCGTATGTCTTCACTGCGGTGGCTCCACTGTTGACTCTGCCTGCGCTTGTCGCGGTGGCGGAGTACAGGAGACAATGGGAGAGCACTAGGGGGTCGATTTATCATGTCTAGACTAGATGTGATAAATCGACCCGTGCTGGATCGATCGCTGCCCACCGATCCGACAGGTAGTGTAGACATACCCTGAGTCTTTGAATCACTCTGCAAATACGTTAAGACTTTTCCCTTCCACTAAAGTGCAGTGATAGGAGACAATATGACAATCACTAACTAGATAGTAGCAAGGTGAAGTCAGGATTGCAGGAAAGGTATATTTGCATTGCAAGAGAATGTTAACGTGAGGAGGAATGGTTGGAGCTGGTTGTTGGTCAGAAAATGCCTAGGGTGAGAGAGAATATAGTTCTTCCTTACAATGACTGCAGCAAATATATTATGTGTTTATCATTTTAGAAATCTAGTAATATTGTCTACACGCAAAGCCCTGCACAAACTTGGACATGCACTCTCCCCAGTATACATACAGGTGAAGAAATCCCAATACTCACTCAGGGGTAGAGGGTCTGGTCTGTTTGAGGAACGTTTCATAAAGCACAAAGAACGGAGCCTCGGGAAGTACAGGGGCAGGCAAGGGAGAGTCACTGATTAAATGAACCCATGATGGAGTATTCATCCTAAAATAACATGAATGGAAAGGAAATATGAGTATCAGGAAAGAAATTGTCTCATGTATCTCCTGCCTCCTCATATACCATAATTTACATTAATAACACTGAATGATCCCACCACCTGGTAAAATCAATGTTAATGCAACTTTCTTCTATCGTCTAATAAAATCTCTATTGTTTCATCAACAAAAATTTCAAATCAATTTGAGGAACTGGGCTCCTGCAGACTCCTAAATTCTCATATCAACTAAATGGACAAGAGAAAGGAAAAGCAGTGAGCCCCA
>NC_048304.1:39072603-39092607 GCF_013100865.1 Trachemys scripta elegans
AGATTTTAACTTGCAAGGGGTAACCCATCTTATAATGGACACAGATACCACTAATATGTGCATATATGGGATAAAGTGAGCCTCACTGATATTGAATTTATAAGACACATAACAATACATGACATGGACTCCTGGATTAGTATGGGGAGAATTATTTAAGGGCCATAAATTGATTTTCCTAGATTATTTCAAGCAGGATGTGATTTTATTCTTAGTCTTTTAAGATCTCATAATTTGAAGTAGAACTGATGTTAATAAAATATATTATGAAGAGAACTGAGTGGATTAGGGGATTGATCCTGAGAACACTGCTCTTTATATGGGCCAGATCAGTATTGAAAGCAAGCCGATGGCAAAGCTGGGGACTAGATCTCAGAAGTCTGGCTCTCAACCCCAGCACTAACTACAATGAAAATATCCACCCGAACAACAAATGATCCATGTTAAAACCCCCATGACTGAAGGAGTTGAAATCATCGGTGTAAGTAGACAACAGACAGTTTAAAAAAGAATAGACACCAAGTAATATTCAGGTATGCCTGAAATGTCTTGAAAGTCAAAGCTGCTGTTTGATTCAGCATTCTGTCTATCATTCCTGCCATACTAGGTTAAGATTCTTTTCAGGCTTTTCTTTGTTATCTTTGTTTTCATTTGGAATCATCTTGGTTCAAAGTTACAGGAAGAATCTATCTAATGCCCACTAAGAACTAGGCTGAAACCCCTGTGGCCCCACAACTCCATTCATAAAAAAACTCACACAGTTCTCTTATATTGGGTACATGAAAAAATTCACTTACTTCTGAGGTCTGAATGCCAAATCTTGAATCCTATGTAACAGAAATTGTCAAAATTGCTGCAGTACAGCACAGCACCAACTGTCTCTCTCTGAGGCCAAATTGAGCACTGACTTTTGTTCATTGCCTCAATAGCTTTGCTTGGGCTAGAGGATATCACAATGAAGGATGTGGTGCAATTGCCATGACAACCAGGTTGTCTATTATGTTTGTGTGCATCCCTGCCTGCCCTGCACATTTGTTTATGATTATATGCCCTCTCTAGAAACTAGCCGAAAAAGATAAATTAAAGCTCCAATTTTAGGGAGAACTGGTGGGAATTCTCTTTGTGCTCAAGTGCCAGAGGCCTATTTTTGGAGCTGAAGATCCCGAGTTCTGCTTCCCATGCTTGGCTAACAGCTGGCATCTCTGGTGTCTGTCTGCAGTCAGCCCTGGTTCAGTAAAAGTAGTTCATCACATAAGGTGTAGTTCATCACATGACAGGTAGCTATAGAGAGGAAGATAGAACAGGAGAATTAGGAGAGCTGGGTTCTTTTTATGGTTCTGCTTCAACTGACAGTGACTTGTAGAAATTACTTAATATCTGTGCCCCAGGGACATACTACAGATAATATTTCAATTATCTACTTTGTCTTTTTAAGTAAAGTACCTGCTGAAGAAAAGCATTATATATCTTTTTCATCAAGCTATACATTGTACAAATACATTTATAGTTATAAACTGACAACTGCTCTAAATATCAGATATTAAAGCAATGCCCCAATTAACTTTCTGATCCTTTCATCATCAAATATTGAAGTGCCAAACATTAATTAAGCAACAGAACACCCTTGTGAAGTAATTAATTATTATTAACCTCATTTTGGTGGAGTGAGTGTAAGTGGTTTAAGGGAAGTCAGTGATAGAGGTGGGAACTGAATTCAAGTTTTGATTTTCATATCCCTGCTCTAACTACTAAAAAACACTGATATGGTCTTAAAACATTTTGTGTACTGACTACAGGTTAACTGACCTTACTTTTAAAAATAAAACTGCTCCATGGATTTGATATCTCAAACTTTACTTAGCACATACTACGTAGATATGTAATACTACTATGTACAAGAGGGCTCAGTTATCTTAAGTTCCTTTGGCCATTTGTCATTCACTCTAATTTCCTTAGTGTGGTATGCTACATGAAATGCTGTAGCAAGAGTGTCTCTCTTTTGGCTTTAACATACAATTAACATTGGTCTCTGCTGCTATGGATCTTACCAGAAGATACAAAAAGATCTGATGTGATTTCTACATTCTTGCCAGAAAGCACCACATATGAGATTGCCAAACTTGATGGGTGTGATCAAAGATGCGAGCCCTTAGTGCCCTATCTTAGCTGTTCTGAAAGCCAGAGGTGCATGGTTCTGCAGTGATTACAAGGAAACTGTTGAAGTGGAAATTGTTGCCATGGAGCTGCTGTCACAGAGGTTTCAGGAGTATTCCAGAACTTGGATGGTAAAGGAGATGGATTTTTGTGGATGGACTCTTAGGAGGGGTTTTTCCTCAAAGGGTTCAGCAGTCTGGTGTTTTGGGAGCTGTTATTCTCACAAGTGCTTGTCCTAATTTGTGCCCACAGCTTCTGCAAGCAGTGGTTGGTAAAGAGTCTTATCTGCCAGAACCGAGGTCATGTAATAGATGATTCTGCTTCTTTCTGTGCAGGAAAGTAAGTACAAATGTTCATTTAGTCTAGTCACTAAACACAGTGTGGAGCAAATAGGTATTCTCTCCATTTTAAAGATGGATAAACTGCAGCACAGTGAGAATTAATACTGATAAATAGCATATTAAATATCAAACATTAAATGTATCACCTTTTTATTTATATGCAACACTTTTTATTTATCTCATATAATAGAACTGTCATATTCACATGTACATTAATCAATGATATAATGCTTCCCTCTCTTAGTTTCTCCAAGTCTTTCTCCCAGTATCCTAGTTTATTATTTATTTATATTTTTGGAAAAGAACACAGAAAACAAGAAAAAACTTGTATATTTTATTTATCTATCACAACTTAATATTTGTCAAAAAAGAACATGAAATCCCTGATAGCACAGTATGAACTGTCATACAGAGCTAGTAATTTCACAGGCTGTTAGTACTGCTTCCTCTCTCTAGTTTTTAAATTCCTTTTTCAGACTCTACATTGTTTTTAGTTTCTAATTTTATTTTCACTTTTTTGTCACTTTTGCAGAGATATGCACATGACCCCTGAAAGCATATATTTGTTGTAGTTGTGTGCTTTTTCAGATATCCAAGTCATGTGTAACTTACCGAGTGATTTTGTGTGGTAACATGCTGAAAAACTTAACACATTTTAATTCAACAACAAACTAAACAGAACGACTGATGGCTGTGGAGGTGGGAAGATGGCAGAATGCAACTCATTCATCATAATAGCTTGATATTAATAGATTATAACCAAATGTTCTCTATTACTAACTGCTGTTGGCAAGAGATTTGTGTATCTGGCAATGTGGGCATCATGGCAAATTTTAGTAAAAGTCATAGAAAGGTCATAGTTATGTTAAATATAACCAAATTTGGTTGTATCCAAATTAACACCTTTAACTTTATAACAATAGTATTCATCAGATATCGTTTCCCTACCAAAGCACTCAACATACAGTTCAACTGTATTGTTCAGTTACATTACATATTTATGTATGCACATGTGTATGTATTTATATATATATATATAAAATTAATAAATAAATAAAATTAAAGCCTTTACCAAAAATAGAAATGTAATTTCTAAGATATAAACAATTTTGACTGAAAAAGATGTTGAGAAGATAACAACCCAGAAGAAAAGATGGGAGAGGGATATGCATCTTCAATTTGTGTAGGTCATGAATAAAATTTATATAAATTTAGTGTGTAAATGACATTAGACTTCAGTTAGGATCCATCACATTGTTGCTGCTAGAGAAAAGCTCTGTTAGAGAGATTGTGGGGGAAATGGGAACATACTTGCACATGTGGCAGTTGTGTCCAGGAATTAGAAAGTTTTGAGAGGAAATTATTAAAGAGATTCATCTTATGACAAAATGTTGGCTTCTTAGCAATCCCCTGACCTCCTTACTTAATGCTCCAGTAAAAGATCTGCATTTTAAACAGAATGGCAAAGTATTTTCTTCTTATTGCTAGCAGCTAGACTTTGTATTGCACATTACTGGAAAAATGTGACTCCTCACTTAAAGTTGTCCTGGTAACATTGCTGATCAATTAGGGAACATGTTTGTTTAAAGTTGAGCAATGCTCCCTTTTAACATCGTTTGGCAGCTGCCTGCTTTGTCCACTGCTTGCAGGAAGAGCAGCCCGTTGCAGCTAACTGGTGGGGGCTTGTAACCATGTTGGACCAGCAGCCCCCCATCAGCTCCCTGCTCCCCTAAGTTCCCTATGCTGCAGCTGTCCAGCAGGCTATCAATTGCAGGGTATCAATTGCCAGCAGTTCAGCTGTCCCTTCCCCCATGGCCATGTGCTGCTCCTGCCCTCTGCCTTGGAACTGCTCCCAGACACTCCTGCTTGCTGTGCGTGGGGGGGGGAAAGAGGGGCTAATGTCAGGGGTCCCCCTCCCCCCGCTCTTGCACCCCGCTTACCCCTTCTCCATATAGAGCAGGGAGGGGACACAGACGGAGCGAGACAGAGAGTGCTTGGGGCAGCAGCTGCTGTCTCAACTTCCTGATCCACTTAAAAAGACAATGCACTTAAGAGTAGGTCAGCTTACTTAAAGGAGCAGTGTGCATCTCTCTCTCTCTCTCCCACAAACAAGTTATGTGTCTGTCTCTGTCTGCTATGCTATCTCCCCTCCCTCATGTTCGTGCTGCCTTGTGTGAGAGGCTACATTAACAACAACGTGTTAATCCTTGAGGGCTCAGCCAGGTGCTAGTTCATCATTTAGCAGCAAGGCATTCCCTGGGAAATATCCCTCCCTCTTCCACCCTCTAACTTCACCACCTCAACCAAGCTTCACAATCATCATAGCTATGAGCAGTATTAAATTGTTTGTTTAAAATGTATACTGTGTGTATATCTATATAATATATAGTTTTTTGTCTGGTGAAAAAAAATTCCCTGGAACCTAGCCAGCCCTATTTACATTAATTCTTATGGGGAAATGGGATTAGCTTAACATCGTTAACTTAAAGTCACATTTTTCAGGAACATATCTACAATGTTAAGCAAGGCATTACTGTACACCTTGCACCTAGAAATGATGGCCATTCATATGTAAGCATTTGTTAACAGTGATTGCATCATGACATCTGAGATTATTTCTTGGCATCTGTTAACTTTTAGTACCTTCTTGGATATGTAGAAAAATAGAAACAATTAAAAATTCTATTTGGACAATTCCTAGCAAGGCAGCAACAAAATGGAGGATTGTGAACAATTCGGACACGAAGGGGAATAAAGAAAGCAGACAAATAAATGCAACTGTGATGGGGGGATCACCCTGTACTTTCCTTGAAAGGGTTAATGCAGACTGAGAAGAGGGCTAATTAACCCAATAGGCCACAGCGGAGAGGAATCAGGTGACTAAGCAATCCACTGATTGAATGAGAAAGCCAGCTGAGGAGGGGATTATAAAGGCTGGAAATTGGCAGCAAAGGAGGGGAAAGTCTGTAGTCACTCCCTGGTAGAAGGGAGGTGTGTTTGGGCTGGCAAACCCAGTGAGAGAAGAAGTAAGGACAGGGCTCAGGAAAGGCAATAAGGTCTAGAAGGGAACAGGCTTTGATTGCTGGCTCGAGGGTCCCTTAGCCAGAACCCAGTGTAGCGGGCTGGCCCGTGTTTCCTTGCCAGCCATTGAGGGAGTTGCACTACAAGGCAGTGAATGGGAAGACTGCTTAGGACTGCTGAAGGAAGTCTTTGGTACCCCAGGAGAGAAAAACAGGAAGAGTGACTGGTTGGTGTCATAAAGAGGCAGGAACAGCTCATAGTGTGATAGAGGGGATGCAGACTCAAAGAGAGGTGGAGAGACAGTGGGCAACTGCAGAAAGAGGTGGAACTTTCTTTTGTTGCAAGCTATTTTTAGAACCTCCAAGAGGAGGTGCCATTTTAGCAGTGCGTGGAACCCCTCATCACAGCATCTTTTATTTATTTAAAGAAATAATCTTCTTCTTCAAGTGCTTGTTCATGTCCATTCCAATCAGGTGTGTGCGTGCCATGTGCACACCAGCCAGAAGATTTTTCCCTTAGCAGCATCCGTAGGGTTGGCCTGGGTGCCCCCTGGAGTTGCGCCTTCCTGGCATCCAATATGCAGCCCTGCTGATCCGCCACCCCCTCAGTTCCTTCTTACCACCAGTGACGGCTAGCTGGAACAACTGTTGCCAAGCATTTTTGGCAGTGTCCACTTCAGTTTTCATAGTTTAAATAGTTGTAGTTAAGAGTTCTTGGGGGTTCCCCCGCAAACAACGTTTTCCTTGGTTCTGGGGTATGCCCCGGTCCCTAGGTTTCAAACTCTGTGAGGACTGTAGCAAGTTTATGATGAAGAGTGACCCGCACTCTTCCTGTCTACGGTGCCTTGGGGAGAGCCACCAGAAGGACAAGTGCAGAATCTACAAGGGATTTCACCCTAGGACCCTTAAAGACCGGGATCAAAGGCTGCAAATCCTGCTAATGGAAGCAGCACTCCAAGCGCAATCCGACTCGGGGTTGGCAGAATCCACGCCGAGCACTTCCTCATCGGTCCGCAGTGCTGTGGTGCTGTTGGTGCACTAGCCGGTGCCAAAGAAGGACCCTAAGGACTCTCAGCACTGCCACGGCTCCGCCCAAAATAAATCTTCTTCTGTTTGGCACCGTTCTTAGTCCGCAGTGTCACAGAAGAAGAAAAGGCCGGATAGGGGTCGCTCTCCCCCTCCAAAGATCAAGGGACCTGCAGCATCGAAGCACATTTTGAGCCAGGCAACCTCGTCTCTCCCACCTTTCAGGGTCTTGTTGACTCCTGCTCCATCTCGGGTACAGTTGAATCTGAACCCTCAATGGTCCCCGGACCGCCAAGGGGATCACCTCCAGCTCCCCTCAACACCAGAGGCATTTGAGGCAGCCAAGGACCTTATATGCCTCACGGTGCCTTCCTCCCTGTAGAGGAGAGACAATTCACCAGCGACTGTGCGGCCCCAGTTCCAATCAAGGGACAAACCAGTGAGGATAGGGCACCAATCACCATCTGGGGCGCACCTCTCCCTGGCATGCTTCACCCATGCTGGGGAGCTGCACCACTCTCCGGCGGCCCAGAGTGCCACTCCTCCATGGTCCTCCTACCTGGAGACCTCGGAGTCGGAGGCGGAATCCTACTGCTCCGATAGGACCAGAAGCAGGAGGTCCAGATCCCACCACAACCAGCCCTACCCTGCACTGTGGCCTCCATAGTGGCAACCTTCGATGCAGTGGCCCTTTTGGACACCCTGGGTGTATCACCAGAGCCAGGGACAGATCCAGGGCTCAAGGTCCAGGTCAGCGTCGTTGTCCTCAGCATTCTTCATCCCCCTGCAGACAGTGGAACCACCAGCAGAAGCACTGCTGACACTGTTGTTGTCCCCTGCAGTTTTAGCACCGACAACAGCACCACTGACAACTTCATCCTTGGTGCCACTGGTGTCAACGATATCGGCACCGCCAGAATCAACAACTTTGGCACTGCCTGTCTCGGAACCAATATTTCCGCTCCCAGTGGCGCTGGCACTGCACACTTTAGACCTAGGGGGTCAGCAATGCTGCGAGACCTTTGGGGTGCTGAAGGGAGTGAGCGGGGCCCACTGCCAGGCCTCTCCTCCTCATCCTTCCCCGATGAAGCTGTGGCGGGGACGTCGATGGCCCCAGCTTTGGAGGATGACAGGGTCCTCCAACATCTGTTATGTTACATTGCCCAGAACTTGGGCATACAAGCGGAGGAGGTGGTGGAGGAATCCAGCCCAGTTGTTGACATCCTTGCGCCCTCTGGACCCTCTCGTATCACCTTGCCCTTAATGAAGATGATTACAGAGACAATGAAAACCCTGTGGCAGACCCTTGCATCTCTGGCCCCTACAGCCAAGAGGAATGAGAGGTGGTACTTTGTCCCTTCTAAGGGATATGAACATTTGTACATCCACCCACCCACCCCCCGACTCCCTGGTGGTTGATGCAGCCAATCAGCGAGAGCGCCAGAGCTACCAGGGCCCCTCCCCTAAGAATAGGGATCCAAAAAGACTAGACCTTTTTGGCAGGAAGGTCTGTTTCACTGGGGGGACTATAGCTCCGCATTTCAAATCAACAGGCCATTGTGAGCAGATACGCACACAATATGTGCTATGATGGCCAAGTTTGCGGAGCTCCTCCTTAGTGGAGGAGGGAAAGCTGGTCTCCCGAGCGTCCCTACAGGCAGCATTGGACACAGCAGATGCAGCCTCACATACAATGGACACGGGGGTTGTCATGAGGAGGAGTTCCTGGTTGCAGGTCTCTGGTCTGCCCCATGAGGTCCAACAAACAATCCAGGACTTCCCCTTCAAGGGGTTGGCCCTCTTCTCCGATAAGACAGATAAGACTGCATAGTCTGAAAGACTCAAGGGCTACCTTCAGATCTTTGGGGCTCCATACTCCCGCCACTCAACGAGGGCATTTCTGGCCGCAGCCTCCCTCTAGGTTCTACCGAGCTCAGAACCGTGAGGACGCTCCTCGTAGGAAGAATAGGAGTGGTAGAAGAAGGCAGCCCCCCTCCTCAGGTCAGGGCTTGGGCCAGCCCGAGCCACCACCTGGCACCAGACCAGCCTTTTCAGGGTGTGATCGAGGATGGTACACCAATGCTGGAACTGGATCCAACCTTACTTACCTTTTCGTCCCAACTATCCCTTTCTACCATACATGGTTCCATATCATTTCAGACCGCTGAGTGCTCCACACAGAAGAAAGGGGATATTCCATCCAATTCTGTGCCCTCCCACTCTTCCACCCCCCTTCCCATCTCTCTTCAGGGACCCCTCTCATGAACAACTTCTTTGCTCCTCTCTGTAGGGGCAGTGGAAAAGGTTCCTCGGGAGCAAAGGGGCAAGGGCTTCTACTCCCGGTATTTCCTAATACCGAAAGCCAAGAGTGGGCTCAGGCCCATCCTAGACCTGCAAGAACACAACAAGTTCATCAAAAAACTCAAGTTCCACATGGTTTCTTTGGCCTCCATTATCCCCTCACTGGATTCAGGAGACTGGTATGCCGCCTTCGACTTGAAGGACGCATACTTTCACATAGCGATAATTCCACCCCACAGAAAATACCTCAGGTTTGTGATGAACAACAGCCACTATCAATTTATTGTCCTCCCATTTGGCCTGTCAGCGGCATGTCGGGTGTTCACCAAGTGCATGGCAGTCGTTGCGGCGTTCCTGTGCAAGCAGCAGGTAAAGGTGTTCCCGTATCTCGATGACTGGCTGATCAAAGGCCACTCCAGATCTCGAGTGGAGGTACAGGTTGGCCTTATAAGACGGACGTTTGATGAACTGGGTCTCCCTCTAAACGAGGCCAAATCGACTCTCTCCCCTGTACAGAGGATAGAGTTTATAGGGGCAGTGGTAGACTCGACTCAAGCCAGGGCATACCTCCCAGAATCCAGGTTTTTTGTCACTGGGCGACATAATACGGGGCCTCAGGCAGTTTTCCACCACTACAGCAATGAATTGCCTGAAACTGTTGGGGCATATGGCCACTTGTACCTACGCAATACAACTTGCCAGACTCAGGCTTTGCCCACTTCAGTCATGGCTAGCGTCAGTATATCAACCAGTTTGAGACGCTTTAGACAGTATCATAACCCTGCCTTGCCTGATACTAGACTCCCTCCTGTGGTGGCTCAACCTACAGGTAGTATGTGCAGGGGTCCCCTTCACCAGCCCACAGCCATCCCTCTCGTTAGCGATAGATGTGTCAGATTTGGGAAGGGGGGCACATTTGGAAGACCTCAGAACACAAGGCCTCTGGTCTCAGTGGACCTTGCTCTGCATATCAATGTCAGAGAACTGAGAGCGGTGCACCTGGCGTGCCAGGCTTTCAGAGTCCATATATGAGGGAGATGTTTATCAATCCTCATGGACAACACCACGGCAATGTTTTATATCAACAAACGGGGGGTACATGCTCCTCTCCCCAGTGCCAGGAAGCCTGGGCAGAACACACAAGCAGAGTGAACTATGTGATGGCAGAAAATGTCATGCTAGTGCCACAAAATTTGTGAGTTAGGAGGGGATCAGCTAAATGGGAGGGGGTTAAGGGGACAGGGTGTGGCGAAGAGGGAATAAAGGAGAGGTGTGGAATGAAGCTAAGGTTGAAGAGATTGTGAGGTGTCAGACGGAGGAGACAGCTGGAGCAAACAGTGAGCACAGGTCAGAGTCCAGCCCAAACTGTAAAAGTTCTCAGTGCCTGAAGGTCCCCTGCTTTGCCTGCTTCTGCTCCTACCGGCTGGATACTCTCTGCAGTTTCCCGAAAAGGCTACATGGTTGAGGCAATGGGATACATCACTTGGGTCCTAGTGCCCGCAGGGTTGGGTAGAGATCTCCCCTGCCCAGTTCTGGGTCCAAAAGGATGCTGGAGGGAGGTGTGACCCTGGCTGGGCCCCATTTTACCCTCTCTCCCTGCAATATAGCAGTCCCTGCTCTGGATGCTTCTGCTGGCTGGAGTCTTTGGCTGGCTATTCTTTGCAGTTTTCCCCCCAGGCCACAATATATGAGTAAGTTTTATGCACATATCCAGGGGATGTGATTCAGTTTGTTTTTGACTTTGACTATGTTTTTTTCCCACCTACATTGTTTTTCTCAGTCCTGCTAGTGTAACTCCAGATTGTTTGCTCTCCACTCTTCTAAGTGACCAAAATGTTTGTTCAAGCAGTTTCGCAAATGGAACAAAGCTCTCAACACATCTGTTTGGGTCTGGCTATCAATTCCATCCTGTGTACATCTTTTATCAAAATGACCTGATATGATGCTAGTATTGCTGACTCTGCAGCAGTGTTTTCTCAACATGTCCCCTTTATGAGAAGATGGAATGCCACCTCGAAGTGTCATGACTCAGCTTCATTTTTTGGATGGTTATTTTCTCCTATCAGTCCAAGTTAGCATTTACAGTCTTGAGAAAAGTGATTAAAATGGCCATTCATGTGCTGTAACTATCTTTCATCTTCCAGTAAGCTGGGGTCTAAACCATTACGTCAGTTTGCAAAGAAGGACCCTTCCTGACAGCTTGCTCTCTATCACCATGAGCGTGTTCGGACTCAAGCAGCAAACAGTACTCTATCATTTTGTTGCCTTAGCTCCTCAAAAGAGGTGAAATAATTAGTTTGTGGGGGAATTGGACATATGTCATACATTAACTAGGACAATTTTAGCTTGATTACTATAGTGCTCTTTATACTGCGACTCCTGCTGCAGTTGTTTGTATCCTTCTTCTGTATCCCCCTCAACAGTTCTGCAAGATAGCTGACTGAATTCTTACAGGGCTAAGAGACCAAATTAGATGGTTTCACTGCCTTTCAGGGAGCTGACTTTAAATCTCTGGTCCATACATATTAACCAATAATCATATTTTATACCAGTTCATTTATATGATAGGTACCCCTACAGAAAGGTTATGCTAATTAGAGATTGGAACCAAGTTCCAGGTACAGTTTGTGTACACAAATGGTATGGGTATATCTGAATATATAAATATGCCTCCCCACTCTGACACTGAAGGCAGAAAACACAGTTTAGGCTGGCTCCTAGAGGAGATGCAGGAACCCAAGCTGCTGCCTGTTTAAAGTCAATTTTCTTGTTTAATAATCCAGATATTCCCTTCTGTATTTTATTATATAATCTATTTTATTTTGATTACTTTTTACACTCAAAAAAAAAAAAACACAAAAAACCCCCAGCACATGAGCAATGTCTATTGCACCGCAAAATTTGAATGCAACAACATTTTGCTGTGGTGGAGTTGTGCTAATGCAATACAAGAGTGTTTTTTTGTAAAGACTGACAATGCACCTCGTTTTTCTGATGCTGAGAGCAATGCAAGACGCTGCTCTGAACATGGAACCAGGAATTCCTGAGTTCTAATTCTAGATCTAGCCCTTACTTCCTCTAATGGTGAGTAGAAGCTTTATACAAGTAGAGAGCAGGGAAGGGGTTAATTCAGGTCAGAGGGAGATTGGCAGTGGGTCAGGTGGGGTCCATTAATGAAGACCGGGTTTTCATAGACCACCCTCTTTGAGACAGCAGAGAATGAAGCTCTAGAGTGGGCTTTACACACCCCCAGGTACTTTCATATGTGGAAGTCTGTGTACCCTGACTTTCTCCAGTATGCCTAGAGCACAAAACTGCCCTTCCTGCCAGACAAGCTGGGAACAACTGGAAAACTGAGATAGCAACTGTACCCAGCAGAAAGAGGTAAGGCACTCCTACACAATCCCACTGTGATGCTAGACCTGTCACTTGACTTCTCTGTCCCTAAGGGTCCACCTTGTAAAATGAGTATAATGTAACTATCCAATTTAAAAGCATGTGATGTGTGTAAATTCACTGTACTGAGAATATTCTTTGAGATGGCGAAGCTAAGTATTTTGTTCTTGCTATAGGAAAAGTAAGAACATCCTTAAGAAACACTATTAGACTTAATGAGAAGTGCTACAATCTTAGGTCTGGTCTATACTACCCGCCTGAATCGACCTCTCGGGGATTGATTTATCGCGTCCCGTTGGGACGCGACAATCGATCCCCGAATCGGCGCTCTAACTCCACCAGCGGAGGTGGTAGTAAGCGCCGCCGACAAAAAGCGGCAGAAGTCGATTTTGCCGCTGTCCTCACAACGGAGTAAGTCGGCTGCAATACGTCGAATTCAGCTACGCTATTCACGTAGCTGAATTTGCATATCTTAAATCGAATCCCCGCTGTAGTGTAGATGTACCCTTAGAGGCCACAGGGCTGTGAGAAAACAGTAGTAAAGATCAAAGGGAAACAGTGTCTAAGAAACACTGAATCCTGCAGGAGAAGCACAGGCAGCCTCATTCCCTTCTCCCTGCCCCTTTATTTACACTGGTGTGCATCAGGAGTAATTCTCCTCAAGTCAGTGGCAATACAGCAGTGGATAAACAGCATGAGGTTTGAATCCAGCCTGGACTCTGGAAGTTTTGATTATTAGCTAGAATCAAAAAATCACTGGAGCCTCAAGAGAGTGCTAATGAATGAATACAGTCATTAAGGAGAACCTGATAAATGACCCTGCTTGTAAGGGGAACCTTCATTAGATTCAGTCTGGTTTTAGCTACAGTAGCAACAGAGCAAATAGATGCAGTTTTGCATAAACAGTTGAAATAGCACGTTAAAGAAATAGTGCTAACCCAGCACAAGATCTACATATTGTATTTTCATTCAAAAGCAGTTACACTATGCTGGCTATTAAGATTAAAGATCTCAACGTGCTTTACAAACAGTAATTAGTTTAGTGTGTCACCACTCCTGGGAGTTAAGCAAGGTAAGAAAATAGGCAACATTTTAAAAAAATGGATAAAAAGGAAACTTTTTTTTGTAAAACATGATGCATAATTAACATGTTTAACAGTAAGATTCAACTGAGATATCACTCAGGCCAAGATATTAGTATGTTTAAAACATAAACATAAGGATTAGTCACTTTTTATACAGAATAAAGCCAACATTCACAGTGATTAGATAGGCTAGAAAAATGTATCAAGGGTGTAAACCTTCATGCAGGAGGGCATAAACCAGCCACTGGCTGTTTGGGTTAGGAAGAACTCTTTCCTATGGGCAGGTTATTCCATAACTGTCCATCTTTGGGTTTGTTGCACCTTTCTCTGAAGCAGCTAACACTGGCCTCTATGGGAACAGGACACTGGACTGTGTGGGTCGTGGGTTTGATTTGTTATGGCAATTTCTATGATATCCTCCTTTTGAAGATGGGGGAAAAAAATGAGGTAAAATACACAGTGCTAAACTTGCTCACAGTTACACTGCAAAGCCTGAATTATAACTCGCATCCCTGGGCTTCTGGGACTGGATCTTAACCCCGAATCCATCTCTCCTGAAATAGAGATTACAGAAGAAAAAGGGTTAATCCAAATGGTTACTAATCAAGCATTTAGATTCTGCAATCTCAAGATTCTTTTGCAGAATAGAGATGGAAGGGAGAAATTGGCAATAGTGATGTTGAAGTGGTCCTATATAAAGAGGATTATAGGGATTTAGTAAATGGCAGCAAAAGAAATGCTTCTTCTTGAAGGAGAGCTACTCAGGATTCACAAGGAAAAACCCTCAATTTCATTACTAATCTTAACCTGAGTCAAGAGATCTTTTCTTCCAGAGCTGTCATTTGCTTGCATAAAAAAGGCAAATGGCTGAAGGAGCCACTTGAGGATTATGAAGCAACCAAGAGAAGAGAACTTCAGTTATATGCTGTGATAAGTGTGTGACTTTGGTTAATTAAGGCTTTAATTGTATTGCCAAGTCTGCAGCTAAATGGTATTTAATATCCAATATCCTGCCCTAATGACTTTTAATTGCCTGTCTGAGGCCATGTTTCAGATTTGTTTTATCATTTTATAACTTTTCTGACTAAGCCAAAGAATAAAACTCTTCCCTATATGAATGAGCATAAAATTAGTGACCAAGATCCAGATCCTCAAATGAATGTTGTCATCTAATTCCCACTGCAGCCAATGGGAGTTAGAGGTGGGATCCACAAAGGTACTTAGGTGCCTAAATTCCATTTTTAGGCCCCACTGAGATCCACAAAACTCCCCTTTGACTACTGCTTACCCCTGTACGTTCCTAAACTAATTCAGTGCCGAATCATGTGCAGAGGGAGTACCCTAGTTGCCTACATTTCTGCCTGTGTGCATGTGCTCTGCTGCCTCACTGTAGGCGCCCAGACGCTATCTTCTATCTATGCTCCAGACTGATCCACAAACCAGGGAAGACAGGCATTTGTCCACCTAAATTGCATGCTGGGCCTGATCAGGTAGGCATGCCCAGAGGCTGCTTACAGGATTGGGCCCATTAGTTGAGTTAACACAACAGTTGCAGGTGGTGGAGGGAGCCTTCCTTTATAACCTTTATTTTAGTGGTTATGGGATGTGGGAGACCCCCAGTTCAAGTCTCTCCTCTGCCTGATGAGGAGAAGGAATTTTAACAGGGATCTACATCGCTCAGGTGAGTGCTCTAATCACTAAGGTATAGTGTCATTTAACTTTGTCTAGCCCAATTAATAATTACTTAATTTAAGTTGAAAAACTTCAATAGAAGAGACTGAGGGAGCCCCATGTCAGGATATTCCATATCACAGTGTTTAGGGTTCTCACCTCAGATGTGGCAAATCCCTATTCAAATCCCTGCTTCCCCTCAGGAGGTTGGGGGTGGGGGACTTGAATGGGTGGGGGGTTGTCTTCCACATCTTGGGTGAGTACTCTAACCACTAGGCTAAAGGTTATAAGAGAGCTGCTTTCTGTCCCTCTTTCTCCCCAGCTGTTTTGTGTAAACTCATCTAAAAGTCCTGATCCAGTTGGTGACATCTGAGCACACCTGTCAAATCAGGCCCTGTATTTTTTTTTCTCTTGTTCTGATTCTGCTTTACTCTCCTGAAAGTGACTTTTTTGCTGTCTTAAAATGCCTTCTATGTTGGCACTTTTTTCTTCCATTGATTTGTATTTTCCGTGTAGATCTACAAGTTCTTTTTCAATTTTTTCATATCTTTCAATGAGTGACTGTCTTTCCTCCTTATGTCTTCTGGACAACTCAGAAATGCCTTTTTCTCTTTTGTTTAAACTATTAGAAAGAAGTATGTTTGTTTCTAGTAAGTCTACTTTTTCTTGTTCTAAAGCCTTGTTGATGCCCTTAAGGGTCCTCAATTTCTTTTTCATGTAAGGAAAGCATTGTAGACATGTCTTTTTTTTTCTCCAAATTCAATGTGTCAAACACAAGTTGTAGCTCCTTTACTGAATCCTCAAGCAATTTATTATTGCTTTTTAAATCCCGAATCTCTGCTTGTTGTGTTTCTAATTCTATTTCCTGAGACAAACTCTTATCTATAGTAATAAAAAAAATTAAGTGGTTAAATTGTGAAAGCAAACTATGTCAAATATGCAAATATGCAATATTAGCTTTTATGGGTAACACTATAAAATGGCAATATTGACAATTTTCAATTTTTCACCTAGCAATAAATTTTCTTAGTATTTCAGAATATAATTACGTATGTGTTCTAAAACCGCCTTTATTCCCAAACCATGAAATTGTATAGCTGAAACAATTTTAGCATTGCCAGACTTCAGTTTTGCAGAAAGAACATACTGCTAGTCAAATCGCTCTATGCTTCACAATTCTAACTCTGTTTCTACAGTCCATCTTCACTGAGGTCTGATGGCTTGTACTCTGAAACTCATGGTTGACAGGTAGCTGTACCAATGGCTAGATAAAGAATTTTGGTTCCCTATTTGTCCATTTTCCTGTCTTCAAAATCCAGAATATATAAAAATGATCAAGGTGTTTGATGGACTGATTTATGGAGTAAAATTAAGAGACAAAGACAATACAAGAGATTTCCTGTATTGCAAAGAGAATTCTATTGAATAACACCAACTTACCATATAAAACAAGACTATGCATTCCCTTCCTACAGGACAAAGAAAATTCAATGTCTCCAAGACCCAGAACTTGGTGAGAAACAGGGGCAGAGAGAGGGGAAGGGAAATGATAGCAATCAGCAATTATTTGAAATATGTCAACACATAGGATGGGGAAGGATTATTTAGGGTGATGATTCAAAGTGGGATGTACCTATTGGGGTCCAGGAAGTGGGCGGGCATAAGCCCACCCACTGCTAAAGGGTCCCCCCCAGCCTAAGGGGAGGATCCACAGGCCTGAAACCCAAATGAATACGGGGAACAACTGATGTAAAAACAGGGACAGGAGTGCAGTCAAAGGGTCAAAAGAAGGGAACCTGACGGGGACACTGAGCAGAGAACCCCGGACAGCGCCCACTGCTCCTCAAAGGTGTCAAGGGAGCCAGTGGACGCCACCCAGAGAAACTCTGCCTGGATACGTGAATGGACAGAGGATCGGAAACAGGCCCCACAGTCACAGGAACCTCCATCGGCCAACCTCCTCTCCCTGGTTTTAAAGATGGCCGTTTTCGCCAGGGCCAGGAGGAAGTTGACCAGGAGGTCCCGCGACTTTGTGGGGCCATGGATAGGGAGTGCGTAAATAAGAAGGTGAGGGGAAAAGTGCAACCAAAAGTGGAACATAATATCGGTGAGGAGCCGGTGTAGGGACTGCAACCTGGCGCACTCCAAGTAAATGTGAGCCAGGGTCTCCCTCACGCCGCAGAAAGGACAGGTATCCAGGACAGGGGTAAACTGCGTCAAGTACATGTCCGTGCTCACGGTCCCATGAAGGAGCTGCCAGCTGATATCCGCGGTGGGCCTCGGAACCAGGGTGGAATATAGGCTGGCTCACCAGGGCTTCTCACCCTCAACAGGTGGTAGGAGGTTCCGCCACTTTGTATCGGAGTGGGACACGAGGGTGAGGAAGTGAAGGGTGTGGAGCACGAGCGTGTATAGATGTTCCCTTGGCGTGGTTTGGAAACGAACCAGCTGCAAGTCGTGCATCCGGCTCACG
Organism: Trachemys scripta elegans; assembly: GCF_013100865.1. Taxonomy (NCBI): domain Eukaryota; kingdom Metazoa; phylum Chordata; order Testudines; family Emydidae; genus Trachemys; species Trachemys scripta. The sequence continues at coordinate 39,090,071 of NC_048304.1, forward strand.
GAGAAGGGGCCGGGGGGCCGGTTGGGTCCATGGGGCAGGGGCCCAATGAAAAGGTCCAGAGGGCCAGGGGTGTCACTGTCTGTAGTGGGGTGGATACCCGCTCCTGCCCTGAGGGGTTTGGAACAGCCCTGGGAGAAGGCTGTTGCAGGGAGAAGCAGCTACTGGGCTGATTGGGGAAGTAGCTGTAGCTGGGCCACGCCCCAATCAGAGCCCAGCTGGCCTGTATAAAGAGGCTGGGAGCCAGGAACTCAGAAGTCTATCTCTGCCTTCAGAGGGAGAAGGCCTGGCTGCAGCGAGCTAGAGACAGGGTACCTGAGTGGAGCAGGGCTGGGGAAAGGCTGAGGAGCTGGGAAGCTCCAGCCTGGAAAGCCCCAGGCTACGGCCTAGCATTGGGCCAAGAGGTACTGGGGGTTGCAGAGGGCAGCCCAGAGGTAGGCCAAGGCAGCAGGTCCAAACCCTCCTTGCCAGTGATGAATAGGCTGATACTGCAGTCTGCATTTTCAGGAAGGTGGCAGCACTATTCCTTACATACATTTGAGCCCTTACGGACCCTCTCCCACACCATCCTTAATGTACACACAAGCTAGAATTAAGGAGAACTTGAATACTCACTGAAGAGGGGATTAGCATTACATGGCCTTCTTGGGGCTGATCACTGAATCTGAGAGTCTGATCTCTCAGCTAATGTACACTGTGTCCTAAAATAAGAGAAATAGATGCAAAATATATTAGCAGCTGAACAATATCCCCACTTGTCCTAAATATGTCATAGTGGGCCCTGTTAATGCACAGCTAAATTCACCTCTACCAGTACATTCTATTTACATCCCCTTTCCTTGCCTCCAACTTCTAATAAAATCCATAGTTCAAAGCCTCTCAGGCTTGGCTGTGGCAGTAGAAACAAATAAATAATTGTGGGAAGGGGAATAACCAAAGCTGCTTTACCCAAACAAGTGTTTCTATTACTCTATGGGACTACAAGGATAACACAATCTATCCTACAAGTAGCTGAAATCAAATATCTTGCTCCGAACCACAGAATTGTCAGAATGGCAGGTGGTAGGCCATAGAATTCAGGATAATATGTAACTGGGCAGCTCTGAGTTCCAACTATAGGAATAGTAGTAAACTCCTTTGCCAAAGCAGTAACTGAGGCTTGGTCTACACTGAGGGGGATCGATCTAAGTTACGCAACTTCAGCTAAGTGAATAATGTAGCTGAAGTCAATGTACTTAGACCTACTCACTGCATGTCTTCACTGCGGTGAGTTGGCTGCTGCCGCTCCACTGTCGACTCTGCCTGCGCTTTTGCGGTGGTGGAGTACAGGAGTCGATGGGAGAGCAGTAGGGGGTTGATTTATTGCATCTAGACTAAATGTGATAAATCAACCCCCGCTGGATCGATCGCTGCCTGCTGATCCGACGGGTAGTGTAGACATACCCTGAGTCTTTGAATCACTCTGCAAATACGTTAAGACTTTTCCCTTCCACTGAAGTGCAGTGATAGGGGACAATATGACAATCACTAACTAGATCGTAGCAGGGATTGCGGGAAAGGTGTATTTGCATTGCAAGAGAATGTTAACGTGAGGAGGAATGGTTGGAGCTGGTTGTTGGTCAGAAAATGCCTAGGGTGAGAGAGAATGTAGTTCTTCCTTACAATGACTGCAGCAAATATATTGTTATGTGTTTATCTTTTTAGAAATGTGGTAACCATATTGTCTACACCCAAAGCCCTGCACAAACTTGGACATGTACCCTCCCCAATATACATACAGATAAAGAGGTGAAGAAATCCCAATACTCACTCAGGGATAGAGGGTCCAGTCTGTTTGAGGAAAGTTTCATAAAGCACGAAGAACAGAGCCTCGGGGAGTACAGGGGCAGGCAAGGGAGAGTCACTGATTAAATGAACCCATGATGGAGTATTCATCCTAAAATAACATGAATGGAAAGGAAATATGAGTATCAGGAAAGAAATTGTCTCATGTATCTCCTGCCTCCTCATATACCATAATTTACATTAATAACACTGAATGATCCCACCACCTGGTAAAATCAATGTTAATGCAACTTTCTTCTATCGTCTAATAAAATCTCTATTGTTTCATCAACAAAAATTTCAAATCAATTTGGGGAACTGGGCTCCTGCAGACTCCTAAATTCTCATATCAACTAAATGGACAAGAGAAAGGAAAAGCAGTGAGCCCCATGACTCCCTAATCCCTATATGGCCATCAGCTGTCCCACCATGTGCTTTATTTCATCAGCCATTCTTCTTGGTCTTGGTCACTACCAAAGGAGAAAATAAACTCCATTGAATCAGGGATGGAGTGTTACATTACTCACAGGCAAAGGATTTTAGGGAATAATCTCTTTACAAGTGATTGAGATCTTTGGAGGAGCTCTCAGTTGCCCCTTCCCCAAACTGCACTGTAGAAATACCTTTGTAAGTACGTTGTCCTCTTAGTAGAGCTATTCCTCACTCCCTGCCTACCCTATAGTCCCAGTGAAATACAGAGAGCAAAGTTGAGATCA
>NC_048304.1:39126913-39159589 GCF_013100865.1 Trachemys scripta elegans
ATTGTTCTTGTTGCTAAACTCAGCTGTCAGCTTCCCTGCTGAGTGACTCAGAACATCCTCTAAGCTCTCATCCCACATATGTGACAAAGACTCAAATCAAGGGACACAAAGCATTACAGGAAGCAGTACAGAACAAGTGGAACCTACTCTGGCTCCCACTAAAGTCAATGGGGGTTTGCCATTTATTTCATTGAGTAGTGGGGTCCTTGAATTTCATCGATAAAGTTAATTGTTACACTTGGCAGTAGAACACAAATAACAGGAAGTGGGGAGCTACATTTTCCTGAACAATATCTAGTTTCCCCATTAGGTTGGACTACTTACTGAGTCTTGTAATTTATCTATATGAGTACTGGACACCACTTTGAAAAATGGGGCACTCACTCCTAATATCCGTTAAGTAAGTACTGTTAAAATGCAATGCATTGCAGCACAATATGCTGATCTTATTTCTGAACATGTTCCACAATTTTAAAACATTTATTATGATACAGCACGTAGAGCCACATGAATACTGCGTGCAGATGTGGTTGCCCCTTCTTAAAAAAGATATATTTGAATTGGAAAAAGGATAGAGAAGGGCAACAAAAATAATTAGGTGTATGGAACAGCTTCTATTTTAGGAGAGAGTAAAAAGACTGGGACCATTCAGCTTGGAAAAGAGACGACTAAGGGGGGAGATATGACAGAGGTCTATAAAATCATAAATGGTGTGGAGAAGGTGAATAAGGAAGTGTTATTTAGCCTTTTTCATAACACACAAATCAGGGGTTACCATGAAATTAATAGGCAGCAGGTTTAAAACAAACAAAAGGATGTACTTTTTCACACAATGCATAGTCATCCCGTGAAACTCATTGCCAGGGGATGGTGTGAAGGCCAAAAGTATAACTGGGCTCAAACAAGAATTAGGTAAGTTCATGGAAGTTAGGTTCATTAATGACTATTGGACAAGGGATGCAACCCCATGCTGTGGGTGTCCTTAAAACTCTGACTCCTAGAAGCTGAGTGGATGACGGGATGGATTGCTTGATAAATTGCCCTGTTCTGTTTACTCTCTCTGAAGTGTCTGGTGCTGGCCACTATCAGAAGACAGGATACTGGGCTAGATGCACTATTGGTCTGACCCAATAGGGTCATTCTTATGTTTTCTTATAAAAATACAGCAACTCCACAGCTATTGATCTGATCTCCAACTGCATGATACAACCAGACTTATAAACTTGCTCGTCACTGCTTCCTCCTGGTTTTCATTGACTTTCTGAAGTGTGCTGATCCTGTCTCTCAACTTTTCCTTAAATGGAAATCTGTCAATGTCTGGTAGAGATCAGTGTGGTAATAGATGGCCACTACTCTCTGATTTGTGGGAATAATTTGCTCATCTGTACAAAGATTTAGTCAGTAAAGACACACTGGGAAATTCTTAGAATCTGTTGTCTACCATTAAATTGTATAGCATGGCTAGCAAGGAGGAACCTAGGAAAAGCCAGACTGGGTCAGACAAGTGACTATCTAGTCCAGCCTCCTGTCTGACAGTGGCTAGTACCAGATGCTTCAGAGGAAGATATAAGAAACCCCATAATGGACAATTATGGAATAACCTGCTTGTGACATTGCACCCCATATTCATCATAGTCATATTATTATGATATGATTATGGCATAAATATGATGCATTTGGTACAAGATAAGTCATGTGAGGTGTCATTGGAAAAGTTATGATTTGCTGAATATGATTATCCTATTTGTATGCATGGATCATTTTTGTATCTGAAGTTATGAATATTGACTAGGGATCTGTATTTCATATGGGCTTACTTTGGACAACACCCACAGCTAGCCTTTCAGGTACAACAATGAAGAAGCCAGACAGGGCTGATGGCCCATCAGCAAAGATAATGGTCTGTGGAATAGCTTAACCTTCCACAGGGGAAGTTTCTCCTAAATCCTCAACAGTTAGAGATTGGCCTATAATCTGAAGTACTAGGTTTCTTTTCCTGTATCTCTTTTTTTCCCTATCTCGTATAACTGTGTATGTTTGCATTATCCAAATAAATATCTAATCCTTTTTTAAAATCCTGCTAAGTTTTTGGCTTCAGTGATATCTTATAGTAACGAGTTCCACAGGATAATTGTATGTTGTATAAATATAGACTTTCTCATCTGTTTTAAATTTGTTGCTTTTCACTTTCGTTGATTATCCACTTGATCTTGAATTATGTAAGAGGGTACATAGGAGCCATTTGTTGTTTTGCATACCTCTAACATGTCCTCTCTATACTTAAAATTTATATTAAAATTTCTTTCACTTTGAAAGCTTCAGCCTGAGAGAGAGATTTTCTATTCTTAAAATGGAGAATGCAGGTAGAATTGATAATCTCTCTCATATAAGCAGAATTTTACTTGTGACACTTGTATGACTAAGATTGCATAGAGTACATCATTGCACTATTCGATGGGACTATGCAATGGAGGTCTGTGATGGGGTGTGCAAGCCCCACACTGGAAAGGAAGGGGTCGGTAATGTCCCTATCCCCCATCCTGTGTCAACCCCGCTGCTGATATCAATTGGCCCTTTGACAGAACAGCACGCTTTCGTCCTTAGCCCTTGTTCCCCCGTCAACCTCCTGGGAAGGGATCTGTTATGTAAATTAAACTGTTCTATCTTTTGTACTCCTAAAAGGGTGTTCCTGGAGGCTCCAGAGACTGCACAGCACAAGGTCTTGGGGGTCCTGCAGGCACACTCCCCCGACAAAACAACAAGCCCAGATCTCTCCCCAGTACAGAAAGAAATATTGGCCCAAGTTCCCCCAGCTTTGTGGGAGGATCATCCAAATCAAGTGGGCTGTATAGAATCGGCGCAGCCCGTTAAAATTCGGTTAGACCCAACTAAGCTCTTCCCAGGATCCCACAATACCCCCTTTCTAAAGCGGCTAAGGAGGGGATCAGGCCAGTTTTGGTATCCCTGATTTAACAGGGGGTTATTGTTCAAACTAGTAGCGAATGTAATACCCCAATCCTGCCCGTCCGAAAACCAGGAACAGGGAAATGGTGCTTTGTTCAAGACCTGCAAGCTGTAAATGCAGTAGTCCACCCCCTGTTCCCGGTTGTGCCCAACCCTGCAACCATTCTCTCTTGCATTCCCCCCTCAGCTACCTATTTCACAGTAGTAGATCTATGCTCAGCCTTTTTCTCTATCCCCATTCACCCAGAAAGCCAGTATCTGTTTGCCTTTACTTTCCAGAGCCTGCAGTACACCTGGACCAGACTGCCACAAGGTTACACGTAATCGCCTACCATTTTCTCCCAGATCCTCAGGAAGGACCTGGAGAATGTTACGCTTCCTAAAGGGTCCACTTTAGTCCAATATTTGGACAATCTCCTGATAGCCTCTCCAACGTTGGAGGCTTGTCAGGTGGATTCTCTGGCCCTGCTGCAGGCTCTGGCATAAAAGGGGCATAAAGCTTCCAAATCAAAGCTGCAACTTTGCCTCCCCCGAGTCCACTACTTAGGGCATGATTTGACTGCAGTATAGAGACATTTATCTCGCAATAGAATTAAAGCATTACTGCAGGTTCCCAGACGCGCTACTAAAAGGCAGCTGCGTGGCTTTCTTGGAATGGCAGGCTATTGCCAGCAATGGATAGCTGAATACGCCTCTGTTGCCAAACCTTTACATAACCTAACCCACAAGGATGTGCCTGGACCCAAACAGCTGAAACCGCTTTCAAAACTCTTAAAGAACTATTGGCTAGTGCCCCAGCCTTGGGCATACCCAACTACTCTAAAACCTTCACCCTCTTTTGCCAGGAAAAGGATGGAATAGCACAGGGGGTGTTGACTCAAAGACACGGGGACTCCCAACGGCCTGTCACTTATTATAGCGCCCCTCTAGACCCAATGGCGGCAGGACTGCCCCCGTATCTTAGAGCAGTAGCTGCAGCGGCAATTTTGGTGGACACTCGGCCGCACTCGTTCTGGGTTTCCCTCTCTTTGTGTGAGTACCCCATGCTGTAACCGCACTCCTCCTAAGAGGAGCGACCCAACACATGTCCAATTCTCACCTGACTAAATATGAAATGTTGCTTCTAAATGCCCCCAGCATAACCCTAGTCTGTTGCCCTGTTCTTAACCTGGCTTCTCTGCTCCCAACAGTCTGGGATGGGGAGCCTCATGACTGCCAAGCGGTAACCACTGAACTATGCTCTTCCCGGATAGATTTGGGAGAGACCCCCTTTCCTAACCCCGAACTAATATATTTTGTCTACGGGTCCTGTTTAAGAAACCCCAAGGGTATCCTTGTAGCAGGTTATGCTATATGCTCCACGACTTAGTGGAAGCTCACTCCCTTCCAGGGGTGAACTCGGCTCAGGTTACTGAATTGATCGCCCTTACCCATGCCTGCACCTTAGCGGAAAAATGGTCCGTTAACATCTACACCGATTCCCGCTATGCCTTCTGGGTAGTACACGATTATGGACAACTCTGGAAGTACCATGGGTTCCTCATTTCTGCAGGGACTCCCATCCGAAATGGGCCTTATGTTAATGCACTTCTTAATGCTCTTTTACTCCCTTCTGAGATAGCCATTATAAAATGCGCTGCCCATCAAATTCCTTGTGATGAGGTCACATGAGGAAATGCTCTGGCTGACAGATCAGCCAAGCAAGCGGCCTTCCCGGGTCTCCGGCTGAATTTTCTGCTATTTGTTTTATAGCCCTAGATAACTCCAACCTAGGCCTGACCCCTGTTGAACCATCTTCTCCTGACATGCCCCCAACCCTCATACGAGACTTGGCGGACATGCAAGAGTCAGCAGAGGAAGGTGAAAAGAACTACTAGAGAGCAATGGGTTGTGAAAAGTCTCCTGACAACGTATGGCGCACACCGGATGGTCGCCCGGTGGCACCTGGAGGCTTGCTTCCTTACTTGGCCCGCCTGGCCCATGGACTAACCCATGTAGGGAGCAGGGGAATGATACAATCAATCGAACGGCATTGGTATGCCCCAAATTTTGCAGCAATGGCCCGACATTACTGTGGCACCTGCCTAGTGTGCCTTGCTCATAATGTGGGAAAGCCTGTGAAGGTCAAGCCTGCAGCCCATCCCTCTCCATGGGGCCCTTTTGTAAATATACAAATTGACTTTGTCAGCATGCCTAAATGCTGCTAGTTTGAATATATTTTGGTGTGCGTCTGTAGATTTTCAGGATGGGTTGAGGCCTACCCCGTGCCAAAGCCGACTCCCTGATGGTGGCAAAGAAACTGCTACATGAATTCATTCCCCGGTTTGGACTGCCCCTTTCTATCAACAGCGGTCGGGGTACTAATTTCACAGGCCAAATCATGCAGCAAGTCTGCAAGGCACTAAGGATCACTCAGCACTTCCACTGCGCTCACCACCCACAAAGTGCTGGGGCAGTGGAACGAGTAAACGGAGTGCTGAAAAACAAAATTGCTAAAATGTGTTCAGAAACCAACCTTAAGTGGCCAGTCGCCTTACCCCTGGCCCTAATGGAAATGAGGGACACCCCTGCCCACAAACATGGTCTTTCCCCCCATGAAATTTTAACGGGTAGGCCAATGAGGATACCAGTGGCCCCTCCCATCCCAACCAGCTGTCTAGATACACAGCTAACAGATGAGAGGGTCCTGGCATATTGTAAAAAACTCATGCAATGTATTAAGTGTTTACACAAACCGGTTCAGTGTGCCTTCCCTGCTCTAGTGGACTCCTCCTGTCACGACTTGCAATCAGGAGAGTGGGTATACATCAAAAGATATCAACGAAAGAATTGCTTGGAACCTCGCTGGAAAGGCCCGTTCCAGATATTGGTAACCACCCACACCGCTGTCAAGTGCCACAACCTGCCCAACTGGATCCACACTTCCCAGTGTAAGCAACTCACGGCCCCAGTTGACATCAGAATCTCACCTCCACTCTGGGAAGCTGCGGAGGAGGCTCAAGGCCTCTCCTATAAAAGCCCTCACTACTCATTAAGAGAAAGAAAAAAGAAAGGCCAAAATAAAGCCTCCTGAAAATCCTGTGGCGAGCCAAGCGCCTGCAGGTACAACCGTGTAACTATGACAGATCCAGCCGATAGAATTAAGGAATCTGCTAAAGTACAGAAATGGCTCATGCCTTCCATCTGGTTTATGTGCGTGACTATGCTATTGCTGCTAATCCTAAACTTTCATGATTCGCTTGTTTTCTATTGGACTTCCGGGTTGACTCCTGCCCAAGCCTCAACCCTCGGACCGGCACCCTCTACATCCCAGCCCCAGGCTTCCCAGAGAACCCGAGTCGCCCGATCTTTGAAGGAAAAGAGACTAATTACAACAGAAGACATTAAAAACTTGCCATGGTAACAGCGAAGAAGTATTATTACCTGGCAGGGAGGGACATGTGGTTTGACTTCTTGGGAATGTAGGGTTCACTATTACCTAGGATTTCTCCCAGGGGAAGCCCCTTGCCGCTACCCCCAGGTTCCTTCCTGGTGCACTGCACTCCCCAATTGGGTAGACGAGTCAGTTACCGGTCAGGTTGTCACCCCTTCCCCTCTAAGCCCCGTGGGCACTCCCTTAGCTAGATCCCAAGCCACTGTCGTAAATGCTTCCAACTGGCCTAGGCCAGAAGGTCCCTTTTTGATTAAAAAATTTTGTTCTACCCTATTCTCAACAGAACCTAACGGCCACCTGTATGGCCACACTATCAAGTGGCGTAAAAACAAAACCGTCACTAAGGAATCCTTCCCCTTTTCCCTTACGGACACCAACCTTGAGGCTCTAAGGGAAAACTCCCATGCAGGAATTGACATATTAGCAACAGCTGGCACCTGCGAACTGTCTTAAAGAAGGAACTTCCATGCAATGCTTTGTAATCAGTTACCTACTTTTTGGTATTCCTACCACTTATTCCGGTTGTCACCCTAAGTTTACCTTCACTTACAGGAGAGGGACCCCTACTCTACATGACTGCCTCATAGCCCATCATTACAATCCCCACTCCCCAGTTGCTCCCCCTCATATCTTCTCCAATTCCCATACAAATCTATCTGGCCATGGCCTCAGAGAGATTCAAGTCTCAGACCAACAAATGTGGTATAGCGCACCCTACCGACGGGATTATCGTTTCCGCCAGTGGATTGTGCTAAATGCTACTATAGGGACCACCACTTTCTCATTTCCCATTTCCGCTTTCCAAATAACTACCCTATACCCCAATTGCACCCAAGGAGCAGCCATTCGGTTAGCCCAGCTTATGCAGTGGGAAAGTTTTTGGAGGAAAAGAGGCTTGCTGGAAGGGGCCTTGCATGGTCTAACTGGAGCAGCCGCTATCTGGACAATAGAGAAGGCCCAAGACCATAAACAACATCTGGGTAGTTTGGAAAGGGCATCAGGCCTTCTTACTGAGGCAGGGTTAACCAGCACCCACTCAAATATAGAAACCCTCCATGCCCTGTCAGGGCTGGGAACCACAACCCAAACCCTCTTAACAAAATTAATAAACACCCTCGTTTTAATAGGGAAAGACACCGGATGGGATTCAGCTTGCAGCCAGATGCAGGATTTCTTTAATGGTCTCTTAGCAGAAATGCGGAGCGATGTTCTCAGTCAGCGATGGCCCAAAGCCCTTAACATTACTGCAGGAGTGCCACCCGAGCTGTGGAAATGGAGGCATATGTGGATGTTATCAGGATGGGCCTGTGAAGCCTCAAAATGCTCTTTCTAGGCCTCGGGGCCTGTCAATGGCACATGGGCCCCAGTGCACTTACTTTTGCCGGGACCCCGGGCAGGCTGTCTATGGGACTGGGTTATCGGCCGTCAGGTATAGGAAGTCAAGCCACCCCACGAACATAGCCGTTTTATCACCACTCCCCATGATTTCGCTGCTCAACACGTCTGGGTGGGAATCAAAACCTTGTGGTCCTTATGACCCTTGGAAGCCCCACAGTTGTTTTGTCTCCGTAAGTTACACCCTGGGGAATTACTGAACATCTTTAATACAGTTTGTTGGGAAGGAGAAGCCATAGGTAAGGCCCCAGGAGGAGAACTCCTGTTTAGCAAAAAGGATGGTTGCGCCCTGCCATCAAATCCCCACACCCCTCTTCCCTTTCACCTTAACTTAACCACTACACAGGGTAGCTACTTTATCACATGGCCTGCTAATCCCCAAATCTATGTAACCCTCCACCCAGCCGTCCCCCTTATTTTCGATTGGACTTCCCTCATCCCGAACCGCTTCCTAAATTTGACTTTTCTGATCTCCCTCCTCTCCAACATATCTCACCTCCAAGACCAAATACATCTAATAGAGGTCGAATACAACAGAGAGGCCAAAGCATTCCAAACTGCCTACCGGGTGGGTACCCCATGTTCTTCCCACGACGTTTTGTGCTTTGCCTCTAAAGAAATCACCCAAGCCATGCCCAGCCTCTTCACATCCTCAGTCTTAAAAATACTAGCTGGTCTGATTCTTGCAATCTGTTGTGTTTTATTAATCGCCATCTTTTGTTGCCAGTGCAGGGTGTGTCGTTTACCCCAGCTACAGGTTCAATCACCACCCCAAGCCCTTCTTTTTCCCATCGATACCCCCAATACAACACTATACTTTCCTACAGACCCAGACGTTAGTCACCTTAGTGTCCACCCCTCCGGTATTGCCAGTCTCGTGTCCACTGATCTCCTTTTACAAGAAACTAAGCCTAAATACTGCACTATGGCCTCTTTAGCAAATTATAATAATGATGCCTACATGGCATCAGAGGAGGGAAATTGTGGGGAAAAAGAACTAGGTGGCCTTCTTTATGACAGCCAAAGTAACACCGAAGGCCCAAATTCAGGCCCTCTAACAGAAGCTGACTATACAGACGGCATTTACATAACACAGTACAGGCCAGGGCTTGAACAAAATTAAGCTGTACAATTCCCTGCCAAATATAGTCATGGGCTTTGACCAGAGGAGGGAGGGGAAGGAAGCAATGCAATAGGCCTTAGCCACAGAATAACTGCTTGTTTATGAAATACATGATAAACTGCGTGTCTGTAAGAACATGATAACCGCTTGGTTATAAAACATAATACCGCCTATATGAAGAAATTTCTTCTAGTAAAGGTCAACTTCCCCTATAGTTCCAGCTATCTGCCAAACGGCCAATCATATATCATCTTTGGGCGTCCTGTAACAAACTCCCATGCCCTTAACCATAGAACCCCGGAAAAAACAGTATGTACCCTGACGAGAACAACACTCCAACTGGTGCCAAGTACCACCCATGTCAGAAACCACCAAGAAACACCCCCACCCAGTAGGCACCCAATTCTCGGAAATAATGACGGAGCTACCGGGAAAAAGGGACAGACCCCCTACTCTTATTTTTGCATAAATGACGTATTATTTGTACTATCTTTGTGGTTTGATGGAATAAAGGCAGCCTGCGTGCTGTGCTAGGTTGGTAATTTTCGGACTGCTACCCCACCGCGTTGGTATGTTTTGCAATAAACTGGCCTCAGGCTTGAGTCTGTGAACTAAAATCAATGCGTGGGTGACTTTTTCCACGACACCACTTAATTTGATTAGTGCACCATTAGATCCACGGGCATGGGAGGGATTGTGAGATGTGATGCTATAACCAGAATATGCGTGAAAGGTATAGTGAAAGATTTCTTCAAAATTCCCTGCTACTGAAGTTTGAAGTGTCAGCTGCTGAGGAGTGATTTTTGAAATGGACTTCAGTCCTGTGCTTGTAGTAAGACATCATAGGCTGGTTATTGCAGTCTATCTTATGGCAGAGTAATGTATCCTGGTGGAAGCAGTCTCATGTTGTATTTACCTTGCTGAGCAGGCTTGTTCACCTAAATTATGGCTTGAAACTCCAATGACTTGATTTTTCTGTGTACCACGCCTTTATACTTCTAAGCACATTGCCCATTTACAGAGACGGCAGCTGCTTTTTTCTTCATTTTCTTCTCAGAGTTGAGCCTGTGGTGAATAAGACGTCACTATGCTGTCTCAGGGAGACTTTACATTTGTTCATTCTTTTTTTTTTCCTTCATCCAAATTAAAATTAATTTTAGACTGAAAGTATGTCTGTCTTTCTGCGTAAAGAACATTGCAGCTGCATTATCACATCATTTCAGTCAACAAAGATTGTTATTCATACTTTTAACTTTGACCATTTTTGGAATTATTTTTGGCTTTACAGCCACTTAAGTAAACTCCATTAAGTATGAACACTCAGAACAGTATCCAAAGTAAAATGTCTCTGATCTTAGTTTTAACTCGAATCAGAAGTACTCACACAATTCTAGTCCTGATTCACAGTCCATTGATATAACCTTTATACGCTTTCCTTAATTAAACCAGGTTCAAACTTTAAAAAGAATTACTGTGGCATTTTCTCAGATAATCTTTAATGTGCAAAAAAAAGAGGCAACTGGTTCAGGGAAATAAACATTTTCACATCAGTGATAATTGGGAAAGAAAAATTTAGGTGCTATAGCTAAGAAATGTTATTGATCATTCAACAGTACACTCCCATTGAGTCAATACTGACTGCTAGGGGCTACTGAGCTGCTGGAGGGACCTGTCTGTCGATGGACCCTGAGCATTGGTGGCCATTAACTTTACTACTCTGAAGTGCTCTTCTTACCCAGACACTTCAGTGGCATGTCAGGCAAGCTTTGTGATCAGATGGTTGCAGTGCTCTCTTTATGCTGCAAGCCTTAGAACTGATGCAGCTGGCCAGGAAACAGCTTTTTCTGAACCAGTTCTGTAGCTTTTTCCACCAATGGCCTTTCCTCCTGTGTGTGTGTAGCTATTTAAAGGTGCGAAATGAGATGTCAACATTTACAAGTTTTGCTTTTTAGATGACATTTGGGAGACACTGACTTTTGTGGGTCAGGAAAGAAGGCCTTTGGTTTCCATTCATTCCATATTTAGGAGGCTATAGCCTCTGCTGGTGAGCCTTCCAGAACATGAAGTGCAGGCCTTGGTCCCATGGCAGTCTGCCTGCTTCCAGGCTGATATCCACCCCACCCTGAGCCATGCTAGCTAACCTGAAAAGTATTGCATGAGGTCCTGTCTGCCCTCCTCCATCCCTCCTCTTATTTATAGGATACTGGCTTATTTCCAGTCTCACTGTGTTCCAGTTTTTTGTGTGTGGTGGGATGGCTCCTCATGATCTGGATTCTCAGCCATGCCATAATGCACTAGGCTCACAAACAATGGCTACTCATTGACAGGGTTTCCTCTTGGAACCACCTGCAATCTGTGTGTTTTGGATATCAGAACTTGCTATGGGACCAGTTAATGGTTTAGATTTTTAAGAGCTTTGGTAAAGCCCTTCTCCTCATCCGACAACCAATGTAACTTCCAGTGGTAGACTCCTAAATCAGGTTAAAAAAAAACAACAAAAAAACAAACTCCAGGAGTCCTCCAGTGCCTGCCTCTTTCTGGATCAATTAGCTCCTAGTAAATGGTTCTTTACAATGTTTATTGCCCAACTGCCTAGAAGTGTCACAGAGACACTTCTGCAAAGTCTAGAGGTTGAGCAGATTTCTCTGAGCACACAGGAAACACCACCAGGAGGTATTTCCTGAGTCCCTAAGGTAGAAGGTTGAGATATGGCAACTGAGAGATGGAAGGATGGTTTGGGAAGCAAATGTAGCTAGGTAGGCCAAAAAGTCAGAAACAACTCCTCTCAGGGGGACCAACAGAAAAGAGAGAGAGGCCAGAGGCAAGGGAAGCATTTCTGATCTCCATAGGTGAGCCACTGGATCCCTCTGCCTCTGAATACTAGCAGGATGCAGGCAGACAAAACAGGGCCCAAAGGCAGGAGGAAAGGCCATTGGTAGGAAAAGCTACAGAACTGGTTCAGGAAAAGCTGCTTCCTGGCCAGCTACATCAGTTCTAAGGCTTGCAGCATAAAGAGCATATGAGCTCAAAGCTTGCCTGACATGCCACTGAAGTGTCTGGGTAAGAAGAGCACTTCAGAGGAGTAAGGTTAATGGCCACCAATTGTCAGGGTCCATCTGACAGACAGTCCCTCCAGCAGCTCAGTGGCCCATACCAGTGAGTACTGACTCAATGAGGTGTATTGTTGAATGATCAACATTTTTTATCTATAGCACCTAAATTTTACTTGAAGGTTTCTCACCGCACTTCCCCACCAAGCTGTTTGGAAAGATACTGAAAAGCATGGGTGCTGAGCAACATTTCAGAACCTTCCCAATGCACAGAATAACATACTACAGACTTCATGTGCTCTATGAGACCAGGCCTGTATAAGCTGCAGACCAAAGCTGAATTAATTCGATGCAGAGCCATGGATACGTGAATTATTGTTAGGTGACTGGGAAGATAGGGCTGAACAGACCACCCATTGGGCATGGATAGAATTAACCAGCTGAAAAAGATGGGACACAATCCATACAGTTTTATCCTAATAATTTGGCTTTCTTCTTCGAGTGCTTGCTCATATCGAGTCCAATTAGGTGTGTACGCGCCGCGTGCACAATCGCCGGAGAATTTTCTACCCTAGCAACACCCGTCGGGTCGGCTGTGGAGCACCCTAGAGTGGCACCTTCATGGCGCTGGATATATACCCCAGCTGACCCGGCGCCCCCTCAGTTCCTTCTTACCGCCCCTGACGGTCGTTGGAACTGTGGAGCGCGCATAGCTGTTCTCCACTCTCCCTAGCTTATCCTGTTATTCTGTAGATAGTTGTAGTTATAGTTGTTGTATAGTGTTAGATAGTTGTTCATTTTACTTTTTAATAGTTGTAGATAGTTAGCGGGGATTAAGGGGGTTGTTCTCCCCCCTTTTTCCCCCCGGCGCATAGCCGGGCCCATGCCCAAGGCTCCCAGCTTTACGCAGTGCGCGTCCTGCGCTAAGCCTATGCCCACGAGTGATCCGCACGACTCGTGTCTGAAGTGCCTAGGAGAGTCCCATCAGTCAGATAAGTGTAAAATCTGTAAGGCCTTCAGACCAAGAACCAAAAAGGAGCGGGACTTTCGGCTTCGGCAACTCCTCATGGAGGTGGCACATAGCCCGGACCCTCCATCGGCGCGTCAGGCCCCGACACCGAGCGCCTCGGTGCGCAGTGCCCCTGCGGCACCAACTGGTTCTGCACCGCGGGTAGAGTCCGACAAGGCTCCACGGCACCAGCCTCCTTCGGCACCGCACCCGCCACAAGGGCCTCGGCGCCGATCCTTGTCTCCGGGACATAAGAAAGCCCACAAGGCGCAGGATACTGCCGTCCTGAAGACGCCGGGGGTAGAGCCGCGTATGCCTTTGGACCACCAAAAGCAGGTACCTGCTACGCCGTCGACTCCGGCTCCGCGGCCGTTGAGTCCGGTGCGGACTGGATCACCACCTCAGTCGGTGGCGGAGCCTTGTCTTCCGTCGACCCCAGAGACCTTTGCGACGGCGAGAGACCTTATTGCTCTCACGGAACCGGCACCGCTCCAACCACTGGCACCGTTGGCTCCTCGCCAGGTGCAATCCAGGGGCAAGCCTGCCCTGGTGCGCCCGCCATCTCAGGGAGTGGACTCATGGCACCGCTCTAGGTCGCGAAGCAGGTCCCGACGCCGCTCGCAGTCCCGGCGCCAACTATCACCTTGGCACCAGTCGTACTCACGGCCAAGATCCTCGTCGCGGCACCGCTCTATGTCTCAGCACCGTTACGATCATCGGTACCGATCGAACTCCAGACGTAGTTCCCGGCACCGGTACGAGCGACGCTCGGCTTCGAGGGGCCACTCCCGGCACCGTGTCTACTCGCGGTCATCTTCATCCAGGTTCAGATCAGGATCTCGGCACCGACGTGGTCATTGTCACCGATCCCAATCTCAGTACTGCTCACCGGCACCACACAGGGACCGATCATCTCCGGACCAGCACCGAGCGGCACCGTATCATCCGGAGCCGATTTTGGCGCAATCAGCACTGCCCTGGCCCTCGAGATCGGTGTCTTGTTCCTCCGATGGGGCCTCGAGATCGGCATACCCCCCTCAGGGGCAGGCCGCTGAGACTGACATGGGCCACTGGCAGGAGGTAGCAGAGGATCCCGCTCAGGGACCTACGCACTGGTCGTTCTGGACCCCATGGACGTATCACCAAGCGCAGGGGGCTCCACCATCAGCCTCTCGCTCGGCACGCTCTGAGCACATGGATCCGGAGGCCACCATCACCCGCCCCCCCGCAGGGGGCATAGAGGCTCCCATGCCTGCACCACCTGAGGACCTGGACCCAGGGGCAGGCGACGCTCCACTTCAGGGCCCCTTGGAGCAGGACCCGCCATTAGATCCCTTGCCACCTGAGGCATCCTCCTCATCTTCCCCAGATGAGGCGGTGGCGGGCACAACAGCCACAGGTCCGCTCCCGATAGATCTTCGTGCACACCAGGACCTATTATGTAGGGTGGCATGTAATATGGACCTCCAGGCAGAGGAGATAGTGGAGGTACAGGACCCGATTGTGAACATCCTCTCTGCGGATGCCCCATCCAGGGTGGCATTGCCCCTGATTCGCACGATTCAGGCTAATGCCACTGCGATATGGCAAACTCCTGCCCCTATTCCACCCACAGCTAGAGGGGTGGAAAGAAAGTACTTCGTCCCCTCAAAGGACTATGAGTACTTATACACTCATCCCCAACCGTGTTCACTAGTGGTGTCATCGGTGAACGCAAGGGAGCGCCACGGTCAGCAGGCTGCAGCGCCCAAATCGAAGGACGCTAAGCGCTTCGATTTGTTTGGGCGTAAGGTATATTCAGCTGGAGGGCTGCAACTTAGAGCGGCTAACCAGCAGGCACTCTTGAGCCGCTATAACTTTAATTCCTGGAACTCTATGGAGAAGTTCAAGGAGTTGGTCCCCCAAGACTCCAGGGAAGAGTTCAGGGCCTTAGTGGAGGAGGGTAAGAAGGTGGCACGGACCTCCTTACAGGTCTCCTTGGATATAGCAGACTTGGCTGCGAGGACGTTGGCCTCAGGTATCGCCATGCGGAGAGTCTCCTGGCTACAGGTCTCGGGCTTGCCTCCGGAACTGCAGCAAACCCTGCAGGATTTACCCTTTGAGGGACACGGGTTGTTCTCGGACAAGACGGACTCTCGACTGCAGAGCCTCAAGGACTCGAGAACAATCATGCGCTCCCTAGGGTGGCATGTTCCAGGACCCCAGCGCAGACCCTTTAGGCCCCAGCCTCAAAGGTTCTACCCCCCCCCGCCTCGTCCGAGACAGGACTCCGCCAGAAGGCGGGGACGAGGTGGTAGGAGAAGGTTGACCGGCCCTCAACCTGGTCAGAACCAGGGGCCACCTAGCCCACCTTCAGGCCCTAGGCAGAACTTTTGAAGGTGTGGTCGAGGACGGCGCCCCAGTCACCACCCAGGATCTAGCTCCCTCCTTTCGGGATCGCCTCTCCCATTTCCACCGTGCTTGGTCCCTTATAACCTCGGACCGTTGGGTCCTTCGCACGGTGGAGAGGGGATACGCTCTCCAGTTTTCTTCGTTCCCTCCCTCCCACCCCCCCTCCCCGTCCCTCTTCAGGGACCCTTCTCACGAGCAACTTCTTACACAGGAGGTTTTTACGCTCCTGTCTATGGGGGCCATAGAGGAGGTTCCACTAGAATGAAGGGGCAGGGGGTTTTATTCCCGCTACTTCCTGATCCCCAAGTCCAAAGGGGGTCTGTGACCCATCTTAGACTTACGCGGACTCAACAAATTCATAGTAAAGTTGAAGTTCCGCATGGTCTCATTGGGGACCATTATCCCTTCCCTCTATCCTGGAGACTGGTTCACCGCCCTCGACATGAAAGACGCATATTTTCATATAGCAATCTACCCGCCTCACAGGCGCTTCCTGCGATTTGTGGTAAACAAGGTGCACTATCAATTTGCAGTCCTTCCCTTCGGCTTATCCTCAGCCCAAGAGTGTTCACAAAATGTATTGTTGTCGTAGCAGTATACCTTCGTCGACAAGGGATACAGGTGTTCCCGTATTTAGACGACTGGCTGGTACACGGCCGCACCAGGGAGCAAGTTCGAGCTCACGTCCACATAATAGTACACACATTCCACGAGTTAGTCATTCTACTCAACAAAGAGAAATCCACTCTAGAGCCTACCCAGAGGATAGAATTTATTGGGGCAGTCCTAGACTCCAGACGTGCACGAGCTATTCTACCAGACAATCACTTTCATACCATCACAAGCCTCATTCGAGGGCTCAGGGCCTTCCCGATTACCACAATGAGGACGTGCCTTGCCCTGTTGGGTCACATGGCCTCTTGCACGTACGTAACCAGGCACGCCAGACTTCGGCTTCGCCCACTTCAGGCCTGGGTATCATCGGTATACCGCCCGTATCGGGACAGCCTGAACATGGTGGTCACGGTTCCGAGCTCGGTCTCGGCCTCCCTCACCTGGTGGTTGGATCACAGTGTGGTTTGCGAGGGAGTGCCGTTTCACGCCCCGCAACCCTCTCTGCACCTGGTCACAGACGCTTCATCTCTAGGTTGGGGTGCCCATCTCGGCGAACACCATACCCAGGGCCTGTGGACCGCACCCCAAGTAGCCCTGCACATCAATGTTCGAGAGCTGATGGTGGTGCGCCTGGCTTGCCAGGCATTTCTCAATCTCCTTCATGGCCGCTGTGTGTTAGTTCTCACCGACAACACCACGGCCATGTTTTACATCAACAAGCAAGGAGGAGCATGTTCGTCACTTCTATGCCAAGAGGCCATTCGCCTGTGGGACTTCTGCATCGCCCACTCAATACATCTCACGGCATCGTTTCTTCCTGGAGTCCAGAACACACTAACGGACCGACTCAGCAGGTTCTTTCAGACGCACGAGTGGTCAATTCGCCCAGACATCATCTATTCCGTTTTCCAGAGGTGGGGATTTCCCCAGGTAGACCTGTTTGCATCTCGAGCCAACAGGAAGTGCCACGCGTTCTGCTCCCTACAAGGGCGAGCTCTGGGCTCTCTGTCGGACGCGTTTCTTCTACCTTGGAAAGACCACCTGTTTTATACTTTCCCTCCATTTCCTCTGGTCCACAAGGTGCTGCTCAAACTGCGCAGAGACCAGGCAGGAGTAATTCTAGTCGCTCCAGCTTGGCCGAGGCAGCACTGGTACACCACACTGTTGGAGCTCTCGGTTCAAACACCGATCCCACTTCCGTTGTGTCCAGATCTCATGTCTCAGGACCACGGCCGACTATGTCACCCTGACCTACAATCACTCCACCTCACGGCGTGGTTGCTCCATGGCTGAACCAGGCGGAGCGACAATGCTCGCACTCTGTCCAGCAGATTCTGCTGGGCAGTAGGAAGCCTTCGACACGGACCACTTACTTAGCCAAGTGGAAGCGGTTCTCCTGTTGGTGCAAACAACGAGCCAAGTCCCCGTTACCGGCGCCTATTCCTCTCATACTGGAATATCTCCTACCCCTAAAACAGCAGGGCTTGGCGACATCTTCAGAGTTCACCTCGCCGCTATTTCGGCCTTCCACCCAGGAGAACTCGCTTCCTCGGTATTCTCTAACCCGATGGTCGTTAGATTCCTCAAGGGCTTAGACCGGATGTACCCACAACAACGTCAGCCTGTTCCGACGTGGGACTTCAACCTGGTTCTCTCCAAGCTCACAAGGCCCCCATTTGAGCCACTGGTTCACTCCTGTACCTATCCTGGAAGACAGCCTTCCTTGTAGCCATCACCTCAGCAAGGCGCGTTTCTGAACTTAGGGCGCTTACATCCGAGCCCCCATACACGGTTTTCCATAAGGACAAAGTGCAGTTTCGCCCACATCCTGCCTTTCTTCCCAAGGTGGTCTCACCGTTTCACGTGAACCAGGATATATTTCTCCCGGTCTTCTATCCTAAGCCACATGCTACTCGCCAAGACCAGCGTTTGCATTCTTTGGGCGTACGCAGGGCCCTGGCTTTCTATATTGACCGCACAAAGCAGTTTAGAAAGACGACGCAACTCTTCGTTGCAGTGGCCGACCGGATGAACGGCTTACGGGTCTCCTCACAATGGCTGTCCTCTTGGATCACGTCTTGCATTCGGGCTTGCTATGACCTGGCCGGTGTCCCGACGCCGCACCTCACCGCTCACTCCACGAGGGCCCAAGCTTCCTCGACTGCCTTCCTGGCTCAAGTCCCGATCCAGGACATTTGTAGAGCTGCAGTTTGGTCATCAGTCCACACATTTGCAGCTCACTATGCACTGGTACAGCAGTCCAGGGACGATGCTGCATTCGGATCAGCGGTTTTGCACACAGCAATGTCTCACTCCGACCCCACCACCTAGGTAAGGCTTGGGAGTCACCTAATTGGAATCGATATGAGCAAGCACTCGAAGAAGAAAAGACGGTTACTCACCATTGTAACTGTTGTTCTTCGAGATGTGTTGCTCATATCCATTCCAAACCTGCCCCCCTTCCCCACTGTCGGAGTAGCCGGCAAGAAGGAACTGAGGGGGCGCCGGGTCGGCTGGGGTATATATCCAGCGCCATGAAGGCGCCACTCTAGGGGGCTCCACAGCCGACCCGCCGGGTGTTGCTAGGGTAGAAAATTCTCCGGCGATCGTGCACGTGGCACACACACACCTAATTGGAATGGATATGAGCAACGCATCTCGAAGAACAACAGTTACAACGGTGAGTAACCGTCTTTTCACATGAGTTATATTGTAGAGAGCAACATTTATAATGTCTAGCAGGCCCAGACCAGGGATGAGGTGAGCTATTGGTTTGGAATAAAAATGTGCCTACAACTCCAGTATTTTACTATTTTTAACTTCTGTTCTATTTTGTTAGAGAATGGGAGTGTGGGCCCCTGCTCTCCCTGGATGGTGCCTCATTGTGGTTATCAGATGGGTTTTATTTTTAGCAAACTTCAAAATCATTACTGGATTTCTCATGAAGTGATAATTCAACAAAGGAATGTAAGGAATGTGAGTTGATGCAGATATAAAGAAAACAGCCTGTGTGTCAAACATTTTGCTAGTAACAAGATTCTGTGAAATGATTAATTCATATCTTAAAGAATATTAGAACAAATAGAAGTCCTGTGGCCAAATAAGTATATAGAAATGGAAAAAAAAAGAAGTGTGTGTGCGGGAAGGATTAAAAAAACAGAAAGATGAGAAGAAATGAGTAAAAAATCTGAAGGATCCAAATTCAATTGTAATTTTGGGAAGAGATGTTTTTTTCACTCTCTTTCAGAGTTACTATGCTATTTGGATTGTCAGCATTGAATGCATTGAAAACTACAGGGGCAGCCCAGAAGCCAGAAGAGTTGCACTTGGTGTTTTGAATTGAGGGACAATTCCAGAAGGCTGATGAATTTGATGTTCCTAGTCAGGGACTTGTTAACCAGGATTTTTAGTTGTTGGTTCTCTACATTCCAACTAGCATTTGAAGAGAAGTATAGATTTAAGTTACAGTACATTTATGGAAGCAGAATAAGTACCATTCAAGTAAGACCTTTACTTTTGGAGAGATGTGATTGGCTAACAGTCACATGATTTTGAAAGTATCATTTAAGATGGGTATTCCGAGTACAAATGTCACAGATTTTAGACTGCTCTGTATTAGACAAACCTTACAGCAAGTCAATGATCTTCAGTATGCATCTGTCCACACTCAGAACGTTTGGCAAATTGAGCTGAAATAACCGGTATGTGAAGCTCATTAATAACAGGCTGTTAACCTGTCAGTGGACCAACAGACAAGTCACAGAGCAGATCCAGCGACCATTGTTCTGTGACATAAAGAAAACAAAAATGTGTTAAAGTAGCATACTAGTCCAGATCCATTTAATGGAGAGCAAAAATGATGTATTTAAGACTAGACAAGCACTAGACTTAAGCTGTGTGTGTGTCATGGAGAAATCTTTGATTAACAAAGGCCGCATTTCCATTATGGTCACCCACCAAGCCTAGAGGAAAGGCCAGGAGAGTATAAGTTATTGTGACTGAATTATCCAGTAGATCTAGATTATTTAACAGAAATCAGTTCCCAAAATGAAAATTCTGGCACCAAAAAAACCAAGTACAGTCATTTATTATTATTTTCTTAAACTGTTCTAACATAAAAGAAACTAACTACATGCTAACAATTCCCCACCTCCCCCCAATAAAATAAATCCTCCCTCTATATACCTGATGGCAGGCTAGCAGTCCTATCTTTGCTTGTTTTGCTCCAAGAGGGCAGAAGGACCTGCATTTGAAGTCTGCAGGCTCCACTTTGCTAGGTTATTTTCTGTGCAGGTAATACTTGTCAGTCATAGAATATCAGGGTTGGAAGGGACCTCGGGAGGTCATCTAGTCCAACCCCCTGCTCAAAGCAGGACCAAACCCCAGACAGATTTTTGCCCCAGATCCCTAAGTGGACCCCTCACAATCCTAGGTTTAGCAGGCCAATGCTCAAACCACTGAGCTAACCCTCCCCTCAATGTAGTATAACACATCCCTCTTTGTTACCTTTAAGAAACCCAGCTGGTCTCTGTTTCTTGTTAAGTCATCTTAAGAGCTCATTCCCTTAGCTGTTAGAACAAGTCTTTTAGCTGGCCCAGGTGTGTATCCCTGAGCCTCAGCCCTAAACAATGCAGTCAATCCAGACTGGTAAGTAACAGATTTGGAGAGCAGAAGCTATGTTCTAGGAAGTTCATGTGCCTCGCCTGTACCCTCAGATTTCCAGATGCTGATTTGGACAGCATAAGGACTACTCTAACTTGTACCCCATCTACAATGGCTTTTGTGGGCACTGTGGCCAGCAGCTCTGCCTCCTCCTTCTGCCTCCTGCCCACCCTGATACAGCCTCAGCTTGCTTGCTTCCTTCTTGGAGTGGGGAAGGAATGAGCTGGTGTACTTTTGTGGGGGATGGGGGCCTTATGGCTGCTTTGTGGTGATTTTAATGCTGGCTTAGGGTTGGACATTTGACCAGTCCAAAAATAACTGTTCAATTGACCAGTCAAACATTTATTGTTGAATAATGTCAAAAATGGTTAAATGTTTTAAAGCATTAAACAAAAAAAGAGTAAAACTTCATAGTCTTCAATGGATTTAGCCTTAGATATTTATGGCTAATTACACAAACCAAGTTACTTAACTATTATTTTAACTCAGAAAAATGCAAAACATAATGAAGTTCTAAAAAATGAATAAATAATAATAATTACCTTTTTAACAATATTAGGTTAGCGTTTAAATGTGAACATTATTCAAGACTGAATTGTTACGAAAGTAAAATTAAACAGAAGTAAATGAAAATAAATATAAACACATAGCAACCATATAAGGAAAGTCATTTTTAAATCACTACCTCACATAAGTGCAACAGGCCAACTCTTCAAGCATTTTGCTTTCATTATCTCTTTCTGTCTCAGTTTCAACTGCTTCATCCAGATCTTTGTCATTACATTCATCTGGTTTATCCTTCTTCCTCTCCAGCTGATGAATATTGAGTCAACTCTTCATCTGCCATTTTTCTTCTCTAATCTTAAATTGTGATATACAGTCATCAGCTTCCCACCATCGGTCTGTTTCTGGTTTTTGAATGAATGGTTCCCCAAACTGACCAATTTCCTTTCACACATGCAGTTATACATGGAAGTGTTAAAAGAATTTCTGACACTACAGCTAGCATACAAGGAGGACACAACCTTTTCTACCATGACAGCTGCTGGGATTGAACTTCACATTATTATTATTATTTTTTTTTGACTAAACAGGCTTCTTCTTGCTTTATAATTTGCTGCCTCTTTCAGAATTGTTTGTTTGTACAGCATTTAAAATTTGCAACAGTCATTATGAGGTCCCAAGCTGCATCAAATTAATCTTCAGAAAGGTCTTGGTCCTGGAAGTATGGCTCAGAAAATTAGGCAGCATTATGATTTTTCTGTGATATTATTTTATTATGTTTCTCTTCAGCTTTTGTAAGTGGACTGCATTCAGTATTTTTAATATTCAGGAACTCATTCTTGACATCAGATGATGTCGAACTAGCATTTTCCATGTTCTGAATGGACTAAGTTATGGTTCAAACAGTGAAATTAATTTTGAGTTTCACCCCAAAAGACATCATCAAGAATGTCAGTGCTGATTATTTGGGTGCAACACCTGGCCATCCCTTCTTCAACAGCAGTTGCTTGAAGGGCTTTCCTACATATTTGAAGATCTTTGAGATGTTTAATAGAAGATGCCTAAGACTTACTCAGTATGGATAAAACCAAGAGCTGTGCTAAGCGTCACTGAAAAATGGCTGCTGGTAGGATTTTTGACTCTATGAAATGGTGTGTTGCTGGCAAAAATACCTCTAGCAAACATTTGGTCAAGTTTTTCTGGTCATGGGACATTTTATCCAAAAACCTCATAATACCAATTTGTTGAACATCTGAAGACTTTCCAGACATTATTTGGCCAGTTCATTGACTGGCTTGACAAGCCTCTGCTGGCTTTCCTGGTATAAAATGGCTGTTGCACACCCGATATTGAAGGAGAGAGCCTGGCTCCAATGTTGTTTTATAAGACAAAATAGAATCTCGGGGTAACCGGAGGTGGTGCATGGTGTTTTTCTTTCTCACTTTTTTAATTCCACTGTGGTCATTCCCGTGTGGTCACTGGCCAGAAACCTCAATATGGGAACAAAATTACACAATGAGGAAGAAGGTAATTTAAAGAAAGCTTTGATTTTTAATTTAAGAAGAAAGAAGCAGTATAACTTCCAGGCTTAGACTTCATAAATCAGGGTGACAACAAAGAGTGAGCAAAGATGTGTCAGCAGCAGTGAGACAAAAATAGAGCTAAGCACAATCTGTGCCCCTGGCCCATGCTAATTGTGAAATGAAGCACAGAGAAGAAATCTGTAAATACCGCAGAGCTGAAATAATTCAGCCTCATAACTCCGTAGTGCACCCTGCCTAGATCAAGGAAAATGAGACTCCGAACTATAAACCAGGATTTCTTTTCATTTTAGCAGCAAGGATTAGGAAAGCACTGATAGGAAGGTTTTACCAAAGATAAACTGAGGGTAGATAAAAGAACAACCCATAGACACAGAAATAACTGAACCCATTTCAACACTAGTTTGTCTCTGTACAAAGTTAATTATATACAGTACATCTACACTGCAAATTCAGGTGTGATTAAGCTCATATCACCACGTCTTCATTAGTATTGTCACTTCTGCTAGCAAACATACTTTAATTTGTGGTGTAGTGAAGAGGCTAGTGAAGTGTCAGGGACTATCTCAGCAACACAGTATGTATCTGCTTTGGAAAAGCAAACCTGGTATTCATAATTTAATGTCCTCTCCATTAATAATAAGAGGTTCTATTGTCATTTTTACAGAGATGTTCATGTGGGTCAGTACCCTCTTACTTTACAATGGAAGTATACATGAGCAATGGATGAAACAGCTGGAAAAATAACAGTACTGGAAGTTCTCACTATTAATATAGGAAGGAACAGTGTGTTCACAATTGAAGTGTATTCTGAGGATCCGGAAACAATAGACCTGGATAAATAATTCACAGCAAATAATTTCACTTCCTTACTGTCACTTTTTCTGCTTGCATTTCTACAAAATCTCAGTATCTGTCAATTTATGTGCCAAATCTCTTCATTTTACTTAGTCTAGTTGTTGTGAATATTCCAAATTTAGACTCTTGCTTTAGTTGTGATATTGTTTCTTTTGCTTGTCTGGATCAGTGCACAATCATATCTGTTACAAATACCACAGTTAGCTTTTAGCTTGGGCTCTGCCCTGCTCAGCTTCTAAGTCTTGTTAGTGTATGATGATGGTTTGCTGAGATGTAGAAGTCCTACTTTGCACCGAGTTCATGATGAGTCAGATGTACAACTGGTAAGAGGGCTTACTCACATGTCATTAAAAACAACGAGGAGTCCTTGTGGGACCTTAGAGAAAGCTTATGCCCAAAGAAATGTGTTAGTCTTTAAGGTGCCACAAGGATTCCTTGTTGTTTTTGCTGATAGAGACTAACATGGCTACCACTCTGAAACCTGTCTCATGTCATTATTTCCTTTATTCCTTGCCATGTAACTCAGAAAGAAAGTGGTTAGTCACACTGAATTGTCACCCCAAATCTCTGTTTAGTAGTGAAAAGTTAATAAAATAGTGAGTCTTTTTATTATGATAAGAGATGATCCATGGACAAAGTAAAATCAGGAGTTGGCAATAGTGTGTTATCAGGATTCGGGTGATATTTGGTGGCTTTCCTTAAAGCCACAGCTTCTGGAGTCACATGATTGCATGAGAATCTCAGCCTTTTGTCCTTAAAGTAAGAGTTTAACCTTCTTGGTTGCAGAGAAAATAGTGAAAAGGCGAACTCATAAGGGGGGCGGTGTGGCCTAGTGGTTAGAGGACCAGCCTAGCACTCCAGACTCAGACTTGTATTTTATTTCCAGCAGCTCACTTCATTGTTTTGTGACTCTATTTCCCAATCTATAAAATGGTAATACAGAGGCCTCATTTATAGAGCAATTTAAGATCTACTGATAAAGAGCAAGCTGTTATTGAAGGCTCAAAACAGCAGTTGAATAAAAAACCTAAAATTTGTTGTTTCTAACAGCTCATGGTTTTACAGGGCCTGACTCCTGGTTTTTGAGTACTTGGTCTGGCAATATGATTGACATTCCTCCAACTTGTCTCACCCAAGTAATAATGATTAGAACTGTGCAAATGCAGTAAAAAACATTCAGTGTTTTTTTAAAAAAAATTGATTCTCTTTGACTGCGTACATGCCTCTCATGTCCGCAGAATCCTCCAGATCTGCAAATATCCATAGACCGTGTTTGTGGATCACAGATCGGATGCAGATAGAAATTTTGTATCCACACAGGGCTTTACATTTCTGGTCTTCACAGATTCTAGTCAATGAGGTAATTGGCTGGAATGTTCTCTGAAACAACAAGTTTTTAAATCAAGTATTGTAGAAAGTGAATTTTAAATTCATAAAGCACTTTCCTAAACACAACTGTCAGAATCAAGTTTTTAGGGAAACAGAAACACATGTGATCTATACGTCCAATCAAAATAGCTCAGATTTTCAATATCAAATACTACCATTAAACTGCTCACCGGTAAGCTAAAGGTCAAGAATTATTAGCCACAATTATTCAATGAGTAATTTCAAATAATAACTAAATGAGAATAAGTGTCTCATTCATTGACAACTTGAGTAGTCCAAAAGAGGTGAGATTCATCTGATCCATTTGCAATTAATTTCAGAGTTTGCTCAGCTGTAATAAAAATACTTAGCACTTTTATACTACTTTACCTGTTAAAATTCTGTACTCCCATTATATAATGAATTTAAATGAAGTTTAAATTATACTCTTTTCACAGAAATGTCAATAACTCTGCAACAAGCCAAGAAGAAATTCTGGGTTGACTGGGTTTGATCAAGGCCAAGTACATTTAATGGGGGAAGGAAGGAAGATTTTTTTCATAGTGGGATTAGAGAGGCTTTTAAAATACATACTTTCGGCAGAGCAGTTCATGCAGACCATTCTCGGTTGCTCTCGGTAAAATAATGTGTGGCAAGAGGCGATCTTCATAATCTAGGATTTGCACATTTTAAAAATAATCTGGAAATACCGGTACTTGAGTCCACTCAGCTATTGGCTGCAGGTATAATATGGTTGCACAGGTGGTTCTACTGGTCTATTTCTTATATTTTTCCTTTTTGGATATTCACTTATCTTGTTTGACTGGGGTACCCTCTATGTTGTTGTTGCTATTTATTTATAAATGTTGCAAAGAAATAAATCTCACAGGCCTTCAGAGAGAACAGTCACAGATTTTTCTCCTTCATGAAAATATAATCTTGCATTAAGAAGAATAAAATTGGGTTGTGGCTTCTATTGTTTCTAGCTATTTCACTAAATAAAGGGGTTTAATTTCTCCTTGCCCTTGGGCCTGAAAGAAAGGTGCTTAGCAAACCCAATTGTCTTTATCTAGGTCTATAGATCAAAGACTTGCTGAACGGCAGCTATTATCACATTCTAGCATAACCTTACCTAGTTCGGAGGGTAATGCTGTTGTATAACAAATCTGTTACATTCAAGCAAGTTGGGGGTTGCTCAAGCTGCACTGTGCATGAAGAGAGCATTGCTGAACAGATGGCAAAATCTACACCCACCCACAAATGAAGGCAGGCTTCTCTGTGCAGGGAATAGAATATCTATGAGATACTCTTGTGTCCAGCACATGGAATCTGGGAAATAAAAGTGTGTAAAGCTAAGGCACAAAGGGTAGGATTAACGAAGGTGCCACTGGCATTCACAGAACCCCTGCTCAGCTGCCTCCTAACCCTGCAGACATCTAAAGTCCATAGGCACTTATGTTTCAGTGGGCTGGGTCCATGGACAACTGAGTGAGTCCTGACACTGCCCAACAGCTGGGCACTTAACTTGTACCTAAGCCCAAGCAAGATTCGCAAAGTAGGCCTTTCCCCACCTATCCTGACTTCAGGGTCTGCTCAGGTAGATGTGCTTAGAGCACACCTAATCCCTCACAAATCATGCCAGTGGTGTCCTTAGAACCAGTGACTAAAGCTAAGAGCACTCACTCAGAATGTAGGAGACCCAGGTTCAAATTCCTCCTGCCTGCTGTGGAGCAGAGATTTGAATTTGGATCTCCCACCTTCCAGGTGAGTTCACCAAATGGTGGGCTATGGGGTATTCTGGAGCAGGCTTGCCAGTTGAAGCTGTTCCACAGTGTGTCAATATTGATTGGGCTATAGAGAGAGTGACTCTAGCCCAGTGATTAGGGTACTCAGCTGGATAGTAGGAGACCCATGGTCTAGTCTCTCTGCTCTAATGACTGTTTATATATACAGAGTGGAAAAGCTTCAACAGGTGCGACGTGCTCCAGAGTACCCCCCAGCCCAGGGGTTAGGGCACTCACCTGAGAGATGGAGATGCATGTGCCTGCTCCACATCAGCCAGAGGAGGAATTTGAAACTGGGTTTCCCACATCCCAGCCCAGGATGTGCACAAACTACTGGGCTAAAGGTTATAAAGGGGGTGGCACCACTTTCTCCCCCAGTTTATCACAACACCATACCATCCTGCAGGGGTTAGGCAGCATCTCCCATTGGCTGGCTTAGGCAGCTCCTTGCTCAGTGTGCTGGCTTTTGTGAATATCATTCTAAGGAGCCTGTCTCTCCCTAGGCATTATATAACAAGTCTGAGTACCTAACTCAGGGTTATGTTGGGGGCAAACCCCTAAAGCCCGTTTGTACTGTACTGGACTGTACAATACTGTAATATTGATTTATTGTGTTTTGTTTTATTTGATTGGAATACATTTTGTTTATAAAGGAATCCATTTTGGATATAAATGGAGTGTTTAGTCACTAGAAGTGGCTAGATAGACAGTTAACGGTTAATGGAACCTTAAGCTGTAACCAAATACCAGACCTAACCGGATTTTCCCAGGGGCTCTAGGGGGTTTCCTCCAAGAACTTCCTGCCCTAGAACTTCTAAATAGAGGGCAGTTACCCCAGACCAGGGCTGCCCGTTCTAGTGGCAGAATGTGCAGGTTGCTTTCACAGGTACTTAGGAAGACTCCGATACTTACCATCATCAGCATTAGCCAGATGCCTGGAAGCTGCCTAAAATTTCATGCCACCCGGAAGAAGCCTGCCACTATACCATCTGAAGAATTGAAGGAGGGAGAAATAAGCCATCGAGGGACGCCTTAGTGCTCCTCTCCAGAGGCTCTGAGAAAGTCAAAGGATTGAGGTCCTAAGCGACCGCTGGAGGGTGATTGTCTACATATTTACTTACCTTGTATTCCCGTGGGTATAATTTGGGTCCTGGATTTAGGCCACCTTAATCCGAGTTGTTGTACCTGTAAGAGAAATTTCTGTTGTTACTGTATGCGTCTTTTCTCCATTCTTTCATTGTACCTCAGTTTCCCCATAATAAAACCCCAGTTGTTAGGTTCACATACATTGATTCCGTCGCTTCATTTCTATAGAGGGGATGGGGTGGGGTGGAGGGGAAAGAGTATACTTATTGTGGATCGATTGGCATCTACCCAGGTGACAGATACTGGAGTTTACAGTAGGAACCAGAGAATCGGTCTTCTGTTAGGGGATTCCTTGCAGCCTTATCTGTTATTATCTATTATTATTTTCCTGACCTAACAGTTATGACTTCCTTTAAGTGGCAGGGCACCAAAAGTTAGATGTTGCAACTGTTACCTCAAGGGGAAGAAGGCAACGCTTTAAAGGAAAAATTCTAGAAATGATAAGGAAAAAGGAAATAAGAAAGGAAAGCCCCTTTTTTCGAAGCTGCAGATTCGTCTCTCTCCTGTGTCTATCACCCTCCCTCCTGTATAGTATAAAATCAAATAAAGAGGAAGCCAGATAATCAAGTACAAACAAGGTGAGTGTATTAAGGGTAAAAGGTACAGGAAACTGGGGAGAATGGGGGAGAAATGCAAGAAAAACACAGTAAAAGAGCAAAACCATGAATCAGTAAAACAGTGAATCAGTGACTGACACTCAGAGCTTGGAGCTCAGACCCATAAACCCTCCCGTGGGATTCTACAAAACAATAAACAATACCCCAACACAGAAACCTTTCTCCTATTGCTCTGATGTAGCAGATGTCATGTACAGGCATGATGCCCAGGACCTACAACTCTTGGACTGATTTAGAGCCCTTGAGGAGGAACACTGGGGAGTCCAGATGACTGATGGTTCTCATCGCTGGCGAGGAGACCCTCTGGGATGATGGGCACCAGGAAATGCAGGATATAGGAATGACGATGACAGGACTCCTCTTCTTCAAACACACTACGGGATAGATGTTGTTCTTTGATCTCAGCTCTGGAGCTCTGCGAAGACCTGACCGCGTACGAGCTGCCGCTGGAATGGACCGCCCCGCGCAGGCGCTGAACAAGTCCTTATAAAGCCTTTTTGGCGGGAAGAGTTCTGAGGTGATGGAATGCTTCTGAGGTGATAGAACACTGAGGGCTGGTCTTGGCGGGAAAAACCGGTTCTGACTGGTTTAAGCTAGAGTCTTTGTAGTAAGCCCTCTTTGTAGTAAAGAAGTCCCCTCTCAAAGATGGAGTTCAAAGTTAGAGTTCATATACTCCATTTTGAATTTCAGTTTAAAGTCTGTGATTCACTTAACAGTATTTTAAAAACATCTTATTAATAGTTAATTGAAACAGTATATTTTATCTAATACAATGCTTAGCATGAAGGAAAAGCCCAGTGGAGGGATCTTGCTTTCGGATTCCTAGAGGCCAATTTTCAGGGGGAACCCTGCATGCAGGCCTGGGACTCACCAGCTCCCCACACAGCCAGTCCTACCCTTGCCCTGGCTCAAAATGGCTTCTCCCCTTTCTTGAACTCCCTGGGAGGGGCATCTCACTCCCTATTGGTTGCTGGGCAGACTCTGATTTTGCCTTGGCTCCCCCTCCCTACCAGGGACAGTGTGCCTCTCCCTGAGCTGCCAGCAGACAAAGCCCCAGGAATCTAAGTAATCTCCTTGGGAGTTACATACACTTGAGTTATTCCTTTCAAGTTAGCCTAGTTTGAGTGAGAGCAGCCACCCTGCTAAATAGCACTGGAGCTGCTATGTCCACACTGGTGACGCTAGGACTTCTGGGGGCATATCCCATAGTTCCCTGTGCTTCAGGAAGCTGAGTGGCTCTCTGAATTCTTTCCCAGTCAATTGTGGGAGAAGTTATCTGTTCTTTCTGGGCACATGGGGGGAATTGTGGGAAAGCATTGGAAGAGCAGGGGCATTTAAGTGATGCTAACCTATGTCCACACCAGAGAATGGTCATGTTAGCAACTGACTGGTTGTGCTAACTCAGGCTGTAGCATACACCTCCTGACAAGCCAGCCAAATTGAGTTACAAGCATCACCAGACTTGCATTAGGGGTTGTTGTATGTGGATAAGGATCAGGGCCAACACTCCTGTTGTAGCTTGTTTTAACTTTGCAGTGAAGACAAACCCTAAGCTATCACTTCTACTGTGCTTAGAGAAATAGGTGCCCAGTGCACAGACTGAGCCAGCTGAGCCTGACTCTGAGGAGTAGCTCAAAGTGTGGGGCAGAAGGCATCTCTTCTCTTCTATTGTGGAGTAGCTGCTCGGCTATCCTTGTCCTAGTTCAAGTATGGAATTGGTACCTGTACCTCATAAGTAAAAGGAAACCACTGATCCTAATTTCAATGTACTCCTGACCCAACAAACCTGATCAGCTGTGGCATGCAAGGAGTCCTTGCAGAGCTGGGTTGTGTGTACTCTGTGTGGGCACCCCAAATCCTGTTCATCCTCATCTGCAATAGTACCATGCCCATAAAAAAAGGGACGGTATTTGAGTTGTGTAGCTTATTACTCAAGTAACAGATATCTCTGTTATAAAAAGTGTGGTACAGGCAACAATCTTACTAAATATTTTCTTCAGTGAAGTCTTTAAACATAATGTGATTATAGGATAAAGAAAAGGTGGGATGCTGTTTCCAAACACAAAATTTATAATGTTTGATTCTGAATTGCAAACACTTCCTCTGCAAATAATAGCAGATGTGGTTGTAGTACTATGGTTTGTTCATAAATATTTACAGTTCTTGAAAGCATGGATGCCGGAAAAATATTTTTGTTTAAAATAAAACAAATCCTTTAATGCCAAATGGTGCTCCCAGTAGTCATCCGCTGAGCTTCATGTAGTCGAAAATCGTCAACCTCAGCAATGTTCCCACCTGAAATACAATTCCGTAAATTTGCCATAGAAATGTTCATGAAAGAGAAGGGGGAAATGTATCATACCGTATGTTTTATGTAGAGAGGACAAAATACTAGTGACTATACGCTAGGCAAAATACTAGTGACTATACACTAGGAACATTGTGCTGACAGAGAGGGATCAAAAGGCTTGGGTGGAATTTTCCATTTAAAGATTCTGTGGGTTGGATTCTAATCTAAAGCAGAGTAGCAGTGGTAAAATCAGTGGTCTTTACTACTGTGCTTAATCCCATTGGTTTTTGAATGGTAATAAGCACTACATAGGCAGTAAGTGTTTGCAGGATTGGGCTCATAGTCCTTGCTGAGTATTTATGGCTTTGCTTGGTTTGGAATGGGGTGGGGGAAAGGGAAAGTTTTGCATTAACCAAGATATTATGACTTGCAAACTGTATGCTGAGGATATGCAGTAGACATGTTCTTTAACATTACAGGTGTGTCTTAAAGCAAAGACTGCTGTGAAAGTGTCTGCAGCTAGGTAAGTGTGCAGTTATGTGCATGCTTGTTGACTTAAAGAATTCAGTGCCTGGTGAAGCTTACAAACTCCACTGTCAGTTGTAAACTCTCTACTCTGAACACCTTACACATTCCATTGGTTTTATTCTATGGCATCCGCTTGCAACCACTCTATGGGATGTGTGTGGAGGCTCACATCAGGGTGCATCAAGGATGAAGGAGACATGGCTGATTGGCAATCTGCAATGCTCTTCTCTATCTGGCATAACTAACCCTATGGGCCATTACTGCTGATGCAATTCAGAGCGACCCTTGTGCTGGGGGCTGAACTGGCCCCAGTATATTCCTTGGGATTGGAGCTATACAGCTACCTTTAGCTGTACACTCATTATTTCCGACCTCTCTGGGTTCTGTGCCAAGAACAGGTCTGCCAAGCTTGAGGCACGCGTACCTTAGAGCTGAGTGGGAGACAACAATTCTATTTTGGGGCAACTTCTGAGGTTTTTGAAGTTTGTTTTTGCTGTTTATTTGAACGAAAACCAAACCTTTCAAACATTTTCACAAAACCATAGTTGTGTCAATGTCTGTTTCCAGACTGGAGAGAGAGAGTGTGACATTCATGGTGGCCTGGGATGTTAAAGACACAGGTTCAAAACCCTGCAACTGTTTTTCATACCAGGTCTCTCTGAATCAGACAAAGCAGGGATTTGAACCTGGGTCGCTCACATTCCATACCAGAGGGACTGGGGTAAATCATGGTAATAACTTGTAACCATAAATGTATGTTTAATATCTTTACCTATTTTATCACCCACAACAGGGGTGGCCAACCTGTGACTCCAGAGCCGCATGCAGGTCTTCAGAAGATAATATGTGGCTCCTGCTAACAGCTGACTCTGAGGAAAAATGGTGGTTCCTCAGCACCCACCAGCAGCCCCATCAGCCCCTCTTCCCTCCCCCAGGGCCTACCACCCACTGGCGGCACCCCCGATCAGCGCCTCCTCCTCCCTCCCCCGTGCCTCCCGCCCATTGCGATCAGCTGGTTTGTGATGCACAGGAGGCTCGGGGTGGGGGGAGAGGGAGAGCGAGAACACAGCTCACTCAGGGAAGGGGGCGGGAAGAGATGGTGGGGACATGGGGAAAAGGGTGGAGTGGGGGGCTGTTAGGTTGGGTTCACTTTCAGATGTTTTGTGACTACAAGAATCCATGTTGGTTCCAAAATGGAGTTTTATGCCCACCTGAGCTATGGATTACTTTTCCTGCTCTTTTATTTCTCCTGGAGTTGTAAACAACTTCCAGTCAGAATGGTTTTTATTTTTCTTTTCCTAAGGGGTTTCCCAGAAGGGGTTTCCTGCCTTTTCCAAGGGGTTTCCCGGGCAAGTGTATAAAAGGCTGCCCCGGACAGGGCCTCAGGGCTGTCCATCT
>NC_048304.1:39184252-39217502 GCF_013100865.1 Trachemys scripta elegans
GGGGGGAACGGGGGGACCCGAGCCGTGCCGCGGGGGCCAGGCCAAGCCGAGCTGGAGCCGGTCCGCGCCACGGCGGCCGGGCTGGAGCCAAGCCGGGCCAGAGCCGCTGGGGCCTGCGGGAACGGGCCGTGCCTCCCCGGAACCCTTCTCGCGCCCCCACCACCCTAGCTTACCTTGTGCTGCCGGCCCACCCCTGCTTCTTTTCAGACTTCCCGTGAATCAGAGATTCATGGGAAGCAGGGGAGGGGGCGGAGCATTCAGGGGAGGGGAGGAGGGGGAAGTGAGCTGGGGGCGGGGTGGACAGCTGCAGCGCTGGGCCCTCTTGGTGCGGGGCCCAATTCAGCCGAATCGGCTGAATCGGCCTAAAGCCGGCCCTGTTGAAGAGACGCTGGTGTTGTTCACTCACAAGTTTGGATCTCAGTGGAAAAAGCATCCCAATCGTACAGTTGCTTGCTCTATCCTGCATAATATCTGTGAAGCAAAGGGGGAAAAGTTGCCACTGGGGTGAAGGTGGAGTAGCAGTATGCTGAGTCTGAACAGCCAGATACAAGGACTATTAGAAGAGCTCAACACGGAGCTTAGGGAGGCTTTGAAAGATGACTTTAACAATGAGCCACTGGAATGCATTGTGGTGTACTGTACTCTACCTGGCCCTGCTGTTTTGGGGCTGTTAGAAATTGTGGGGTGCTTGGTGTACATCTCTGTATATAACACTATCACTACAGTTATTAATTTTGCAGGCTTGCTGTACATTTATGATTATCACACTGTTTGCTACTGATTCTATGAGTTGTCACACACACTAATAAGTGGATGCTTTTGGAACTCCTGGGCACGCCGCAACATATTGTGAACTGAAAAAAAAATGAATTATTTTCCAAATAGAATTTTATTCAGTAACAAAATCAATGCAAAGAAGAATCTGTGCAATTTAAAAGCAAACACTTTAAATACTTTTAATAAATTAATGGAACAGAACTTAACAAGGGGAAAACATTCATGTCCATTTCATGTGCACATACAGCAACTGTGGTTTTCACAGGTCAGTGTATGTGAAGCTGTGGCTGTCTTTAATTTTCTTGGGGTGAAGGATGTGGCCCCTGATGCCACATGAAATATGAAAGGGGGGGGGCGGTGCAGGGATGTGCTATAATGAAGTTCTCAATTGACTGCACAGCGAGGCAAACCTGTAACTGTTGAACCTGTAGGTCCACAAGAGTCTGCAGCATGTGTGTTTGCTGCCAGAGACAATCCATTATGTCCTGGTGCATCTTCATCTCCTTTTCCTGTTGGGACTCCTGGGCCTTTCTGCTGCCTGCTCTTTCCTTGAAAACATAAGAATGGCCATACTGGATCAGACCAATGGTCCATCTAGCCCAGTATCTGTCTCCCGATAGTGGCCAATGCCAGATGCGTCAGAGGGAATGAACAGAACAGGGCAACTATTGAGTGATCCATCCCCTGTGCAGTCCCAGGATCTTTTAGTCTGAGGCTTCGGGACATACAGAGCATGGGGCTGCATCTCTGGCCCTCTTGGCTAATAACCATTGATGGAGCTATCCTCCATGAACTTATCTAATCCTTTTTTTGAACCCATTTATACTTGTGGCCTTCATGACCTCCCATGGCAATGAGTTTCACAGGTTGACTTTGTGCTGTGTGAAGAAGTACAATTTTTTGTTTTTTAAACCTGCTGATTATTAATTTCATTAGGTGACTCCTGGTTCTTGTGTTCTGTGAAGGGAATAAGGAAGTGTTATTTACTCCTTTCTCCTCACCATTCATGATTTTATAGACCTCCATTGTATCTTCCTCAGTCATCTCTTTTCCAAGCTGAACAGTCCCATTCTTTTTAATCTCATCAGATTCTGTTCTCATATTTTCCATACCCCGAGTCACTTTTGTTGCCCTTCTTTGAACCTTTTCAAATTCTAATGCCTTTTTGAGATGGAGTGATCAGAAGTGCATGCAGTTCTGAAGGTGTAGGCATACCATGGATTTATATAGTGGTATTATGATATATTCTGTCCTATTATCTATCCCTTTCCTAACATTCAGTTTGCTTTTTTGACTGCTGCTGCACATTGAGCAGACGTTTTCAGAGAACTATCTATGATGATTTCAGGATCTCTTTCTTGAGTGGTAACAGCTAATTTTGATCCCACCATTTTGTATTTATAGTTGGGATTATGTTTTCCAAAGTGCATTTCTTTGCATTTATCAACATTGGGCACAAAATGGCAGATGAAATTCAATCACCCATTTTTGTGAGATCCCCTTGTAACTCTTAGTTTTAGAATTAAATGACTGCTATCTTGAGTAATTTTGTATCATCCACAAACTTTGCCACCCAACTATTTACCCCTCTGTCCAGATCATTTATGAATGTGTTGAACAGCATTGGTTCCAGTACAGATTCCTGGGAGACCCTGCTATTTATCTCCCTACACTGTGAAAACTGACTATTCCTACCTTTTGTTTCCTGTCTTTTAACCGGTTACTGATCTGTGGGAGGACCTTCCCTCTTATCCCACGACTGCTTAGTTTCCTTAAGAGCCTTTGGTGAGGTACCTTCTCAACAGCTTTCTGAAAGTTCAAGTACGTTGTATCATTTAGGTTTCAGAGTAGCAGCCGTGTTAGTCTGTATCCGCAAAAAGAACAGGAGTACTTGTGGCACCTTAGAGACTAACAAATTTATTTGAGCATAAGCTTTCGTGGGCTACAGCTTATGAAAGCTTATGCTCAAATAAATTTGTTCTTTTTTTGTATCATTTAGGTCATCCTTGTCCAGGGGTTTGACGCCCCTCAAAGTATTCTAATAGAATGGTGAGGCATGATTTCCCTTTACAAAAGCCATGTTGGCTCTTCCCCAACAAATCATATTCATCTGTGTTTGATAACTCTGTTCTTTACTATATTTCACCCAATTTGCCTAGTAATGCTTACTGGTCTGTAATTGTCATGATCACCTCTGGAGCCTTTTTAAAAAATTGGCATCACATTAGCTATCTGTCAGTCATCTGGTACAAAGGAGGATTTAAGTCATATGTTACCTACCACAGTTTAGTCCTGCAACTTCATATTTGAGTTCCTTCAGAAGTCTTGGGTGAATACCATCTGGTCCTAGTGACTTGTTACTGTTTATCAATTTTTGTTCCAAAACCTCCTCTATTGACAGTTCCTCAAATTTGTTATCTAAAAAGAATGTGCAGGAATCTCCTGCACATCCTCTGCAGTGAAGACTGATGCAAAGAATTTGTTTAGCTTCTCTGCAATGGCCTTATCATCTTTGAGTGCTTTTTTAGCACCTTGGTTGTCCAGTAGTTCCACTGATTGATTGTTTGGCAGGCTTCCTGCTTCTCATATACTTAAAACAAATTTTGCTTTTAGTTTTTGTGTGTTTTGCTAGTTAATCTTCAAATTCTTTTTTGGCCTTCCCAATTATACTTTTACACTTGCCTTGCCAGATTTTATGCTCATTTCATTATCCTCAGTAGGATTTGATTTCCAATTTTTAAAGGATGTCTCTAACCACCTCTTTTACTTTGTCTAGGCATGGTGGCATATTTTTCAACCTCTTATTTTTTAATTTGGGGTATACATTTAATTTGAGCCTCTATTATGCAAGAGTGGCAGGTTTGTATAATTTTTGGTGGTGTCCAGAACGGGTCCAAGTCCTGCCTCCCCCCCCCCGCCTTGTAAGCTGATATATATATTTTTTAAATAATGTAAAAATTTGAGGACTCTGGGGTAGGGCTGAGCAGTTTGGGGTGTGGGAGGGGCTCAGACAGAGGGTTGGGGTGCCAGGGTGAGCTGTGGGGTGGGGCCAGGGATGAGGGGTTCACAGTGCAGGAGGGGGCTCAGGGCTGGGGCAGAGGGTTAGGGTGTAGGGGGTGAGGGCTCTGCCTGGAACCATGGGTTCTGGGGTGGGGCAGGGCCAGGGATGAGGAGTTTGGGGTGCAGGCAGGCTGCCCCTGGCTGAGGCCAGAGAGGAGGACTCCCCCCAGCCCTCTCTCTGCCAGCAGCAGCGAGCTCCGGGGGAGAGACCCACCTCCTGCCCAGAAGCACACACACCACTGTCACTGCATGTGCTCCTAGGGCCCCCTCTTAGGTCCAGGAAGCCCCCTCGCCTCCACTGTGGTATGCGCTGGGGGGGGCTGCCATCACGTATGCACCTCCTCCCCTGCTGTTGCCCCTCACTGGGGGTGGAGGATGGGGCTGCCCCTTGCCCAGTATAGGGCAGGAGCAGTGACTGTGGGCAAGGGGCCCCCTGTGCTGGTGGATGGTCCCACCGGAAAAGGGAAGGGAAGGGTCAAGGTTAGCCTGCCCTGGTACTAGCGGTTGGGGGGGCGCTAGGACCCTGCAGCGGCAGTTGATGCCAGGAGACAGCAGAATGGAGAGAGTGTGGAACTGCAGGGGCAGCTGCTCGCTGCCCAGGGGTACAGGCAGGGGTGCTCGGGGAGGTGTGTGGGGGTGGCAGGCGGGGCCCGGGGAGAGACCTGGCCCTGAACATTGGTGGAACCGGGCACCTGGGCCCTGAATATTACTGGAGCATAGGCACCATGGGCCCGTATAACTTGCCGCCCCTGCTATTATTATGTTTTTAAAAAAGTTTCCATGCAACTTTCAGGCATGTCATTTTTTTGTGACTGTTCCTTTTAATTTCCGTTCAACTAGGTTCCTTGTTTTTGTGGTGTTCTCCCTTTTGAGGTTAAACACTACTGTGGTGGCTTTTTTGGCATTCTCCCCACCATCCTCTGGATGTTGAATTTAATTATATTATGGTCTCTATATTCAGTTCTTGGACCAGAACCTGTGTGCCACTGAAGGGGAGAGGCAATTCTTGATTTAGTCTTGTGGGTTCCAGGACTAGCTGCTTCAAGAAGTCATTAATGGTGTCTAGAAACTTTATCTCTGCATCCAGTCCTTAGATGACATGTTCCCAATCAATATGAGGATAGTTGAAACCCCCCCATTATTACTGAGTTTTCTATTTCTATAGCTTATCTCCCTGAGCATTTCATCATCACCATCCTGGTCAGTAGTATATTCCTATTGCTATACTCTTATTATTGAAGCACGGAATTTCTATCTATAGATATTTTATGATCAGTTTGATTCATGTGCGTTTTTTTTTTACTATATTTGATTCTATGCTTTTTTTCCCCTATATAGTGCCACTCCCCCACGAGCATGACCTACTCTGTCATTCATATGTATTTTGTACCCTGGTATTTCTGTGTCCCATTGATTATCATCCTTCTCCAGACGGTCTGCAATGTTCACCCACCAGGTCCTTTGTTCATGGTCTGATGCAGCACTGGATTGCAGAATCTCACTTGACAAGTCATGCCAAGTCCTTTTCTTTCTCCTCATCTGGCTCAGGCATTCCACAGGTGTGCAGGGGGAACCCCTCAAGGCTGCACCAGCAGCATCTGCAGATAAAACACAACATGGTTTGTCAATATAGTCACAACAAAGGGAAAGTTAAGTTTCAGAACTTCCTTCCCTTGCTCCCCTAAGTTTTAAACAAGACATACTTATTGTGCATAGTTCCACTCACAGCACCAGCCATCATGAGTATGGCCTGTTGGGGTGAGAGAAATTAGGAGGGAATTGCTCAGTTGAATCATATAGGGCAAGGGTAGTCAACAGGCAGACCATGGGCCAAATCTAGACTGCCAGATCCTTTTGAACGTATCCCCAAATCTTTTAATTTACTTAATATAATAATCAACAAAAAATTATAATTTATTATTATTGTTACTCTTATTTTTCTCTGGAGTCTGGACCTTGCCTATACCCTGATCAAGAAATTTGGACTTTGCCAAAAATAATTAATAGCACTGAATACTGGCACCACTTTCCACAGGAAATGGTGATTTTAGCTGGTATCTCACTCCCGAGGGTAACAAAGGCACAGAGAGCAAAGCTGCTGCTTGCATTCTGAAGCTGCCAGGGTCCCATATGTTGCTAGCATGTGTACTGCAGTGGGTGCCCACCAAAGTTATCACTGACTGGCATGGGAAAGCATCCTACCCTGGAGGAAGAAATAAGGCTGACATACCTAGAAACCTTTGAGCAAGGATTGCAGAATACTTCTATGGAAGTTTCACTGAGAACTCTCAGGAGGATTTAAGGGACATCCCTGTGTATATAAACAAACTGCTCTGCATGCTCCCTCCCACCATCCCCTTGCTTAACTATACAGGGGAATGAAAAGCAGATAACTACTCTACCTCTCTTTGTGTAATTGTATTTCCCATTACAATGATGTACTGGTGGTGTCCCAAACTTAACAGGCCCCTTCATTGATTTACTCATACTAGAGGAGGTAGTAGTACAAGACTTACCCAAGGTCCCTTCCTCTGCATCAAGCCTGCCTGTGCTTGAGTGCCAGGACTGACTGGACTGTGGTGGAGTCTTAACAGGTCCTGGCTCGTATAATAGCGTCCTTCATCCTTCTCCTCTTCCTCATTGTTCACACTAGGACCTAGGGTGATTAGGTGTCTAGTTTTCAACCAGAACACCCAGTCAAAAACGGACCCTGGCAGCTCTGGTCAGCACCGCCGACCAGACCATTAAAAGTCCAGTTGGCAGTGCTGCAGAAGAGAGGCTATTCCCTACCTGTCCTGGGGCACTACACTGCACTCCAGAAGTGGCCACCAGGTCCAGCTCCTAGACGGGGAGGCCATGGGGCTCTGCCCCCATCCTGAGCACCGGCTCTGTACACTGGCCAATGGGAGCTGGGGGGGTGGTGCTTGTAGGTGAAAGCAGCACATGCTGTGGAGCCTCCTGCCCCCGCCCACGAGCGGGACCTGCTAGCCACTTCCAGGGCACAGCCTGGAGCCAGGACAGGCAGGCAGCCTGCCTTAGTGCCGCTGACCGGTAGCCACCCAAGGTAAACCCATGCCCAAACCCTGAGCCCCATCCCCTTGCCCCAGCCCTGAGCCCCCACCCAAACCCAGAGCCCTCTCCTGCACCCTAAACCCTTCATCTGCAGCTTCACCCCAAAGCTTGAATCCCCAGCCCAGAGCCCATACCCCCTCCTACACCCCAGCCCCTCCCCACCTAGAGCCTCCTTATGTGCCCCAAACCCCTCAGCCCCAGTCCCACCCCAGAGCCCACACCCCCTTCTGCACACCAACCCCCTGCCTCAACCAGCAGCTCACTCCTGCACCCCAAACTCCTCATCCCCGCCCCCACCCCAGAGCCAGCACCCTCACCCTCTCCTCCACTCCTGCCCCAGTCCAGTGAAAGTGAATGAGGGTGGGGGAGAGCGAGCCACTGACGGAAGGGGAATGTAGTGAGCGTGGGGCGAGGCTAGGGTGTTCAGTTTTGTGCCAATAGAAAGTTGGCAACCCTACCAGGGCCCTGTGACTTGGGCTTCTAGCATATATCCACAGTGCGGTGGTAGTAGGATCTCTGCCAAGTATGGCATGCAGGTCTTTTTAAAAGTGGCTTGTCTGCGGCTTAGCACCAGATTGACTGTTCACCTCCCTGGCCTTCTGATATGCCTGACACCATTCTTCACTTTCATGAGGCATTGCTGCTGGTCCCTGTTGTACCCCTTTTCCTGCATCCCCTGTGCAATCTGCTCATAGATGTCCATGTTTCTATGGCCGGTCCATAGCTGTGCTTGCACACACTCTTCTCCCCACAGCTCAGGAGATCCATATTGCTGGTCTACTCCAAGCCAGAGCATGTAGCCAGCATGGTTAGCTGGGCAGTTGGACACACCTAGCAGCTCTGCATCTTATGTCAGGAAAGGACATATCAAACATTCACAGAACTTTAAAGAGGAGGGGGCCTGCCAGTCCCCATGACTCCTGAGCAGTGGAGTTTACAATTGTGACCAGAGCGCAGTAGCATAGCTAGGGAGGGAGCAGGGGGCACAGCTGCTCCCCGGAGGACATTTTCCAAAAGCGGTGCCTTCCTGCACAGCCAGCACTGGGCTCCGGAATCTGAGTCCGGAGCTGGGTTTTGCGCGCAGCCACCGGCTTGCTCTCGGCTCTGCACTGCCCTCCCACATCCCCAGCCCTGCTCGCTCGCTGGCTCCAGGCAGCTTTGGCTGGTTGTCTGGCTCCCCAGGGGATGAGGAGGCGGTGGCTCCGGGCAGATCTACCTCCCCGTAACCCTAGGTGTTAGACAAACCTTCCTACAGTAGTCCTGACTCTGAGCTGAGTCCTAGGGCTCTGAGCTTAGAACCCAGGCTCAATCCATCACGCACAGCTCTGTGTTCACCCACACCTTGCAATAAACCTCGCTGCAAAGCAACAGCCTTCTCTCTCCTTCCCCCAGTTTCTCTGACCTTATCCATCACACAGGCTGTTTCTGCCTCCGCTCACAACCAGCTCTACTTATCAGCACTGTGGGAGGAATTGAGAGAGTTTGCAGCAGCCACAGCCCAGGGAAGGAGGGATGGCATTCTACCGTTTAAAAATGTTGCAGACATGTTTTCTCCCAGCAGTAATTTTCAACCTGGTCTTTGGGCTGGGCTGGACTCTGGCTTTCTAGCCAATAGGAAAACCAGCTTCCTAGAGATGTTTGTCCATGATGCTTCTAGGCTCTTGCTCCTGAGGAGGTTTGGAAAAATTAGATTTTTTTTCCTCAAATCGGTAAGTGTCAGTAATCGTAGATTTCATCACAGGTGCACAAACTGACCAAAAAACCCCCACTGCTGATAACTGAAACTGACAGGCAATGTAGCTTGATCACTTCTCAGAGTTTGATTTAAGGCTCTTGACATTTTGTATAGTTTGACAGGTGATGTTGCCAACGGGTGTTAACGGTTTATGAAGCTTTTACTTGTTGAATGTCAGCACTGACCGATAAGTAAATATTGCCTGACCCCTCTCCCCCATTTCCTGCAACTGTGAAGATAAAAATGGTTTTTAGCATTTTCCCCTATCATTTTGCACAGCCATGAACAATTTTTAAGTTTTTAAAAATCAATCTGTTGAAATTATAAAAAAGGACAAATTGAGTTGTACCACTCGCCTTGTGACATTTGCCAGTTAGCAACATCAAACCTTGAGCTAAATACTTGGGGGGGGGGACACTGAACCCCCAACCTCTTTGTAACCAACAGACCTGGAGGGCTAGAGGCAGGTCTCTGCCCCAAGAAGTGTAGGGAGCATCTAGCCACTGCAGCGGGGAGACTTGTTAGCTCAAGCTTATCTAGCATTAAGAACAGTTCTGTGGATGGGTGTAGCTCTGC
Source organism: Trachemys scripta elegans (assembly GCF_013100865.1). Taxonomy (NCBI): domain Eukaryota; kingdom Metazoa; phylum Chordata; order Testudines; family Emydidae; genus Trachemys; species Trachemys scripta. The sequence continues at coordinate 39,193,473 of NC_048304.1, forward strand.
CTAGCCCCCTGAGCTTGGATCTCAGTGGGCAAACAGGGGGGCTAGCCTGAACTGCTGCCCACGCCAAATGTCTGCTCAGCCTGGGAATCATGTAGTTTAGGCATACCCTTCGAGTTCAACCAGAGAGGCTGATCCAAGCCTGAGGTGGAGCAGAACCAAGGTCATTGCTGGAAAGCTTCACAGAAACAGCCTGGGCAGGGAGGAGTGGAATGGGGGGCAGCTGCAAATAAGGGAGGCAGCGCCGAGGCCGAGGGGCTGTTTGTGAAAGGAAGGGGCAAAGATAAGAATGATGCACCGGAGTAGCAATGTGTATTGATGAGGAGGCAGACTGTACAGAAATGAGAAGTAATGGAATGGATAAGAGAGTCTGGGCCAAAATTAGTTGGGGGAAGAAATCTACCAGAGGGGCTTCCCCTGGGCTAGTGACTGGCGTGTGCTAAAGCTCCCAGGATCTGATCTGGAGAGGGAGAGAAACCTTTGTAATGCATTTAATTAAATAAAATACTGCTGGGAATTGTGTAATTGTGGGAGACTAACTTCCCAGATACAGAGTGGAGGACAAGTGCTACTAATAATAGAAGGGCCCAGATTTTCCTGGATGTGACAGCTTTCTTCACCAAATAGGCACGGAACCAACAAGAGGTGGAGCCATTTAGATTTGGCTTTGGTGAGCAGTGAGGATCTCAGAGAAGAGCTGGTTATAGGGGACAACCTTAAATTAAATGGAAGGATAAACAAAGAGCTCTGCAACTAGGGGCCTTGATTTCAAAGGGGCAAACTTTAAAACATGAAGGGAATTAGTTAGGGAAGTGGACTGGACTGAAGAACTCAAGGATCTGAGGGTGGAGCTGGCTTGGAATTACTTTAAATCAAAGCTGCAGAAGCTCTCTGAAGCCTACATCCCAAGCAAGGGGGAAAATATTCATAGGGAAGGGGTTGCAGACCAAGCTGGATGAGCAAGCATCTCAAACAGGTGATTGGAGAACACCTACAAGGAATGGAAGATGGGAGGGATGAGCAAGGAAAAGGTCAGAAAGTGTAGTAATACAGTGAACTGCCAAAAGCCAAGCTAAGTTGGACCTTGCAAAGGGAATTAAAGCCAATAGTGAAAGGTTCTATAGCCATATAAATAAAAGGAAAGAAGTGGGCCCACTAACCACTGAGGAGTTAAGTTAAGTGCCCATGGGGACACAAGAACAAATGAACAGAAACTGGCCATCAACAAGTTTAGGCTTGAAATTAAACAGTTTCTAACCATCAGAGGAGTGAAGTTCTGGACCACCTTCCCAAGGGGAACACTGGGAGCAAAACCCTAACTGACTTCAAGAAAAAAGTTTATGGAGGAGATGGGATGGTGGGGCAGCCCACGATGGCATGTAGCTGATCCGCAACTGCTAGCAGCAAAGATCTCCAATGGCCGGTGATGGGATGCCTCCCGCCCGCAGCTGTTACTTATACCTAGATGCACTCCCCTTTCCCACCCGCAGCCCTATGCATGCTGGCTTGGGAATATCATTGCTGTAGTGTCAGCTTTTAAGAGCTTCACATGCACCACTTCTAGTATTATGATAAGTTAAAACAAGCTACAGTACATTGTGACATTAATACTCTATTAGTGTTTGCATTAGCATATTAAAAACAATAATACTTAACAGACCAGTATATCCAGGACATTACTAGCACACTTCCCCCCACCAATACTTAGTATTTGCACCGTTATAGCTTTTTTTGTTAAAACTAAATTGGGAAGAAAGACTACTGTTTCAGAACTTTTTTGATGGTTACTTTATTGCTAAAGGGTGTAGTGGGGTGTAGGCTTGGAGGGAGGAAGGTTTCTATGATGTAGGCAAGATCAGGTGTTTTATCCAAAACCAGAATATGAAGGGGGTTGGTCTTCTTGGTGGCTGACCTTGAATTATTGTCAAAAAAAGTTAGAGGGCATACTCTTCTCCTTCCTCACATTTTGGTTGAGGATTCCATTGATAAAGGGATTGGCCTCAAATACCTGGTTGTACAACTCTTCCATAGTGTAGTTTTCATCTTGGGTGGCCCGGTCCTAATTATATTAAAGCATGTACTTTAGTCTTTTTAATTATCTGTTATAACTCTGTAGCTTTTTATGAAGGCAGGAGTAAAATAAAAGTAGCTGCAAAGTTCCACAGGTAACTAAAACTGAAAAATTTACATAATTTAAATCAGACTCCTAATCTTAATTTTTGCTTAATAAATAAATCCACAAGAAAACTGAGAAACTGCTACAGTTTACTTATAGGAGAAGTGCACTTTCTATAGGTCATAAGGATCCTATCTGTCTAAATACTGGCTGCTCTTTCTTTCTTTGATCAGCAGAGTGACTGATGCTTTTCAGACATCAGTTGTGGGTACAGGAGGGTTTGCATGTTTTCTTGGCCCCAGTTACTGTTCTCCCTTGTTGCATTGATAGTGGGTGGGTGTGTCTCACTTTTTTTTTTAAATCATATGTGCTAGGGACAGTCTTGTCCTCTTCTCCTCTCCAGGCAGTGCAAAATGTACTACAGTCATATGCATTTGAGATACTAAAGCTGCATTTCTCTGATCTGAGGTTTGAAGAACAATGTGGAACTAGCTATTTTATGTGATGTCTAGATTTCATTCCTGTAGTAACAGAACTGGTGATAGGAAAGCAGGCAGAGGTTTGTTTTTTGTTGGTGTGTGTGTAGCTTAAATTTGTTAAAAACCCTAACTTTCAGTACTCAGTGTTTCAAAAACGTTAAACTGCCAACCTGTGTCGTAGAGATGTCTTGTTAGACTGCCCCTCCCCCCCCATGAATAAAGCTACTTTAAGGGAAATTACTGCTTTGTCCAACTCCAGAGAGCTATGAGATCTTTGTTCACCAATTCTCATAAAAATTGTATTTCTCATGCATTTTTGGTGGCTTTAGTATTATGATCTATTATAAATAAAGTGCATTTCATTGATTGCTTTTAAAAAGAAATTAGTAATTAGAAAAAATGGCCAGTATTTTTTTTAAACCTGTGACAATTATAAGCTACTGTATTGTCATTTACTTTCTAGAATCTAAAGTATATCTAAGTATAATCTAAAGTTTTCCTGTGAAATGCCAGCTGTGCAAACCCTTCCGTGGCTAGATCATTCTTGTTTTTATTTTAAGTACAAATAAATATGTTTAACAAAGTTAAAAGGATGTAATTAGTAATTTGATATGTCAGGTGGTGCCCTGATGTTAGAACCTGGCTATGCCACTGCCAGAGCGGTCAGTGTTGGGCATTGTGGGACAGCTGCTGGAGGACTGCTTGGGTCAACATAAGTAATGCAGTGTCTACACTTGCATGGTGTTGACCTCAGTACACCAACCATGGCTCAACGCTGCATAGGGAGGTGGTGTTACTGTGTCACTGTAATAGGGCACTTACATCGGTGGGAGGAAAAAAAAAATGTTGAGTGTAGACACGTGCACAACTAGGTTAATGCAAGGTGGCTTATATTGACCTCACTTTGTAGTTTAGACCAGGCCTGAGATTCACCACATCTCCTTGATAAGTTGATATGTATTTTCATCCCCTTATAAATGGGAAAACAAAGGCACAAAGAAGTTATGCAATCTGCCCAGGAAGAGCTAGGAACAGAACATATTCCTGTGCCCTAACCACAAGACTCTCCTTCCTGTAACTAGCATTTTACTCTCCACTGAACGCCTGAGAGACTAGCTAATCTTTAAAGAGACAGCTATTGACAGAGCTGCTGCAATAACTATGAAGTTACTACCTTCTTATGTAATGTCTTTAACCTAAGGGATCCCAAAGTACTTTAAAAGCCTATTTTACCTACAGTATTAGAAATGCTTCACTCACCACATAGTTACTACATAGACACTTCTGGAGTTGAATATTAGGATAAGCAAAGATAGTCTTTCCAGTCATGAGTCACCATTTCCAAAGCTGTGCATTCACTACTCTAGTGAGAGTATGCTTTGTGGTACAAATGCTTAAAACTTGGCTCCTGAAACTGCAGAGGGAATCTTAGATTGGTAGGATTGGATTATCAGAAATGGAAAATTGTGAGGGCACTTGGCCATCAAATACAATACCTCCAGATTTCATGAAGTGTTGATGTGATCTTAACATTTAGGACTCAGTTTTACATCTCTCTGGAAAGATAGCAACTCCATCTGCACAGTGTCCCCGACTTCATGCTGATCCTTAGATGCAATATTGACTCAGAGGGAAGAATGGCAGTTACTGAATTCCCATCACTAGTTTCTACTACAGAAAGACTGACTCATTACATTTGCCTTGCTATTCCAAGGTTCTCATAATACTATTTCTCTTTCTAAGAGAAATGATCACAAACTTAGATTTGAATCTCACTTTTCTAAAGTTCAGGCCAATATTTTATTTTCCCTTTTATAGTAACTTAGTTGTTAATACCGTATCTCCTTTTACACACTCTCAATCTAGTATCAGAACGGTAGCAATGTTAATCTGGATCTGTAAAAAGTGACAGAGTCCTGTGGCCCCTTATAGACTAAGATTTATTGGAGCATAAGCTTTTGTGGGTGAATACCCACTTCATCACCCACGAAAGCTTATGCTCTAATATGTCTGTTAGTCTATAAGGTGCCACAGGACTTTGTTGCTTCTCTAAATCTACTATTCAAAATATACCTAACTCCTGCATATTGTGTATACACAAGTAAATCTTGACTGAAGCTGGCTTCACGACTCACCAAAGTTGGCAACATGACTGAGTTATGGCTTCAGAACCTAATCACACAACCTCAAAACTTTTTAAAAAAAATTTGGCTCATGTCCATTTAGCAAGGCACTTTGAGGCCAGATTTTCTAGGATATTTAGGTGCCTAAAGACACAAATAGGTGCTTAGTGGGATTTTCAGCAGCATGCCCTGGGATTACGGCACCTAACCTGTTGAAGCACTTTTAAGAATTCCACTACACTCCTCTTTGCATCTTTAGGTATTTAAAAACTTTTGAAAATCTGGCCCTTGGGGCCTATTCTAAAGCCACTGATTTGAAGTTGTAGACCATAAGACTAGTTTGCCTTTATTACATTATATTTAGTAGTAATGCAAGGAACCAACAGGCCTGAATCTTGTAAGACCTGAGCTTCAGTAGTTAGCATGAGGCTTAGATAAATGACTTAAGTCACCCCTAAGTTTTGAGGAACTGGAAATAGAGTGTAAGGGGAAAAATTGGCCATAACACCAGCCAATCACAGAAACATGAGCTAAAGCCAGCTTTTGGAAAGAACATCCAACCACAAGAGTGCCATGGCAACAAATTGAGGTATATGATAATTTGAGATCATTAATATTCTCACCTATAAGAGAAGGGCACCTCAACATTAATTGATTGAGGAAATACAAATAAGGAAGAGAAGAAATACCCTTACTAAATATGCTTTAGCAGCACTTCCCGGAACCCAATATGTACAGATTATTGAATTTACATCCCAGCCTGTGGGCAGTAGGGGAGAGAGAGAGATGTAGCCCTTGGGAGATGCCAGAATGATGATGTCAGAGGTCAGACTCACCCCTGTGGCACCTCCTGCTGGTTACTCCAGGAAATCAGCTCAATCCAGCCCAGAGCACCCTCTGCAGGCCAGGAACCTGGTGCCCCTTGCTCTGGGTCCTGCCCCCTGGCAGTACCCACATGCACTGGGTCTCCCCTCCCAGGGGAACCCCCACTCACTAACCCAACCTTGCCTCAGAATAAGGCTACTGCCAGTCACCATCTAGCCCCACACCCAGAGGCAGACTGCAGTATCAGCCACTCATCACTGGCAGGATTGGGACCTGCTACCTTGGCCTACACCTGGGTGGCCCTCTGCAACCCCCAGTACCCCTTGGCCTAATACTAGGCTGCAGCCTGGGGCTTTCCCCAGCCCTGCTCTATCCAGGTACTCTGTCTTAGCTCCCTGCAGCCAGGCCCTTCTCTCTGAGTACAGGAAGAGACTTCTGAGTACCTGGCTCCCAGCCTCTTTATACAGGCCAGCTAGGGCCTGATTGGGGCATGGCCCAGCTGCAGCTACTTCCCCAATCAGCCCAGTAGCTGCTTCTCCCTGCAACAGCCTTCTCCCAGGGCTGTTCCAAACCCCTCAGGGCAGGAGCAGCTGTCCACCCCACTACAGATGGCCATTGGTGATGATGGGGAAGGTGATAGTGATGAGGAAGATAATGGCTAACATTTCAGGTGGTTCTGCAAGAGACGGTGTGAGTATATGGATGTTCAGAGTACACTTTGTAGTCTCTCTATTTACCTTGCTGGGTTTGAATGTTTGTGACTTTGCTAAATGTATTAATAAACTATATATAAATGTAAGGGGACTGTTGCCCCCTTACTAACATTCAGTGGGGGTGTTTTGGTTGCTAACTCCCAGCACTAAAAGGGGAAGGGTCAATGGCAAATCAGGAGCCTGAGACTGACAGTCCCCAGGAACAATGGGGAGAGGCCAATGCTCCAGATCAGCCTGAATGACAGGGCGGGCAGGCTAACCAGAGAATCAGGAGGCCGGGGGGTCCCATCCTCCATGTGAGCTGGAATTGCCTGGGTCAGACAGAATGGGGCCAAGCTAAGGAGAGAGCAGGGGCCTGAGCTAAGTTGCTGGAAGCAGAGCTGCAGCCCCAAAAGCCAGAGCACAGCCCAGAGAGAGCAGAGCTGCCCTGGGAGCAGAGGTGTAGCAACCAGAGCCAGAGGGGCCAGACAAGCAGCCCATGAAGCAGGTCAGAGCTGGGAGCAGAGTCACAGAAGCAGCCTGCAGAGCAGACCTGTCTTGGGGGCAGAGCTGCAGCAACCAGAGCCAGAGAGGCCAGAGAAGCAGCCCAGGGTCTGAAGGCAGAGCAGCAGCAGCAGTGCTGAGGCAGAGTGGAGCTGGAGCCGTCCAGAGCTGGGTGCGATGAGCAGCTGGGGAGAGGAGGGGGACTCTGGGCAGTGGGCCCAGCACAGGGAGACGCCTCAGCCAAGAGGCTCTGCAGACCAGACTTGGAGGGGGATCATAACCCCGACCGGGCAAGGGCAATGCTGGGAAAAAGGGTCCTGCCACCTAGAGCCTGAGAGCGTGTGGCCACCACCAGAGCAAGTCTCCAATCCACAGCATCTCTGCAGCACAGCCAGGGCCTGAGAAGGAGCCTGGGACCTACAAGGAACAGACTGTGAACTGCCCTGACGTTCCAGAGACACTGTTTGTAATGTTCCCTGCCACAGAGCAGGGTGATGTGTTTTCCTTTAACCTTTCCCATTTTTCCTTATTCTTTTTTAAAATTAATTGTTAATTAAACAACTTGTATTTGCTTTAAATTGTATGAAATGATCAGTGGGTCAGGGAGGTGCCAAGTGCAGAGAGTACCGTGGAGTGGGGACACCCTAGCCCCTGTCCTGGTTGACCACAGCAGCGTTGGGCGTTGAGCCCCCCAGGAATCCTGGGCCCAACCTTGTCAGGGTTTACGAGGACTCTGCCAGACAGGAGAGTGGAAGGGGATCCTCAAGGTGAGGGAGGCCTCTGGGTAAAGGAAGTGGGAGCAAGGACTCAGATCCTTTCACTAGCCCACTTCACCGGGGTAGTGCAGAAGCCAGGAAAGTTCCCCACAATAGCGGGACCATTCCCCCGCTTACATAAATAGAGAAGAGTTCCTATAGTGTGAGCATTGCAAATGTGCACATCCAGGTTCCCAACTATACAGTAATTTTAATAATACTGGGCCTGATCTTGGGACAAGAACCTGTCTACCCTCAAAGTGATAACTGGGAATTCTTAAGTAATCCATATAATACATAATCTATGGATCAGGCTAAAAAGTCGGTGGGAGTCTTACTGTTGATTTTAACTTATGCTGAATCAGGCCTTTGATAGTGTGGGACACTTATTTTGAAAGCTGATCATATAAGACTACATTTTCAAAGTTGATTTGAGAAACTTTGTCCACAAGTTAGATAGAAGCAAAGCATTGTTCACACAACCTGCATTTGCAAGTGCATGAAACAATGTGTTCACAAATCTGACGTTATAATGTGGATGTGAGACAAAATTTTGGTTTCTGATTATTTAAAAAAGAAAAATGCCCATTTTATAAATAGAGAAACAAAGTCAAATGATGCTGTGACACTGACAATATCCTTGACAAACCTTACGGAATTAAGATAAACTTTATTTAAGTTAAACCTTATTGAATTAGGTTTTATACCTTATGGAGTCCATTGTATTAAAAATGCTATTGTTTGTGTTATTGTAGGATTGTATTTAACTTTTCTAGGGATGTGACTAAAGTAAGTGTTAGGAACTGTTTAGGACTGTGTGACATGGGTTTCCGAGGAGTTACTTGGGAAGCCTTTGGAACTTATGTGGCAGGAGGAGAAGGGAGAGCTCCATTGTCTATGAATTACCTACTCCTGGAAACTTCAGATCAAAGACCCCTGAACTGTATAAAGGAAGGAATAAACTTTTCATGAAGGTGCTAGTTCTGAGCTGAGGCCATTATGAACACGTGACCATAGAAGAGATCCCTGCTCCTAAGTCAGAGTTGGGATGATGACTTATCAACTTATTAGTATACCTGCAGGTCCTTTTATTGTTTTAATTAGGGCTGTCAATTAATCAGTTAGCTCACGCAATTAACTCAAATTAATTGCAATTAAAAAAATTAATTGCAGTTTTAATTGTTAAACAATAGAATAAAAAATGAAATTTATTAAATATTTTGGATGTTTTTCTACATTTCCAAATATTTATTTCAATTACAATGCAGAATACAAAGTGTACAGTACTCTATTTTTATTACAAATATTTACACTGTAAAAATGATAAACAAAAGAAATAGTATTTTTCAGTTCACCTCATACAAGTACCATAGTGCAATCCCTCTATTACGAAAGCGCAACTTACAAATGTAGGGTTTTTTGTTATATAACTGCATCAAAAACAAAACTATGTAAAACTTTAGAGCCTACAAGTCCACTCAGTCCTACTTCTTGTTGAGCCAATTGCTCAGACAAACAAGTTTGTTTACATTTACAGGAGATAATGCTGCCTGCTTCTTATTTACAATGTCACCTGAAAGTGAGAACAGACGTTCACATGGCACTTTTGTGCCCTTGCTGTATCATAGAGGGGAATACAGGTGCAGTTGTCTTGAACTGTGACAGATGCAAACCCAGCCTCTGATTGTAAGTGTCTCTACAACTGGGTTTTTCTTGTAGCTGATTGTTTGCACAAAAAGCAGGTCCCACGACCAGCTATATGTAGACACCAGTCTGGCAAATAGGTGATATGGGTGTTGTGTGGGTGTACAAGCAGCAGCTTTGCATTCAAAAATGAGTGCAAGGAGGATACCAGCGTCAGCCAGGCTGAAAATGTGAATAAATAAAGACAGTGGGTTAGAATGAGTCTTTCAGTAGGCCAGTATTTCTATAGGCTTTCCATTACACAGTCCAGTGTGATGCAAATGATAGACCATTATATTACACACACGGAATGGGAGTTTGAGGATCTCTAGGGATTCTGTAATTGTTTTAAAAATAAACTAAGCAACTCTGAGCTGATCTACTGTGAAAAATCTAGTGCTCAGTGGCCCTCAAAATTTCTCATTGCTCACCAGTTGCGCAGGTGCTTAGTGACTACACATTAGGCTCTCTTTCCATGCCTGGGGTTTATGGTCCTTTTAGCCGTCCAAGGGATCAAAGATCTCTCTCTAGGATGCTCTCAATTTCAAAGGCCCTATTGTACTGACTCATATAAAAGGCCTATAGCAGTGGTGGGCAACCTATGGCCCATGGGCCTCATGCGGCACATCAGGGTAATCCATGGGCGGGTCACCAGACAGTTTTACATTTGCATGGCTGCCCGCGGCTCCCAGTGGCTGCACGGTCAATGTAAACAAACTGTCTCATGGCCCACCTGTGGATTACCCTGATAGGCCGCAGGTTGCCCACCACTGGCCTAAATGTATGAGATAAAGAAACAAAACAAAACATCCTCCATCCACACCACCACAACAGGAGGAAATGAAGCTAAAACTCTATGGTAAAAATCCTGGAAAAGTCACATAAAAACTTGGTTCATGGGAAATGTCTAATTGATCCAATTAGGGTAGCTAGACAAATTATGTGGGTAAAGAGCTGGACATTCACCAGTTACTTAATGCTGGTTACAGCCTTTGAAGATATAGCACTCTTTTTTGGTGGTGTGAAAATGAAAGTCCAATTTTTAAATAAATCCCAGAACTTGACTGTATTATTCTTTACTTTATACCTGTGAGAATCTTGTCTTCATGCCAGGAGAACCGGGTATTTTAGGCTAGACCTACTAGGCAGATCATAAAGGAGAATTTGACTTCCCACGTTTAAAGTATGGTTCTATTCTGAAAGTGGCTATGTAAAAATGGCACCTTCTTATTTTAAAGATCTTGTCTGTGTCTCTTTAGGGTCATAGTTTGTCATTGTTGACAAAACTATATTTCTACTGCTTTTTTTTCTCCCCTAAAGAGGTAGATTGAAAAATCCCAAAGAGTGTTAAAAGAAGTTAGTTTGGAGAACTTTAGCTTCTGTCTTACTGGCTGAGAAGTTGGTCCAATATAAAATATTCTCTCACCCACTTTCCCTCAAATATCCTGGGACTCGCACAGCTACCTCAACACTGCAAAATACTGGCTGATTTGCAGTCATAAAACCACTATCTATATTAAGCCAGTTTTCATGAATTAACTTAAAAAACATTTTACCTTTCATGCAGTAGATAAAGCAGTGATTATTTGGCCTTTGAAGTATTGGGAGAGATCCCCTCGTGTTTTGAGTTGGAAGAAGCATGTTGGAAAGACATGTTTAAATGTGTCTCTGTCATGAACATACAGCTAAGGGTAGCATAAAATCCTTCCTTTACCTGTAAAGGGTTAAGAAGATCAGATAACCTGGTTGGCACCTGACCAGAAGGACCAGTGGGGAAAGAAGATACTTTCAAATCTGGGGGGTAAAAAGGCTTTGTTTTGTGCTCTGTGGGTGTTCTCTCAGGAGACAAAGGGAGAGACCAAGCAAGTAATCCAGCTCCTACTGAAATAATACATCTAATATTACAGAAATAGTAAGTAATAGCAAGGAAATGCATTAGAGTATCTTGTTTTGGCTTGTGAATTTTCCCTGTGCTAATAGGGAAGTTTATCCCTGTTTTTGTAACTTGAAGGTTTTGCCTAGAGGGAAATCCTCTGTTTTAACTCTTATTACCCTGTAAACTTACCTTCCATCATGATTTTACTTTTTTCCCTTATAATAAAAGTTGTGTTTTTAAGAATCTGATTGATTTTCAGTATCCTAAAGAACCAGGGATTTGGGGTCTGTGCTCACTTTGTAACCAATTGGTTAGGATATTATTCTCAAGCCTTCCCAGGAAAGGGGGGGTAAGGGCTTGGGGGGATATTTTTGGGTAAGAGAGGGCTCCAAGTGGCCCTCCCTGAAGGTTTGTTAAATCACTTGGTGGTGGCAGCATACCGTCCAAGGACAAGGGATTTGTGCCTTGGGGAAGTATTAACCTAAGTTGGTAGAAATAAGCTTAGAGGGGCTTTCATGTGGGTCCCCACATCTGTACCCCAGAGTTCAGAGTGGGGAGGAAACCCTGACAGCTTCATTCTTAAATTTGTTTTTCTGGCCTCCATTTTTTTTGTAGGCACGTGTGTCTGTTGGAGTTGTGATTTCAGATAATGCTGCCTTAGTTTCCTGTTTATACATACAAGGCTGGTGTTTTTTTAAAAACACAAAATGTGAAAGTGATGATTGAGTTCCAGGCTTATGAATAAGATAGTCACATCTTCCTGGTAAATGATTATATTAATGTATGGATCTACAAAATAAAGCATTACCCTGTAGACTGAAACTTGCACCTAGGGTTTTCCCCTTGTAGTGGGCTTCTCTTGGAGACCAGCAGGCCTAGCTGTCAGGCCACAACCAGTCTCTCTCTTTCTCTCTCTCTCAGCCTGGAGACAGCTCTTCCAGGCAGACGGGCTCTTCCACAACCAGTCTCTCTCTCCCAGTGGCCAAGCTATAGTTTGTTGATCCAATGGAGTCCTCTGGGATATCTCAGAAGGCTGGGAGAAGAGGAAAGGATGGGGGGGCAGGGCCCTCCCTCTCTACAGGGTCCTGGCCCAGAGCCCTAGGAGAGAGAAACAAGGGATGATTCAGTCCTTTCTGGCTGCCACTGCAGATCAGCCTCCCCTGAGCTGCTTCCTACCGTTCCTGTTTCCCTTCAATGTGGGGCATATCTCCAGCCTCCTGCTTACACAGTCTTAATTGTGTGGGGCTTCCACTGGGAGGGGAACGCTTCCCAGCTAACCCTCAAGGTATATTTACACTGCAATTAGACATCCACGGTTGGCCCATGTCAGCTGACTCCAGCTCATAGGCTCAGGCTAAGGGGTTGTTTAATTATGGTGTAGATGTTTGGGTTCAACTTGCAAGGTCCTTGAGCCTGGACTTCAGCTTAAGCCTGAATGTCTACACTGCATTAAACAGCCTTGCAGCTCAAACCCTGCGAGCTGGAGTCAGTTGGCATGGGCTAGCAGTGGGTTTTAGCTGCAGTGTAGATGTACCCTCAGAGTCCAGTTGTTCCTCCCCATACCTTAGTCAGTGGGAAGCAGAGGTCCTGGCCAAGTCTTACTGTCCCAGTCCTTCCCCTGCAGATTGTTCTGTCTCAGGGGCTGCAGCTTGCCTGCCTTGATGCAGCCAGTCTCTCCTCCACACACCTCTGCTGCATTGCCAGAACTCCCTTTTAAGCAGGTCCTCCATAGGGAGCATGCCTGGAAGCATGGCCCAATACTGTTCCATTACTCCTTTTACTTTAGTGTGGGTCTGTAAAACCCCATCCCACCCATTTATGCGAAGAAATCTGATAGAGCTGTAGCCTTCCATATCCATGTTCAGATCTAGAAATGTTTGGTTATTAATATTTTATCAGCTTCCTATTCATAAAGAAAAGTGTGTCCTGGAAGGAGGAATTGGTAGCAGAGAACTAATGGGTATTAGAATCAGAAATGCATATGTATGAAATGTCAGATATTGCTAACCTTCACCATAATCATTTTCTACAGCAATGTAATCTTTCTTACTGTGTTACATCCTACTGGTTGTTTCTCTACATTTACTCTGGCTTTAGATGTGTGCTGCCCTCTTCATTTTTCCCTTTGGGAAGACTTATTCTCTCTGTTACTATCAAACATTTATATTTGTTCTTCTTTCATCTGTTTAGTCAGGATAATCTTTGAGAGCTGCATTAATTTTAACTGGAGTTCCAGCTGGGTCACTTTGCAAGATCTGTATATTTAATCTTATGCAAAAGAAGAGAACAACATCAAAATTCTGGAATCTGATTCCAAAGTGGTGGTAATAAATTTAAATTGGCTATCTGTGCTCTTTGCAATTAGAAGCTGCGTTTTGGTGAGGTGTCTTTGCTACGAGAAAAATCTCAGCACTCTGCACAATCTGTTGAAAAATATACATTGAAAATTAGACAATAATTAAGTGTGACAAAAAAGCAACCTAGACAGAAGGATAAAATGAGTAGGATACGGATTCAAAATATTAATTGGTAGGTGAAATGAGGTATATACTGACGGGAGATATGAAAAGCCCGTTTCCTAGTAATTAAACTATTCAGTGCCATAACCTGTTATACTATTTATTCATTTAACTCTGCAGTTGGGGTGGACGAATGGCCCAGATGCCTGAAACTCTCCATTTATTCAGAGAATGAATATCCCATGAGTGGTGGTGGTGCCAGATATCTCACTAATGCGTCTTACCTTAGAACTAGATGCAACAGCATGCACATGGAGTCCTTGGCCTCTGTACAGAGGCCATTAACCAAGGTACTTGTGCTGCAAGTAATCTTTTGATGTTGACACTTGTCCATTAGGAAGTAGACCCTCAAGTAGCTGTCAGGTACAGTAGCAGTCTGAGCCAAGTTCTCTGCTGGTATAAATGGGTGATACTGAGAGCTGAGCAGAGCGGGAAATTCTGCTTTGTGAAAGATTTTAAAATTTGGTTTCATTTTTAATTGAAAACAAAACCCAAAAATTACAAAATTCTCTGGAGAGAAATTCCATTTTTTTGGGACCAATCAAAACATTTTATATATAATAAAATTCTTTAAAAAGTTGTTTCAAAATGGAAACATTCGAAAAGTGTTGACATGAGATATTTTCAACATTGTTAGAACTTTTCCTGTTTTTTTTTTTCTCCTCCAAAACAAAATCCACACTACTTCATGGAGTATTTTGATTTCAATAGACTGCATTTTCCAATGGAGAATGTTTGTGTCAAATTTTGTTTAACTAGCTCTAGCGACACTCTTAAAGATAATGGAGCTGGGCAGAAAATTTGACCTCCTGATCTTACCTTGGTAAAATACAGACCAGTAGCTTGGAGGTGCAAGCTTCAGATCCCTTACCAATCCTGAGCCATCTGCTTCCCTTCCCATATATGTGCATTCATATATAGCCTGCAAGGGCTACTTGCATTCTGCAGTGGGATTGATTGCAGAAAGCATGCAGCACAAAATACCTGCAACACAAATACTCTGACCAGAATGTTTGTGCTCTCCTATGGACTAGAGCATCTCATGCACAGAAAGCCCCTTTTGGGGTTGTACTTCCCCTACCAGTTGCGATAAACTCAGGACAAATGGCTGCAAGGGGTAGGGGGATAGAAAACAGTCCCAGAACGTTAAAAGGCCCTCCTCCCTATCAACTGGGGAGGGGTGACTACAGGTCAATCAGATTCAGCTGAGAAGGGGTTACCAGAGATCAATTAGGATCAGCTGAGAGGGAGTTACCTGAGGTCAATTAGGATCAGCTGATTCCAACTAAGGGCTGCCTGAGACCTTTTAAAACCCTCCCCTGTGGGGGGGGCGGGATGTGTGTGAGTGAGTGAAGCTACCAGCATGCAAGTAACAGCAAGGGAGCAAGCCTCTTCAGGAGAGGAGGTTGCCTTCTCTCCCATAAGGGAGAAAAACAAGCCCAAAAGACTGGCTGAGAGACAGATGGGCTGCCCCTGTGTAGCCAAGAGGGACTGTTTTACCCCAAGCCCATGTCACCAAGCCTAAAAACAGCACAGGTTGGTGTGACCGAGAAGGTGCTTTGCCACACAGTACAGTAGCAAGGGCAAGACTGCTTCTACGGAAATAGGTGTATCCTACTTCCCTTGTTTGATCCCTAGGACCTTTGGGAATGCATCCTGGAAAAACTCTGTGGGATGAAATTCATGGTGTTTTCTGGTCCCCTTCTGTGGGTTTTCCTAGAGGGAGAACTGATCTGACCCTATAATTCAATATTCACATCAAACCGGTACTCAGGATGTATCTAGCCTGGTAATGTTGTACAAACTATATATATAAAAGAACACTATCACCTATGCAGTGAAGGTTGACCATCTTACATGGACAGAGTCCTTTATGTAATGCTTTTTTTCTTTCTTAGACTTATTTAAAGAGGAGTTAAAATTGCCCAGGGTATGAATAATCTCAGTGATGTCTGGAAAAGGCAGTCATGGGTTATAAAATAGATGTTATTTTAAAAGCCAGCAAGGGACTGAAACATCAGGTGTGTAATGAGGCAATCGCAGTTCTAATATTTCAAAGCACAGAATTGTTACATCTCCAGTAGTGACTGTCCAAACAAACCAAAGTGTCTTGATAACATAAGATCAGTAAAGGTGCAGTGAATCACTGTAACTTGCAGAAATTTAATTCCTTAAATCAAAGCTACAAATTATATAAGCCACAACAACTGCCTATGCTTAGATATACCCTAATCATAATTAAGGTAATTAATGACTGGAGGATAGCTAATGTGATGCCAATTTTTAAAAAAGGGCTCCAGAGGTGACCCTGGCAACTACAGGCCAGTAAGCTTCACTTCAGTACTGGGCAAATTGGTTGAAACTATTGTAAAGAACAAAATTGTCAGACACATAGATGAACATAATTTGTTGGAAATAGTCAACATGGTTTTTGTAAAGGGAAATCATGCCTCACCAATCTACTAGAATTCTTTGAGGGGGTTAACAATCATGTGGACAAAGGAGATCCAGTGGATATAGTGTTTTTAGATTTTCAGAAAGCCTTTGACAAGGTTCCTCACCAAAGGCTCTTAAGCAAAGTAAGCTGTCATGGGATAAGAGGGAAGGTTCTCTCATGGATCGGTAACTGGTTAAAAGATAGGAAATAAAGGGTAGGAATAAATGGTCAGTTTTCAGAATGGAGAGAGGTAAATAGTGGTGTCCTGCAGGGATCTGTACTGGGCCCAGTCCTATTTAACATATTCATCAATGATCTGGAAAAAAGGGTAAACAATGAGGTGGCAAATTTTTCAGATGATACAAAACTACTCAAGATAGTTAAGTCCCAGGCAGACTGTGAAGAGCTACAAAAGGATTTCCTAAAACTGGGTGACTGGGCAACAAAATGTCAGATGAAATTTAATGTTGATAATTGCAAAGTAATGAACATTGGAAAACATAATCCTAATTATACATCTACAATGATGGGCTCTAAATTAGCTGTTACCACTCAAGAAAGAGATCTTGGAGTCATTGTGGATAGTTCTCTGAAATCATCCCCTCAATGTGAAGCGGCAGTCAAAAAAGCAATCAGAATGTTGGGAATCATCAAGAAAGGGATAGATAATAAGACAGAAAATATCACATTCCCTCTATATAAATCTATGGTACGCTCACAACTTGAATACTGCATGCAGATGTGATCTCCCCATCTCAAAAAAGATATATTGTAATTGGAAAAGGTTCAGAAAGGGGCAACAAAAATGATGAGGGGTATAGAACGGCTTTCATATGAGGAGAGATTAATAAGATGGGGATTTTCAGTTTGGAAAAGAGGTAACTAAGGGGGGATATGATAGAGGTCTATAAAATCATGAGTGGTATAGAGAAAGTAAATAAGGAAGTGTTATTTACTCCTTCTCATAATACAAGAACCAGGGGCCATCAAATGAAATTAATAGGTAGCAGGTTTAAAACAAACACAAGGAAGTATTTTTTCACACAACGCACTGTCAACCTCTGGAACTCCTTACCAGAGTGTGTTGTGAAGGCCAATACTATAACAGGGTTTAAAAGGGAGTTAGATAGATTCATGGAAGATAGGTCCATCAACGGCTATTAGCCAGGATGGGCAGGAATGGTGTCCCTAGCCTCTATTTGACAGAGGCTGGGATTGGGTGACAGGGCATGGATCACTTAATGCTTACCTGTCTGTTCATTCCCTTTGGGGCACCTGCCCATTGGCCACTGTCAGAGGACAGGATACTGGGCTTGATGGACCTTTGGTCTGACCCAGTATAGCTGTTCTTATGTTCTTAATGCATTTTAGATCAGGAATTTAAATATTTTTCTAAGCTCTCTTGGAGCCATGATTGTGCAGAAATATTGGGGTTGCTCCCTCTGTTTTTTTTAAATAAAGGAAAAGGACACCTTTTACTGAGCTTGTGCATAAGCATTGGGAATTGACATACTTAAGGCTAGCACTTACAAAAATGTGTGCAGACTACATATAGGTGTGCATTGGCTTGGATATTTATGCATCCAATCTCCTTTCTTCCCATCTCTGAATATGCTGCCACAACGTTAAGCAACATGGGGCTGCATCTGTACTATGTTGGGAAATATCTAAGGAACACCTTACCTGTATTGCACTCTTCATTCTATTGGTACTAAACCAATACTCCAGCACAGGATCACAGAGTTGCCAACGCATGCAATTGTATTGCAAGTTTCACGCTATTTTATGTATTTCTTAAAGCCTTAGCTCTAGCAGTAATGTGGTTATGGGAGAATATGAACTTTCACTTCAAAAAAAGTTTTCTGGTTCTTATTGTTATGGAGTAAAGCTTTAAAACATCCATTCTAAAAGCTCAAAAACCAGAAGGCAAATAGAAAGAACCCAACATGTATTTTTTTTTTTAAATCTCATGAGACTTGTTTAAAAATGAGGATTATGGGTGCCTGGCTCATGATTTTTGAATGCTTGGCATTAGCAATACTGAGATTACAGGGTTCTGTGCTGTTGGAGATATCATTTTTCAGATGATATGTATGACAGAGACCCTCACCATTTGAGGGTCCTACATACATCCTACTTTTTAAAAGAACAAGGATGTTAGCTTCACTGGGTCCTGGTCAAGTGCTAACATTTAACTTTGGATTCTGCCTAACTAAGAATCACACTCTTCCAGTTGTTGTAAAGGTCTGCTTCACTTTGTATCTTAAACTATGTAATGTTGCTGTGTTCTGCTGGTTGCCATGCTTCTCCCCAGGAAGTGCTGCAAATAGGGAGGAAATCTGAATCATTCCTGAAGACAACACAGGAAAAGGGAAAAAGTGTTTCCACCATTGTCCAATTACAGAGATCTAATAATGAGGCCAAATTCTGTCATTGTTGTTCAAATTTGAATAGTAGCTTATTCTGTGAGTAGTCCCATTCAGAAACAATAGGATGGCGGCACTGGCTACTATTCAATGTGAATAATAATGGCAAAATCTGGCCCCTGACATGGAAAATTTCAAAGAAGAATTAGGGAACAAAAACCTTCCAGGGCTGGTGACTCACTTTATAACCATAAACTCTCTGTATTTCTTTCAGTTCTTAATGGGGAATGACATGGAAAAGGGAGAATTGAGCCCACTATCTTCTCTTGAACCAGGTAGCTATCAGTGTTTCATTGTCATTTTCCTGTTTCATTTGTGTTCATGGCTCTACCCAAGAAAACAAGGAGCTGAAAATCTTCTTCTATTCTGGTGTTTGTTTTGCAAGCCATCTTGTTTCTCAAAATGCCTGCCTTTCTATTTTCATCAGTTCCAGCACATTGTAACCTCTTACTCATCAAATTCATTTAGGATTTGCTTTATCTTTATGCCATTTCTTGAATTTCCTACCTTTCTACAAACTATTCCTTGACTGCTCAGTAATCCTCTTCTCTATGGGGTTGGCTGAGAACTGAATATGAAGAACATTGCTTTTGTTGTTTTCCTGTCGAAATACATTTGTTTATAAGATTTCTTCCATATTTTGTGCAGACCTCTCCAGATATAAAAGGGAAATATAATGTAATTGGGTTTTACCCTTGAGTGAATTATGTACTCACTGAATTACTATTGTTTAACTGAATTACTTAATTGGCCTGTAAACTGGATATATTCAGATATAGTTAGATGAGCAATGTACTGGTATAAGCCCTGTGGCCTGAGTCTCTGGAGAGTAAAGAGCTCTCTGCTCCCATCTGTTGGTGAACAGGGAAAGTACAGCTGCAGTTTGATTCATTTGCATAAGCTTTCTACCCAGAATTCCTCCAGTGATAATTTGGGAGCTACCATAAGTGTACACAAACTCAGAATTGGGTTGGAAAATGGAACTGAACAGTGAGAGGAGAAGGGCTTTTACTCTGTGGTAAGGACTTTCTAGCTACAATATGAAATTGTGAATGGGGTTTAGTGGAAGTGAAATGATGAAGTGGTAAAGTTACATTTGCCTATTAGGTGTTCATGCCAGCAGGTGAGGAATTAAGTTAACAGACTACTGTCAAGGTTACTGTGAGGGAGTCTTTTACTTATTGGTCACATAAGTGTGTGGTTGCTGTGTTTTCCCCAAGTTGATGCTATGTTTCCTTTTTCCCTCTTGTTTCATACACAGACTCCCTGCTTGCAGTCTCAATAGTATGGGAAACCAGTCTTCTGGATGACAAACTAACTAGACTAATTGGGTAGGCAATAAATTAACAAAAGGAAATATTGTAAACAATGGTAGTGCTCAGATATATAATTGACTTAGTTATTTGGGGTCTGGAAATCAGGCCTTAGTGAGAGTTAAGAAGCTCAAGTTATTTTGCTCAAAAAGAAGGTTAAGAGATCATCATCTAAAGGTATCTACATGGGGAGAAATTTTTTGACAGAGGACTTTTTAATCAAGCAGACAAAGACATAACAAGAGCTAGCGGCTGGAAACTAAAGCTAGGCAAAATTCTAACTAGAAATATGGTGTAACATTTTTACAGTGAGAGTAATTAAGCATTGGAACAACCTACCTAAGACTGTGCTAGATTCTCTATTGAGTGAAGTCTTTTTAATAAAGATAACATATTTGAAAGATATATGTCACAGGGTAACTACACCTGTATTCCCCTGCCATGGTCCCTCAAAGGCACTTTCTTAAGTTTTCTGAATCCCAGCCATTGTCTTTCTTGGGAGGAGATCGGTGTCTTTCTCCTTTCTGATTGGGGGCTTTAAGGCTGCACAGTGCCCTGCCTACACTGTAATATCCTCAACAAACTAGTCTGCCTAAAGGCCAGCACCTGTGCTTTGCTTTCTCTTTCCAAGGGCCATGAACAGCTTATAGCCAGAAATTACAAGTTACTACACACCTCTTTCTAAGCAAGTGTGTTTATTCTTAAGGTAAAAACATTATAGAGAAAACATATAAAAACAACAAAAGTTCCTATACAATGCTAAAAATTTACCAGAGCTCACCCATCAGTCTCATTGGGCCTTAGTAAATCAAAGCCTTTCCAACTTTTCATGGATAAGACCTGCCTTGGACAGAAGGCCCTATGTCAATTCAAATTCATCCTTTTATACCAGAAGTTCTTTATTGTCTCCTGGTCTCTGGAAAACCCAGCTTGAACCAGTATATGCAAATTACTCCAGGGATAGTAGCTCTCTAGAATTGTTTAGTCACAGTGACTCACCTTAATCATTCCCCATTGGTTTTAGTTCCTGTAGGAGCTGTAGTAACCCTCCCCCATGGAGTAGAATATAATCATACCTATGCCATTCATAAATTTAATCCAGTGGTTCCCCAAAGATATTGCATGGGATTGCAAAATCTGTCACCATATGCTCTAGCTCAACCAAGATTTATGGGCTTGATTATTGCATGAAATTCTATGGCATATGTTTTGCAGCAGGTACGTCTAGGTGATCTGAAAGGTCTCTCCTGGCTCTAAAATCTGTAACTGCCTCTGGGAATGGTCTCTAAAGCAGAGTCTATAGAGACATAAGAAAGGAAAACTAGTCAGGTTTTGAGAAGTACCATTTCTATGGTTATATGTTCATAAAATGCTAACATGATCTTTTTAACATGTCTCACTGTCACTCATTTCCATGTTTCACTCACTTTTCCATCAAATGCTACCAGCCTTTCATGCTCAAAGTCAAAGTGCCCTATGATGTGTGGTTACTGTTAAGTACTACAAAGAGTTGAAAAGCTAAGTGAAAGAGTCTACTTTTTTTGTTAATGGGCACAGAGTTATTTTATAAGCATATCGTCAGGCAAATCTCATTGTTTTCTGAGCATTGCCACAGAGGACACAAAGGAGCTCTTTTAATTGTTTCATCTCTAAGTGCTACATTAGAGAGTTGAAAGCCTATTTGACTTACATTAAATTTTCTTTCTAAAGGTTACGTGTCACTCCTTTAAAAGGAATGAAGCAGAATGTGAGGAGGTGAAATCCAATTTGTGTTCCCTATAAAACATCTCTTTCTAGGTATTTGTATCCCACTCTGAGCTGGTATCCAGCATAGATAATTGAGATGCAGCATTTTATATGCTTGTGAGACAGATAAAGTAAAGGGAAACACAACTGCCAGAGGTCCCTGATGCAGATGCAGGTGTTGGACCCAGTGTCCCATATCTGTACTGTATTTTGGCTAATTGCAGTCTCACTTTTCAAACTCAGAGCTGATCTTAAACTGTCAAATTCTTTAGGGCCTTGTCCAAAGTCCATTGAAGTCAGTGGAAAGACTGGATCAGGTTCTCAATGAATAATATTTAACTATAAAAACTGTCAGTTGACAGTAGCTAGCTAGACATGTGACTAAATGAGACTACAGCCTACTGTGCAAAATATGTTCATTTTATCATTTCCTTGTCCTCCCAATGTTCACCTCAGCTTGTCTGTTTGTCCACCTGTCTCAGCATAAACCTAGATTATTAATTCCTTAGGAGACAGGCTCTTAGTATGTACATCACAGAGCATAATGGGGGGATCCTTGACTGGAGACCTCAGGTGCTGCTGTAAGACAAATGGTAATAAAGCTGTTCAAAAACTAACAAATATATTAATCCAATAAACTGTTCAATGATAAACTGCAACAACAGCTATAAGTATTAAACCACCTCTAATGGGAAGCCAAATTCTGCATTTAGATGCTCAAACAGCAATGAGAACACAGCATAGTTGTTTAGATGCTTACGGAGAGATTTGGACTTTCTGTAAATTTGCATCTCTTTGAAAACTGGGCTTTCTAGAGAAAAAAAAAAGATGCCCTTGTGCATAAGGGAGTGGATGAGGAGGCTCAGGAGATATGGATTTGATTCCCAGCACAATTGAGATATGTCTGAGTCTCCATACCGCATCTGTAAATAGGGATAATGGTAAAAGTGTTGTAAGGATAAATTGATTAATACTTGTGAGGAGTACCAGTATTCCAGTGATGAACACCATAAAAAGTCAAGAAATACTATCGAAATACAGATTCTTAATTTATTCAACTAGGTTTAATTGTATACTAATTTTAACTTTCAATTGTCTCTTTTGAGTTGTCTGAAATAACCTATCACTATTCGTTTTCTTCTTTGTCCTTTTTTTCCATAAAAGAATAGAGATTATTAGTAAAGGCTTTCAAGAGAAGGATTTAGAGTAACACACACATTTGTCTGCTAGCCTGGAAAGAGAAATGCAAGTTTCACTAACATGCATTGTGAACAAATACCATTGAACAGTTTGGTGGAGCGCAGGTATCTGTTTAAAATGTTTTGCTTTTGTGTACAGAACAGTACGCTTACAGGATTTCCCTGTCACCCTTTCCATAGGCATTCTGCAAAATAGACTGCGCTGTATGCAAATGTACATACATTTGTGCACCTTGCGTGCTTTCGGAGTACAGAAAAGGCATAATAGAAGCCTCATTTGGTTCAAAACAAAACAAAATGAAAACCTCTACCAAAGTTGTTTTTAAGTAGTCCATACAAGTAAGTGTCTTCTGAATGTTATTGTCTAGAACAATGCATAAAGCAGTGAAGTATGTCAAAAGATCCTTCATTCACAGGTTTCATTCCTCCCAACCCAAACAGATTTATCATCTTCACACAGTCTTAGATTAACTGTCTGCATCATTAATCCTTCTCTAATCCCCTCCTCTCATTCCTTCTGAATTTGGTAGCCCATTCTGGGCCCACTCTAAAGCCTGTTCTACTCCCAGGCTCCTCACCCTATCCTATGCATTGCATAGTGTTAGTCAGTCTCTGGATTGTGTGCTTCATACTGTACCCTAGGAAAGACTAGGCACTTTGGAGATTTAAAGAAAGGAGCTTGGCCAACATAGGTTGACAGATGTACTGATCTGTTGCACAGTATGTATGGGCTATTGATGAAAGAAAGCAGGCCTGCTAGGACCTTGGACTGAGTAGAATGAGTATATCCCAAACTTCTGAAAAAGCTTTCATTTGGGACACTTCTGTCTTTATTCATTTTTTTTTCAAACCAGTTCATCCCTCTCTAGTCATTTAAAAAAACCTGCACATTTCCGAGAGAACTTACTCTGACTCCAATGCATACCTCCCAATCCAGGGTTAATCCAACAAAGTGATTTATAGCTTATTGCATTAAAAAAACCCTCCTCCGTTCTCAATTTGGTTCCAGAACATGTGCCCTTGAATTCTCTCTTTTCCTATGCTATACACTCTTTCTGACATCATGCACTTGTTCATTACTATTAGGTCATCTTTTTAATGTATCCAATGCTTTGGCTGAGGTTCTCTTTTTAAGTCTGATATTTACAGCTCCATACATTTGTTTTGGGGGGAATTGATATAAAGCGAGAGTGACATCCTGTGGCCAGAGAGATTAGTGAAGATGGCATAATATGCTATGATAGATGGAATTAGATTTTCATTTTTATTATAATACCCCTAGTTTTGTGAAATCAAGCCATAGCTGAGCAATGGACACCTATGTCTAAAATGCACATTAG
>NC_048304.1:39247279-39328061 GCF_013100865.1 Trachemys scripta elegans
GTCATGTGCTCTGCACAGTGCTTTATCATATTATTTTAATGGTGTGTTGATAGCTTCTGAACATTGTCAAATCTCATTCCACTCCTGTGAGGTGTGGTAGGGTAAGATTAACAGTGCCAAGTGCAGGGGGCAGTGTGAACTAGTGGGTAGAGCACTGCACTAGGACACAGAAGACCTGGCTCTGTTCTTGGCTCTGTCACTACCTGTAGAGTGACGTTGAGAAGTTACCTCATCTGCCTGTACCTCAGCTGTAAAGTGGGAATAATGATACTGACTTTCTTTGTAAAGCACTTTGAGATGTATTGATGAAAAGTGCTAGATGGGAGCTTGATATTATTATTCTGAAGAAGGGAAGCAGAGTCAGAGAGAGGGAAAGTACCTTGCTCAAGGCCACACAGCAAGAAATGACACAAAAAAGAATAGAACAGTGGAATACTAATTCCCAGTTCCCTGCATTTCCCACTAGACTACAATTCCTAGCATCCTGTGTTGCAAACAAATAAATCAGACAATAAAGAGATCTTGTAGCAAAAATGAATAGAAAGGAGTGAATTGAACACTTATCTTCTTTGACAGTTTGGTATTTTACTTCTGTAAAACACTTTTCAAACGGTCTATGTAACTACATTTCCCGTGTCCTGCTGATAAGACAAATGTTCTGTCTTGTAAACAGAGTTAAAGTGTAATTGAGCTCATCCAGAGATGTTGTCTTATTAAACTGACTCATATTATACATCTTGAGTGTTCAAGCCAATGTACTTGGCCTTAGGGTCTCTCCTTCTAAGACAGGAACCTTTCCATTAAAAAAATAAAAAGATGTCACAACCTTTTTCCATGTTCAGGAGTGTTAAACTCTGTGTCTTAAGAGATAAAAGGGGTTGATCCATTAGAAAGACAAGTAGTTAAACATGGGGGGAAAGAAATATGCAGGAGAACTGACTTTGGTTTCTGAGCCAACTTCTGCAGTGAGCTTATCATTTTGCTGTGACAGTATATGAAGCAGCAATGGTAGAAACAGCATTTACAGAGCTGGTTCAAACTGGCAGGAGTATTACTAGCAGGGAAACAGGAAGGATGAGGGAAACTTCTAAATAAGGAAAGACAAATGCTATTTATCTTCTAACTGTAATACACAGACACACAAACATGTAATTCTAGGCAAAGAGGGTAGTGCCATCTATAGTTAAGTTTGTCCAACTCTTTCCATTATCAGACCCTATTTTCATTTGCTAGTAACCTTGCCAAACTAACTGTTTAGGCTGAAATTTCCCATGCTGGGTGTCTGCCTCAGGCTGAGTTTAATTGGAAAGTACCAGCTAAAATGATGTCTGAGTATGAGACTAGGGAAAAGTATGTTGTTTTACAACTGATTTCCTGAGAAGCTCTAGCACCTCCATGCTTTGGTGAAGGGACTTGAAATTTGGCAGGAATGTTGCCCTGGTGCCAGGAAAATGCCTTTTCCCATCCTTATAAACGTCTGCCCAAATATGGCCAAGTTATAAACATCTGACAAATCAGTTTGCACATACTCAGTAGAGACTTGTTAGAGTTTAGCAGCTAAATTCCCTGAAAATTCCATCTGCACTGAGCATGCTTCAGCCTATGGCTGCAGGGGACTGAGCAAGACTTTCCCTGCAATTGCTCCTCCCAGGTGCTGCAGGTTGCTGTGGCACCAGGCACAGGGATTGACAGCAGGGAGACAGTCTCCTGTCCGCTCAGTGCTGCTGTTGCCCAGACAGCCTGGAGGAGAAAAGGAAGCAGCCTGATTGGGTGGACAATAGGAGCAGAAGGATTGTAGGAGCCAGAGCGTGCGGAGCTGGTGGTATATACACACACATAGGGAGGGACACATGATCGCCTCAGAGGGGGACAAAGACAGACTGCATCATAACACATCTATGCAAAGGGCCCAAATTAAGGTTGCATGGAAAAATTTAATTCTGATCTTTCCTAATGTAAAAGTGCTTGACTCTGCAACCTTAATGCAGTTTTTCAATGTAATATATATGGATGTGTGTGTAATGGCAATTGTGAGTAAAGCACAAAATATGAGCTCAAAGTGGCAGTTAAAGAGTTTTCTGGGGAAGAGAGAAGCGGTCCTATGAATGGACCAAGTCCTTCCCTGCCCGTAGAGCTGAGACCCTGTGTGAGTGCCTAAACTCAGATCCTCCCAGTGTTACCTGGGATTCTTTCAACCCAAAGCTCTTGGTAACTTTTACTCTGTGTGAGGTGGTGTCAGGAAATGAATCAAGGGAGACACGGCCATCCAACAGATAGATGGCTGGCACAAACAGGGCAACACGAGTGCTTTCACTTAAAGCTAAACTTTACTTAGTCTCAAGCACTTACACACGTCCGCAACAGGTTAGTAAAACACCCCCAATCCTCAATAATTACGGAAGCTGAGTGTGGCTCTCGAGTGGCACAGAGGCAGCCTTCTCGTGGCCAAATCTTCCATCTGCCGGTGGGGACCACAATATGTGTCCAGTTGGAGAGTCCAACCACCTCAAAATTTTTCCCCTTATTTATACATTAGTAATATAATGACATGTCACTTAAAGAAAACTTGTTAAGCAAGCAGTTTCAAAGGTCAAGCAAGAGGTTTCCTTCTAATCATCAATTAACCCAGGTGTGGTTTTATTCAGAATTTGCACACCTTGAGGCCCTGACAGACACATTCCTGAGGGCACATAGACAAGCTTCCTGTTCTTCTAAAATGCATGTATCAGTAATTTCAATACAATTCTTATCAGGAAGGATGAGGGGTCAAGCTGCCCTCTCTGTGGCACCCAGAACCTCCTCCCTTCTGCTCCTGCCTTGGTTAAGCCGAGGCTACTGCACGGCCAATTTATGGCCTGCTGACATAGCTGTTTTTAGCAATAAGTAATAGTGGTTTCAGGCACTTTACTGGTTTGCCAAAATCTCCCCGTACAGTTCCCCTCCTTAAAGGTCACCTATCACACAAGGGGTGGGTTTACATGATCGCTGTCATACTTTTTCTGGATGCACCTGAGTTGAGATCCAACAAAAGCTCAAGGCTCTCAGCCGAGACTGTGCAAATGATCTTGTTGGCATCCCATACTCAGCACACCAGCATAGCAATTGACAAATGATCATTTTAGCCTCCTTTCCCATTTGAGGGAGGAGCGACAAGTTCGATATGTTCCTTTTCAGGGGGTACGAGTGCCGATGGCAATAATCACTGACTCATTTGTTGGGGGATTTGCAATTGCTGGATTTTGCACCAGGTCCAGTATATCATTAGGCTGGTAACAAAAACCACTACTATTTGGTACCCCAAGATTACTATGATGGGGTGTAGAGCCAAATTCAGGATGCCTGTGCCAGTGGGGGACCATCCCAATAACACTTCCCACCAGTAGTGTGACAGGTCCTGGCCAATTCTTGAAAATACCCATTTAATTTCATTGGCATTATGATGCACAGTAACTGTCAGGGTTCCCTCCCCACTCTGAACTCTGGGGTACAGATGTGGGGACCCGCATGAAAGACCCCCTAAGCTTATTTCTATCAGCTTAGGTTAAAAACTTCCCCAAGGCACAAATCCTTTCCTTGTCCTTGGACGGTATTGCTGCCACCACCAAATGATTTAAACAAAAATTCAGGGAGGGGCCACTTGGAACCCCATCCCCCCAAAATATCCCCCAAGTCCCTTCACCCCCTTTCCTGGGGAGGCTTGAGAGTAATATACCAACGAATTGGTTAACAAAGTGAGCACAGATCAAATCCTTTGGTTTTTAGGACACTAAAAACCAATCAAGTTCTTAAAAGAAGAATTTTATTATAAAGTTAAAAGTAAAAGAATCACACCTGCAAAGTCAGGATGGAAGGTAACTTTACAGGGAATAAAAAGATTTAAAACACAGAGGACTCCCCTCTGGACTCAACTTTACAGTTGCAAAAAACAGGAATAAAAACTCTCTCTCAGCATAGGGAAAATTTACAAGCTAAAACAAAAGATAAGCTAACACATTTTCCTTGCCTTACTTACAATTTTTGTAATTGTAGATGCTCATTTCATGTATGTTTTTAGGATATTTTTTTTCTGCCCTGGTCTCTCTCTCCATCCCGAGAGGGAACAAACAAAGAGAGCACAAACAAAATCTCTCCCCCACCCCCAGATTTGAAAGTCTTTTGGTCAGGTGCCAACTAGATTAATTGAACTGATTAACCCCTTACAGGTAAGGCAATTCAGTAGAGCTACTCAGGAAGGATTGTATGCTTCCCTTAGCTCTATGTTTATTACATTAACCATGACTCTGTGCCCTTCCTGTTTTGCAGTATATAGCTGGTTGCGTAAATCAGGGTGTACAAGCAATGTTTGTAAAGCAGTTAAATTCATTCCAAGGGGCACAGGTTCTACAACAGAATACAAAGCATAAGACACTTTTAATTAATTATATTTAAATTCGGGTACATGAACTTCAAAATCACTTCCCCTAATTGCTATAATATGACAAACATTTATTCTCATAAGGATTATGATTTACTTTATGAACAAAATTAACAAGAAACGTAGGACACCAACTTCTAAGACATACACAGTGATGTCCTAGATACACAAGCACAGAATTGTTACTTACAAATGAGTTAATAGCATAATGGCATTTTCCTTCAGCAGCAACAACACACATAGCGATGGGGGCTGGCAGGTGGGGGCTGCAGCTCCAAGGGGAACCACTACCTACAGCAAAGCCACCTCTGTCCCCGGTTTGGTCCTGGCACGTGGAAGGTGTGAGTGGGCCAGCGGGGGCAAGAAAGGGGAATCCATGTGAGGGACTGGATGGAGCAAAGCATCCTTATAGAAACTCCCACATTGGGACATACAGCTCATCTCGCTGCTCTCCCTGTTGTCGTGCCATGCCTTGAGATGAATGTGCTGCATGTTGGCCCTTTCCAAGCCACAATTTCACATATGGCATGGGATTCCACTGAGTATAAGGAGGACCCACACATGAAATGAATAGCATGTCCGCCACATGATGGGTGGTAAGTGCAGTCCGTTTCACTGTAATGATGTTGTTCATCACACTGAATCCCCTTTCGCAGTCAGTGTTGCTTGCAGCAAGGGTGTCCACTGCAAGGACAAGTTTTTTAAGTTTACCAGGAATGTTTTTTCCTCCAGAAGCCTTGAATTCAACAAATCCCAAGTGTGTTTCCTGTTGATTGATTCTCAGTTGATCAGCCAATGCTCTTATTTCCTTTTCTCCAAAGTGGGGATTCTCTGGATTCTCTTGCCATTTTTCGGGATTAAAAACCGACAAATTGTTAATTAAGTTCTCATAATTGGAAGCCCTTTCTTCACGTGTGCTTTGATCAGCTTTGTTTGAGGCAGTTGTGAATAGTTTTGTCCTCATATTGTCAATGACTGCTTGGATGAATTGAGACTAAGGGTACATCTACACTACAGCGGGGAGTCGATTTAAGATACGCAAATTCAGCTACGTGAATAGCGTAGCTGAATTCGACGTATTGCAGCCGACTTACCCCATTGTGAGGACGGCGGCAAAATCGACTTCTGCCGCTTTTTGTCGGCGGCGCTTACTACCACCTCCGCTGGTGGAGTTAGAGCGCCGATTTGGGGATCGATTGAGATCCCCCCCCGAGAGGTTGATTTCTACCCGCCGATTCAGGCGGGTAGTATAGACCAGACCTAATTGATTCTGGGGCTTTTTCCAGCACCGTTTAATTTGCTGTTTTTGAACATCATAGATTGTTCAGCCTTCTGAGCTTCTTCAGAGTAAATTCCTGGGTCTGTTTTTAGACTTTCAATCCTCTTGATGTATATTTGCATTAGGTTTTCTGCTTTTGGAATGGTCTTGTCTTGTTCCTGTAACATCTCAGACAATACGTTCGCTTCCGACTCTTGACAGGTCTTGTGAGGCTGCCTCGAAGTGTTTTGCCAAAGCAAGGTATGTTTACCACATTGCATTGACTGCTTTCCATGTTGATGCCACCCACTTTAAATTGAACACTGCCGATTTTTTGAAGTACAATGTGTAATTGATTGGCATGAGCACTCAGTTCACGAGAATTTTTTGGTGATTGACTCTACAAGGAATATAATGCATTCAAAAAAGCCTTAAAGTCATTTGTACCTCTGGTGACTTCTAAAGCTTCTTCAACAGCAAGTTCCAGTCTGTGGTTGAGGCAATGCCATAATATCACATTAGGAAAGTCCGTTTGTAGTAGTTTTCCAACACCAGCTTTGACTCCTAATATCACATTTGCGCTGTCACTACAAAAGCTGATCTACACTTCCAATAATAGTTCTTTAGTGAATCCACAACACAGCAAGCATTTCAAAATTTCCCCTTTAATGGCTGCTGCTGTTGCACTTCGCAGCTCTATCAAGTCCAGTGGAAACGTAAGTGGCCTCATAACTCCTTCTCTACTGGCTTTCAAAAAAATAAGAGTCGAGTTTCCAGTGAGAATAGTCGATTCATCGACAAATACTGTAATTTTTGCCTTATTGTCTATGATTTTGCTGACAATTCTCTTTTAATTCAGTGGCTAGATGATTGATTATGTCTACAGAAACTGTTCTACTATGCAAAAAACACCCCATTTCAATTTCGTTGATCTACTGTAGGTCAATGAGGCTCTCGTGGTCACTGAGTGGTCGATTTGTTTTGGCAATGTAGTAGGCTGTTTGGAATACACGAGCAGTAGTTTCAAATGCTGCTTCTTCACTTTTAGCATTCAGATTAAGAAGCGTTCCTTTTTTGGCCATGGCTTGAATTTTTTCAGCCTCCATGTCAGCTGCAGATTTCTTATGTTCATTTATTTTTTTGCGAAGGGAGGACAGCTCTGTCTCTTTATTCTTTCCGTACGAGGATATTTCACAAGAGGCCCAGTTTGGAGAGATGTTAACCCCTCTTGCAGAATGCAGCTTCAAATCGGAAACGTCATGATGTACTGTGCACCCAAGTTTACCACCTGAAGCAAAAAGCCAGTAGTTTTTCTTTTTGAACTCCTCAAATTGCATTTTTGACCACACAGCAGGGTATGGTGATGGAGTATCAGTTTTCTGACCCGGCAATTCAGCATTTTCATTTGTCTCCTCTCTTTGTGGTGGCTGCAGCTCAGCACATGACAAAGGTGTAAAGGTATCAGTGTTTTTTCCCTGTGGACTAGTTACAGCTTTTTCATTTGTTGCTGTTCTTTTTGACTGACAATCCCCCATTTCCTCACTTTTACGTTTAAACATACCTGTTAGGGTCTGTTGAACGTGTATCTTCTTAGGCGGCATTTTTTCCCCACTTACTGTCATCCTACTGTTAATTGCGCGCCTGACAAGACTTGACCAATAAGAAGCAAGGCTGCGTGATTACCATGTGGCAGTATGGCACTCAAAAGCTAACGTTTGGAACAACTACGTGAACATCTTCCTGTGAAAACAAACTCTTTTTGTCTTGCTTGACAGATCTAAATCTACTCTGATCCAGGTATGTTATAAATTTATATGTATAGTATGGATGGATCTCTCAAAAAAAATAGCTCTTCAGTGTAGGAGTCGGACCAACAGCCCCCGTGGGGCAACACACACATTAAACAGAAGTTCCTGAGGTGTTAGCAGCAGAAACACTGTTTTCCTGGCCCCTCACCCCTCAAAAGGGCGCCGGCATCCTATCCATGGGCTGCACGCCTGGAGAAATGTGCCTGGCCGCTGCAGTGGGTGGCCGCTTGCTTGCACAAGGACAGTATGTATGTGTATGAGTGTGTCACATACAATGCAGCTGCAGCCTGCCGCCATCCAGCAGCGACCCTGCTAGGCTGGGTCTGCCAAGGAGTAAGTAACAGAGGCAAAACCCCCAGCCAGCCAGCCAGGGGTAGGAAGGCAAGGGGCTGCGCTGCGCCATGCCCGCCAGTGCCTGGCCTGCCCTAGACCCTCCCTATTTCCTAGCAAGTCAGATATCAAGGATTATTTAATCTCCCTTCCAGGCACATAAAATGGTGCAGGGGGCACACCTATGGGTGGCTAGTAGTGGGGGAAGGCAGGGGTGAATGAAGGACAACTAGAATAGCCTTCATGAAATATACAATATACTTAGAGAAAGTTTTGTCAATTTCAGCCTCCGCACTTGCAGGACACTGACAAAACATAAAAAAGAGACCTGAGATCGCTCCCTTACATCCTAAGGACATTTCAGGTGTTTAATTCAATATACAAAGAGGGTGAAATGAAAACTTTTATTTCTTTCAAAGGAGGCACAATAATTTCCCTGAATATCCAGTTTTCCCCTCCAATCGCTTTGTGGTTTTGTCTATTGGGCTATTTGCTTTCTCTGTGAATATTTAGTTGCTTTAGCAAAATTCCTTTGCCCAAAATAAACTCCAATCATCATGACACATCTTCCCACCACATTCTCCATGTTTTTTTTTAAACAGTAACATTTCAAAGAGGATCTGCAAGGAGTTTGGGTATCACAACCATGATCCTCTGGTGGGGAGAGAATGGGATAGATTTTATCTTGGAAATGGTTCCCGATTTTGATTGTATTTTTTGTGTATTATACTATTGGAGATCCCCTCATCCAGGGGGCAGAAAAGAACTGCCCCTGCCTTGGTCACACACACACACACACACACACACACACACACACACACACACACACACACACACACACACCTGTGAGTGAAATTAACAAGGATGCCAGAAATGGCCTCTAATCCCGCGGGCTGACCTGCGGAGGGAACAGCTGAGTTTAAACTGTTATTACGCAGGTGGCAGGCGTCCTGAGCAGGCTTTTCCCTGAGCCAGTCCCCCTGGCTGGAGGAGGAGGAAGGACAAGGAGAAAAATATGACAGTGAGTTTTCACTTTTTCAAGCTTATTCCAATATTAAAGTTTTATTACAGACAGTATGGGTAGTAGTAGTAGCTTTATTTTCTATATCTAAGTCATGCAATGGGAGGGATCCATGAAGTATGTAGGAGAGGTGGGCTGCTTGCGATTTGACCATACCAGGAGGAAATTTAAATTACTTTCACCCCTGCTTACTAGATGTACAACTTTACATTTGGATGTATTGAAATGCATCCTGTTTACTTGCACTCCCCTTATCAAATGACCCAGATCATTCTATATCAGTGATTTGTTCTCTTCCTTATTTACCACACTCCCAATCTTTGTGTCATTTGAAAACTGTATCAGTAATTATTTTTTCTTCCATGCCATTAATAAAACATTAAGTAGCATAGGGCCAAGAACCAATCCCCCTATCCGGACCCCACTAGAAACACACCAACTAAATGATTCCCCATTTATAATTACATTTTAAGACCTATCAGTTAGCCAGTTTTTAATCTATATAATGTGTGCTGTGTTGATTTTGTATCATTCTAGTTTCTTAATCAAAATGTCATGTGGTATCAAGTCAAATGCCATACAGAAGTCTAAGTATATTACATCAACACTATTACCTTTATCAACCAAACTTGTAATTTATTTTTAAAAAAATCAAGTTAACTTGCCAAGATCTTTTTTTCTTCACAAACCCAGGTTGATTTGTATTAATTATATTATCCTCCTTTTCATTCTTTATTAACTGAGGCTTGTATCAGCTATTACATTATTTTGCCTGGGGTCTACGTCACACTGACAGCCCTATAATTACCTGGGTCATTCTATTTACCCTTGTTAAATATTTGTACAACATAAGCTTTCTTCCAGTACTCTGGAAATTGCCCAGTGTTCCAAGATTCTTTCAAAATTAACATTAGTTGTCCAGGGAGCTCCTTGACCAGCTCTCTTCAAACACTTAGATGCAAGTTTTCTGGACCTTCAGATGTAAAATGTCTAATTTTATTAGCTTCTGTTTAACATCCTTCTAAGTTACTGTTGGAAAGTATTTAATCATCATCAACATATATGAATACATCATCTAACTTTTCCCAAATACAGAACAAATATTTATTGAACACTTCTGCCTTTTCTGCATTATTGAAAATTCTACCATTTGCATGTAGTCAAGGACCAGTACCATTGTTAGGATTCCTTTTCCTCCTAATATACTTAAAACACCCCCCCCTCAACTCTCCTTTTAAAAGTTTTTATTGTCCTTAACTATAACCATATAGTTCGCTTTATGTCCTTTTGCTTCCCTTATTGATTGTCTATAATTCCTACCTCTTCATTTATATTCAATGCTATCGATTTCCCCTTTTTTCATCTGTTAGATTTATATTTTTTTATAGCTGCTTTAATTTCTCCTCTAAACCAGGTTGTTTTTTTTTAAACCAGTGTAGCCTTGTTTCTGGATTGTGGCTTTTGGGGCATCTTGTAAAAAGTTCTGAAACCGTTCCAAATTATCATTCACATTATTCATTATCAATTCTTTCTCCTAGATGACTTGGCTCACAATTGTTTTCAGCTTTGTGAAATTGGCTCTTTTAAAGCACTAAATACATACCGTATTTTACTGGTTTTGATTTTATTCTGTTACAGTTCTTATGCTCCTGTTTGATTTGAAAGTTTCTCTTACCTACTAGACCACTAAACATAAAACTTTTCTGAAGACCCCTGGAAACTATAGTACCGGTGCATTATTTAGCAATAGGCTAAATAATGGAAAATCACCAAGGGCTGACATCCAATGGAATGACTTAGAAGGACCTGCCTTCACGGAATCCAGAAATTCTTCCAGCCATTCCTCAGGCTTGGCTGCTCCTTGGGTTCCCTGCTATCTGTCTAAGACTCTAGCTCCCTCAACAGAGAGGAAATCTCCCCTTGCTCACCTATCCTGGTAGGTCATCAATAACTAACCTACAGCTTCTTCAGAGGCCCCAATAGCAAGTTCAGCAACGGCACAGCCCTGTTACCATTATTGTAGCATGAGTGGCATGCATGGCAGCTTTGGAACAACCATGATTTAGAGTTCTGTATGTACTAACAAATTATGGATCTTTAGATTGCAGCCATCTTTGGGGAATAACTTTTGTGTAACAAAATTGTTTGTTTGGGGGACCCCAGGTAGGTCATTAGGATGGGTCTTTTTACTCCAAACTGTTAATTTGAAACTAGCTATAACAGGAGTGTAGCGGGGTAGTCACCCCACTCCTGCCCTGAAGGGCTTAAAACAGTCCTGGGAAAGGGCTGCAGCGGGGGAAAAGCTAGGCTGATTGGGAAATCAGCCACAGCTGTGGTCAGTTTAATCAAGGCCCAGCTGGCCCTTATAAGAGGGCTGTGGGCCAGAAGAAAGAGACACTCTCTCTAGCTTCCCAAGAGAGGGAAGGACCTGGCTGCCTGGGAAGCCAAGGAGGGTACCTAGGGTGGAGCAGTGCTGGGGAAGTGCAGAAGGAGCTGGGGAGCTCCTGCCTAGGAAAGCCCCAGGCTGCAAGTCTAGTTAAGGGCCCACAAAAGGTACTGGGGCTGCAGAGGGGCAGCTCAGAGATAGGCAGAGGAGGCTGGTCCAACCCCCCCTTGCCAATGATGAGTGGTTTACAGACTGCCGTCTCCCCAGTGAGCGGGGGCTAAATGGAGACTGGCAGTAATCACTGAGGCAAGTGGGGAGACCCTTGAGTGTGGGGGTACTGCAGTGGGCAGAACCCCTGGGCAAGGGGCACTGGAGTCTGGGAAGGACACGGGGCCAGCAGCAGGCAAGACACTGGCCTGCAGAAGGCACTCCGGGCTGGATGAACTAATTCCGTGGACGTCTAGCAGTAGGCGCTGCACCGTTGAGTTGTTGCCCCATCACAACGTGTGATTAAAATCCATTCATTTGAAATAGAGGCTATGTCTGCACTATACAGCTTTTAGTGACATGGCTGTGCTGCTACAGCAGTGCCGCTAAAAGTCGCGCAGTGTAGCCACTCTCAGGAGAGAGCTCTCCTGCCGACAAAAAACTTCCACCCCCAACGAGCAGTGTTAGCACTGTCGGCAGGAGAGCGCTCCTGCCGACAAAGCGCTGTTCACACTGATGCTTGTCATCGGCAAAACTTTTGTCTTTCGGGGTGTGTTTTGTGTGTGTTTGTTTTTTTTAACACCTCTGAACGAAAAAAGTTTTGTCTTACACTTGTTAGTGTAGACATAGCCAGAGAGAAGTGCTAAACTGCACAAAGTAAGACACACATCTGGCAAGCCACAGAACCTGCCCTGCTTCCCTAAACCAGAATATGTTTGAAAGGGATGCTTGTTCGTATTATTCATATTACTGAAACTCACTCCTGAAGCGTTATCACATTAGCAGGTAAAGGTCTCAGAGCTTTTAAGCACTTATTGTTGCTAGGGCAACCACTTCTTTGGTATCCATATGAGATGGAGAAGTGTTTGTCTTTCACTCTCTAGATCGAGTCCCTAGGAGGCAAACTGTGTCACTGCAAAAACAAATGGGACAAAGAAAGCAAACCTGGCGGTAGCAAGTTACTAAAATCAGGAATGTCCTGAGAAAATCTAGATGAATCATGCCGACTCTAACTTCACAGTACAGGAAGTCCTGTCAGGCAGTATAATACCTGCACCTGCAGAAGGCTTTGTATAAACAGATGAACTGCACACGTGGAATCAAGAAGAATTCACCTGTCAGTTTCTTACTTAGCAACTAATAGCTTGAGAAATGGTAGCCTACGTAAACTAGGATTTTCCTTGGGAGTGTAAGGGGGGAACTGTTAAATAATAACCAGATTTTTATTACAACAGTGCTTAGAGGCATCAACCAGGTTGAGCCCCATTGGGCTAGGCACCATACAAACACAGAAAATGACAGCCCCTGCCTCAGAGACTAATAGTCAAAATTCAATGGGAATCCCGCATCTCACTCACCTTTAAAATCCCAGCCCTAATAATACTGAATTTCACATTCAGAAGGTAGATGACCGATCAACTGAAAGTCTGGCTGTTAGTAAATCTCAGGCTACTTCTGCCTGTTTGATTTATTTTTAACATTTTCATTTATTTTATTTTATTATTCAATGATGTGTCAATTATTTTCATTTCTGGAAACAGACTTTTATATGAATAAAACTGACTGTCTCAATTTCAGTGGGATTTAGTCAAGATCATACCATATACCTTGCCCACTTCAAATGAACCCACAACAAGTGTCTATGGCTTTGGAAATGTTACCTATAAGTGTGCTGCTCATGGCTTTCTTTCCTCCTTCTCTTACTATCGCTCATTAGCAAATTGCTACCTCAGAAAGTAGATACCTGTAAAATTATGGGCAATGCTGATCATAGTTGGTCTAAAGAGAACTAGCACATAGGTTTTGTTTTAGGGTTTTTTTTACTCTACGTTGTTTTGTAAGTCATCATTATAATGAATACATCTTTGCTTACTGATTTTGTCTATTCTTGGTTAGCACAGTTTGATTATTTCCTGACTTCTATACAGCAGACATTAACAGGGCAGGTTTCTTGCATTGATTTACTTCCTTTGTGTAGAGCATCAGTGAGCTTCGGTTATGTCAACACTAATCTGATAACATAATTTGTTAATTGCTGCTTAAGAACCGGTAAAAGAGGACAGAACTATATTATTAGGAGCGGCAACAAACAGCTTTTTCTTGCTGATAATATTGGAGTTCTATTAACAATCAGATATTTAAGGCTAGATCCTGCCCCCTGCTGTGCTGGAGTACAAGGTGGGAAAGGGAGGAAATGGAAGCCTCTTTTTCCCTAGGCCAGGAGGAGGGCAGCATGTTTGCAAATGCAGGAGAGGTCTAGGTGCCGGGGGGAAGCCCTGCTGCCATTAGAGCTAGTGCACCATATCCCCATGGGCTTGGTCCATTAGTTATTTGGTATTCTCAGCCTCCTACTATGTATAAAGGCAGCAGGCATCAACACCTAGCTAGGGCTCTGTTCATCATAATATAGAGCACACCCTCTTCACCAGACTGCCTTGTGGAATCCTAGCCTGGTAGGCAGGAGTCTTATGGCAGAGGATGTACTGGGCAGCATCTCTGCTCATCCTCACTGTACCGACCAGGGGAGGGGTTGGCTCTGATGATCCTAAAGACTTTTGTCAGATAAAAGTCAGTCAGTTTTGGATCCTGAAGTGCCTAACCTTTTGCTCATAAATCAGATTCTTCTTATGATGTAACATGTGACTGACTCTCAATAGCCACTGCGAGTTACCAACGTACACCAAGAGGAATACACGTCCCTTATTATGTACAGTATAATATACTCTGTGTCAGGGCTGCTATGTTGGCCAACCCCACGGATTGAACCAGTGATCTCCAGCTAAAAGCACAAGTTCCTCTAGCCTGAGCTAGCATGCCAGGCTTTCTGAAGGTGAGAGCAGTAACAAACCCATATATTTTGTGGACTGGACACAGAGAGGGCTAAAACACACACTGACTGGGAGGGTTACAAGTGCAGAAAGACCCTTATTGTCTTAGGGGGAGAAGGGGTCAGTGACCTATGGGGCATTACTGCTCTGTCTCTGAAACAGCCAAGGGTGGGGCAGTCACGGAGCACTGGATTGTCCTTTTGCCAGCCCCATGAGGAATCCTTGAGAAAGCCAATAACACACCTGTCCAGTAGAGAGTGTATTTAAAAAAAAATCATCACAAAAACCATTGCTGGGAAGCCACCACCAATTTTATGTTAAAATGTCCATTGTGCACTCTCAGGAATCATCTGTGGGAAACAATGCCAAAGACTTCACTAGATACAGTCGGGGCTGAACAACGAGGAAGATCTATATTCCTTTTATTCTATTTTCTGATCTATAAAATATCTGTTGAGGATTCCCTCAAAGTCATACAGACTAAGAAAAGTGATAGACAATCTCCAACTGTGCGTAAGCCTAAAGATTCAGTTAACATTGCTGTCATTCAGCATAGCATTTACTGTACTATACATAAACACATTGTCACAGTGGGATCAGTGCATATGTGCGCATACGCTCTGGACAGACTTTCAAAACTAGATTTGACAGACTTTAGTCTCCTGCTAAAGCCACTACAGCTGAAGCTGCCAGTTTACAAAAAGCAGCCACAGACATATGCTAGCAACCAGCAGGGTTATAAGCCAGAATGTTTCAATATGAGCTAGAAATGTCCAGTAAATGTATATTGTCATGTTTCCATATGGATCAGAAATGCCTTAATGGACATTAAGTCCTGTAACTGGAGAAAGTATCAGTGAAAACAGAAATAAATAGTGCTGAATTTTTTGTTCAAAGCCAAGAATGGATAAGAAACACAATGTGACAGTGAGCTGGTAGGAATTTCATACTGAAAATTATCTGAAGTTCTGCTCAGCCCTTTATTTGTGTTGCTGCTTGTTTGAAAGGATAGTGAAAATACACTCCAGAGACACATATTGGCAACATATCTAGACACAACATTGCAGGTGGCGAATGGGTACCATAACAAAAGGATGCTACATAGTATTATGAAAGGAAAAATTACCATGATTACACATATATGCAATGTACTGTACTGCTGAAATTAATGAGACAGAAAACATACAAGGACAAATATTAAGGACCAAAAGTACTGTATCTACATAAAGTGTTTAGTGATTATATCTTATACTGCATACAAGTGAAACAGACAATGCTCCAAAAAGTATATATTAACACAGTTAGTTAAGCCCCAGCCACCTGCAGAAAATATGACCTTTTCCTTAGTTAATAGGAGGCACACAAATGAACTGAGTCATTGCAGACAAACGAAACACTGGCTTGGATGGAAAAGTGTATGTGCTGGAACAAATTCATTACAAAAATGAGACATCCGCCCCAGACTGTTTTCTCTGCTGAAGAAAGGCAGAGCTATCCACAAGAACTGTTGAAAAACAAACATGACAAGAATATGAAAACATATTTCCAGAAAAATTGCCCCTGAACCATTTCTCACTCCAGGCTCAAAATGCCAGAGAAAACCCCTCTCCGACTTGCCTGACTCACACCATCAATCTCATCATGTAGAAAAGGTGAGCAGGATTTGTTCCCAGAAGCAACTGAGGTTTTAATTGCTGATATATAGCACCCTACTGAATTTCCATGAACAGATGCCAATCTGTTCTCAGTGCTTTAGCTCATTAATTGCCACCAGGTTATGCAACAGACAACTAGCGGTGTTGATTTTTGTCATGATTTGTACCAATTTGCATCTTCATTAAGTATAATGAAATGCAAAGATGCAAGCTAGACATTGGTCTTCATTTCCCTGTCTGTGGTTCACTGTCAGAATGGGGAGATAGAGACAAGCAAGCAGCCCAGGAGATAATATAATATACATTATAGCTTTAGTGGACCGACAAAACCCAATGCACCTTATAAAGGTCAAATGTTTATCCCCCCCACAAAGCCTGAGGGAATAGATTTCACATAGGAGACTTTTATGAGTGTTGGAAGAGCGTCATCTGGGCAGCAGTGAACAGCATACCAGGGCAATCACTCC
The DNA here is from genome assembly GCF_013100865.1 of Trachemys scripta elegans. Classification (NCBI taxonomy): domain Eukaryota; kingdom Metazoa; phylum Chordata; order Testudines; family Emydidae; genus Trachemys; species Trachemys scripta. The sequence goes on from NC_048304.1 coordinate 39,263,654, forward strand.
CTCTCCCCTAGAGGGTTTGGCCCATGGATCCACATAATTTGTAAACCCATGGCTGTTCCCTGTGCCCACAATTCTACGTCCTCGCCTTAGACCCAGATAAAACCATCCTCCCATGGCCTTTCAGAGGGAGATGCTACTGAGCATTCCATGTGTGCCCCAAAGCAAAGTCTCTGCAGCCTGGCTCCTCTCTCACACACAGAGGAACTGATCTGATTCTGCTGCCCTTCAGGCACTGTCCACCTGCAAGAAACAGGCAACAGTGCCTAAATGTTTATTTGGACTTTTTCCCTGTTAGAAATTCTATCTTTCATTAGCGACTCCCAGATGGGCAGCATTTTCCAGCCACCGCTCATGCAAGTGACCTGTTATCAGACAGTATTTAATAATATAGACCATCCAAAAATAAACTGGACAGATGCTGTTTTAAGTTTGGCCACACTTGCTACCTTCAGATTTTACTAAAGACAGTTTATGACTAAGATGCTGAATTTAGCAGATCACAGATCTTACATGTAGCTCTGTAATGGAACAGTCAGTAGTTGAGAAGTTTGGAACTTAAAGCTGACCTACAATTCTGTTTGGGAATTGGTCCTGCTTTGAGCAGGGGGGTTGGACTAGATGATCTCCTGAGGTCCCTTCCAACCCTGATCTTCTATGATTCTACTGCAAAAGATTTGAAATCTTGTTGAAAAAAGCACTAAGAAATGGTAGCCAGTAGCAAACCAATAGCCACTCTAGCCCCTACTCTGTAGAATTTCCTCAAACTGGCATTTTGTGCTCCCTCTGGTGACTCTGGAAGGGCAGGAAACCAACAAACATTTTCCAGAACTGAACTTGTTTCTGGTGACATCAGCAATGGCACTGATATAACTGAGCCTGGGTGGCTTCCACTGCTGTGCTGGAGAAATAGGTAAAGTATGCATGCATGAATGCACACCTGCAGGAATCGAGCTCATTACCAATCTTACGGAGAAACATAATTTATTTCATGTTGACAGCCATACAGGAAACACAGGGCAGCAGAGAGTGGACATGTTACAGAGAGGACTTGGAACAGCAAGAACCACACTCTTCATTGTGCATCCCTACCAGTTGGCTTAATGAGATTTCCTTTTCTGAGGTTGCTGACGAGTTACGAGAAAGCATACAACACAGGGGGCCACATTCTCTTCTGATGTAAATTGGGGTTGGCTCTTCTGAAGTTGTTGATTTACCCAAGTTCAAGATTTGGCTCGGAGTGGGTCTCTGTTGTTTTATTTTTGGTTGGGTTTTTTTTTTTTTTTTTTGTATTCTTACTACACAGTCTGTCCCAACATTCACGTTTTCAGAGTAGGACAAAGGAATGAACAATTAATGAAGCCCAGTAAGGGAAGATGTGCGATTAAGCAAAGAGAGGTCCACAGCATCTGCATTTGCTGTTCTGTAAATGACAAGATCAGATGCGTCATCTGTACATGATCAGTATTTCCTGATGCACAAAATTAGAGAAGAACCAATCTACAAAAGTTCCATATGCTTAGAGCCCTACCAAACTGGCCAGGTTTGAGGAAGGGATGTAACTTGCTCTCTTTCAAGGGTTGCAATATCTTATTTTCTCTCCCTCCCCAAAGCTAAGTGTTGGGTGTGGGAGGAGTGGGGAAGTGGAGTAGAATGGACGATCCATAACTGATAGATGCGTTTTCTGCCCTCTTACACGTGACACCTGAAAGGATGTGACCCTGCCCTCCAATCAGCAGCAGCAAGTGGAAGAACCCTCAAGGTTCTGGGGCCTCCCAACCCCATGAGGGGCAGAACCTCAGGAGTGGGGTTGTATGTAGAAGGAGGAGACCCATGGTCTGAATGAGTTGTGGGATTTTTTTTTTTTACGTGGAACTAATAATGCTAGGTAGAAGAATAGTCTGTATAGAAGAGAAAAAGGAACCAATTAAACAAATAAATGGTGGCTCGGGATAACTTTTTCCAGGGAGTCGCACAAGTTTCAAATGTTCAGCTGCACAGGATGTTGTGATTGTGATGGGTTGGGTCACAGAAACCCCTTTGGGACTGCCACCTGATGTGCTGCGGTTACCTCTGAGCCCGTTTTCCCTGGCAGCTTGGGACTTCAGTACCTTGTCTTGCTGTGCCAGTCATGCTAGCCTGCCACAAGCACAGACCCAGGTCTGAACCACGTCCCCCCAAAAGCTGCAAGCTTAACTGAAAACAGCTTAAGAAATTATCTTGTCTCCAGCACCCAGATACCCAGTTCCCAAGGGGATCCAAACCCTAAATAAATCCGTTTGACTCTGTAGAAAGCTTGTACAGGGTAAACTCATAAATTGTTCACCCTCTATAACATTTATAGAGAGAAATGCACAGCTGTTTGCTCCCCCAGGAGTTAATTACTTGCTCTGGGTCAATTAATAAGCAAAAAGTGATTTTATTAAATATAAAAAGTAGGATTTAAGTGGTGCCAAGTAATAACAGACAGAACAAAGTGAATTACCAAGCAAAATAAAACAAAAACATGAAGTCTAAGCCTAATACAGTAGGAAATTAAATACAGGTAAATCTCACCCTCAGAGATGTTCCAATAAGCTTCTTTGACAGACTAGACTCCTTCCTAGTCTGGGTCCAGCGATCACTCACACCAGAATTATTTGCAGGTTATAACACTGCAATGTAAAACAGAAAAATAGGTTCAGAACTGTACTGATTAATTTCTCCCCAGCTAAACTTATTGAAGCTAAATAAACATTAATCTTACAACTGTTTTGGGAAAATAGCAAGGATACTTGGAGAGAAGACTAGTATCAGAAACAATAAGCAAAAGAGTCTGTACTGAAAAAGCAGGAAAAAAGCCAAAGAGAGGGGTTACTATTTCCTTGTTTTCACCACTGTTTCAGAATTCTGCTTCTCACACATCTGCTTTTGGTCTTGGATGGAGAGCAGATTGTTCCCTCTAGTCCAGGGGTCGGCAACCTTTCAGAAGTGGTGTGGCAAGTCTTCATTCATTCACTATAATTTAAGGTTTCATGTGCCAGTAATACATTTTAACGTTTTTAGACGGTCTCTCTTTATAATATATAACTAAACTATTAGTGTAAAGTAAATAAGGTTTAAGTTTAAGGAAGCTTCATTTAAAATTAAATTAAAATGCAGATCTTATCAGTTTAGTGTGATCCTTGACATTGCTTTTCCTTGCTGAGTTTTCCAATGTCTGGCACATATTTGGATACTTTAAGCTGCACACAGGCTTCTGAGTGATCAGTTGTTAACAGGCTCCGAGAGGGACAGAGGACAGATTTCATGTGTGAAAATACCTGTTCACACAGGTATGTGGATCCAAATGCTGAAAGCATTGCAAACACAATTTTCTTCAAACAGTTAAATTTCTCTGGCTGGGACGTCCAGCAGGTCAGAATAGAAGCCCCATGATCTCTCTTGGTAGCTTCAAGTTCACTCCACAGATCTCCAAACTTCGATGCTCACAATTCTGAGCTTTTTAACTGAATGAGCTTCATTTCGACACCCATCCACTGAAATACAGACAGATCCAAGTCGCTTTCATTGAACTTTTCAGGTTTAATTAGAAAAGAAAGCATTGGGCCAAATCACTGGAAATCTTGAAATCTGTCAGAAAATTCTGATTCCAGTTCTTGCATGTACATTCCAATCTCATCAACACTGACAGTGCAACATGTCAATAGCTTTTTTATGTGTTGGAAATAGCAGAAAGTCGAAGTTCAAATATCCCGAGAAAAAACTGCTAGTTTTACAACAAATGCCTTCCAGACTTCATAAAGATCCAGAACCATTTGCCCTGCACCCTGGAGACAGAGATTGAGTTCGTTTAGGTGAGCGGTGATGTCAATTAAAAACATGATCTTACACAGCCATTTGTCATCATCTAATTTGGGGTAGTTTTGTCTTTTTTCTGACAAAAAGGCCTTGATTGCATCAAAACAGTTTACAAAATGCACCAAAACCTTGCCACGACTTAGCCACTGAACGTTGCTGTGAAGTGGAATGTCGTTATAAGCACTGTCCATCTCTTCTAGCGGTGCTTGAAATTGTCTGTGAGTCAAAGGAGATTGAGCAACAAGGAAATTCACAATTTGCACCACTGAATTCATCACATTATTAAGCTCTGAATCAGAAATTTTAACACACAGGTTTTCTTGATGGATAATACAGTGAAATTTGACTGTCAATTTGATCTTCAAGTAACTTTGATCTTCAAGTAACTTTACAAATCCCTTCTGTTTTCCAACCATAGCAGGAGCACCATCTGTTGTCACACAAAATATTTTTCTGATGTCAACTTCTCGTTCTTCAAAATGGTTTACAAAACTTTCTGCTATATCTTCCCCCTTTGTTGTGCCAAGCACGAGTTTTAGGCAACAAAGTTCCTCTTGGATTTCATCAGAAACACAATATCTTGCAACAACTGCCAAACGTGGAACGTCGTTTATATCCACGCTCCCATCAGCTGCAATGCTAAACACTGCTGTGTCTTTTAATGCTGTCATCTGCTTTTTAATGTTTTCTGCCATTTTGCTTCCACGTCTCTCAACTGTTCTGGCAGAAACAGGCAGTTCTTTTATTCTAGATAAGATCATATCTTTATTTGGCAAATCATTGAACAAAATCTCTGAAATGCAGAGAAAAACGTCTTTTATATATTCCCCATCTGTAAACGGCTTTCCGTTTTTTGCAATGCTCTGTGCAATCTTGTAACTTCCTTCTGTGGCTTGATTTTTACTTACACTTAAGCATTTAAAAACATTGCTTTGCTTTTCATATCCTGCTACTGCCTTTTTGATCGAATCAGTCTTGTCTGCTTTGTCAAGAAAGGTTTTCTTGTTCTTCGTTTGAAAATGTCGTCAAACACTTGATGTGCGACAAACAACACTTTCACAACAGAAGGCACAAACAGTGTGGTCCTTCTTTAGAATAAATCCAAATGTGTCTGTCCAAGACGGCTGAAATGAACAGACATCTAATTTTGCTTTCTAAGAAGCTGACATTTTGTCAAATGTACCTCTCAACTTACAGTGGGAAAAAAAATCATGACAGACAACATCAAATGTAGTGTGCTGTTCCACACGACGTGATAGTGACGTAAGCAGCAAATCAGGACTTAAAAATATCCGAGTACAGTGGAGCTGGAACAATTTTTAAGGGTGGGGGTGCTGAGTTGCACCCTCTCTTGGCCCTGTCTGCACCCCTCACTGCCCCAGGCTGGGGCCAGTGGACCACAGCTGGGGGCGGCTGCAGAGCCCCTGGCTGGCAGTGGAGCCCCTGGGACCAGTGGCTGGAACCTGGGGCTGACAGCGGGCTGGCAGATGGAACCCCGGGTGATAGGGGGCTGGCGGTAGGACTCCAGGCCGGCAGCAGAGCCCCGAGGCCAGTGGCCAGGATCCAGGCAGTGTGAGTGCCACTCAAAAACATCTCGTGTGCTGCCTTTGGCACGCGTGTCATAGGTTGCCGACCCCTGCTCTAGTCCCTCTTCATGGGCTGGTGCAGAATGTGTGCAGGGCCTTGATGCAGAGACTACTGTTGTGAACAGCCTCCTGAGCAGCTACACAAAATGGTAGAGCTTTCTTGCTCGCCCTTCTATCCCTGAATGGCTATGTAGAGGCGTTAGGTTCTTTGGGTTACATTTTGATTCTTTTTATGCAGGCATGAATCCAGAGTAGCTCCACTGAAGTCAATTTACACGAGTGTACTGAGCCAGAATGTGAGGCTTTGGAACAAATTTTTGTAGGGTGTCTCAACTTGGGCACTGATATGCTGGCATGACTTTGCCTGCTCAGTTTTTAGATATATTGTTGTTAAGAATTAAATATATAAAAACCAGAAACATTTACAGATATTCATAAGGTAAACTGGGCTTTCAAAACTGCTCTGAGCTGTGCTAACTCCTCACTGTGAAGCAACCCACTCCTCATGGTTCCCCTGGTCGTATGCATCTCTGACATATTTGATGATGCCATATATGTGACTGTCATATTTGATGATGTGGGTGAAAATGTAATGGCAGCAGCAGACGGATGGTGTGACCAACATCAGCATGGTGTTTATGGTGGGACAATTTCTGTCTTTTCATGTCCAGTGAGCTGTAAATGCACAGATATTTTACTCCTGGGGGAATTCTGCACCACTGCACAAGTGCAGAATTAATGTCCCCACAGGTTTACTCTTTCCCTGCAGAAAAATTGATTCACACACCTCTCCTGGACAGTAGTCTGGGAGGGGGCATTTGGAGCAGCTGGAGGAGACATAAATCACCACCTCGGGGGGCAGGGTTGGGCTCTTTCTGTCCCTTTCACAATTGCAGGGCTCCAGCTGTTAGTTCCAGCTGGGCTGAGGAGGGAGAGGGGGAACAGGACTTCCTCTTCCCCTGTACAGGCCAGGTCAGACCCATCTCTGGGAACCTCCTCTGGCTGCAGGAAGCTCCATACAACACCCCACCCCACTACATACAACTCCCCGCACCTGGACCCCCCCCCACTGAGCCCCCATTAGCTGCACCCAGACCCCACCCCACCAAGCCCGACTCCTGCAGCTCCCTACTCAGCCCCAACCACCATCACCTGGGTCCTCCCATGGAGTCCCATTCCCCCTGCACCTGGAACCCAACAAGCCCCTGTGCATGCAGATCCCCTGCCGCACCTGGAACTCCCAATGAGCTGCCTGCACCCAGATTGCCCCACACAGAACCCTAACCCCATACCTAGATCCCCGCACACTAAGCCTCTCTACACTTGGATCTTGCCAGGCTGAGCCTGCATGCCCCATAGCTGAGGCATTTCCTGAATCTTTTTTGTTGTCTGTATTGTTACAGACATACTTGCTGATGGGTATTTTGAAATAAATTACCACAGTAATTGAAAATGGTGTGATTGTGTTATTTTGACAAATAAAATATGTAGAATTTTGCTGAATTTTAAAATATTGTGGGCAGAAATTTAAATTTTTAGGCACAGAATTCCCTCAGGAGTAACATTTGTAATCTTTGTAACCTTGGTGTTAATAAGTGGGTTCCCTTGTTTGGTCAAACCACACCCTTTGTGTGGGTGTGCTTCAAAGCAATGGGGCAGTAAACTGCCATTTCTGCAGTCTTAGCAGTGAGGTAATATTGGCACTGGCCTCTGCTCCATGATTTTTGTTTTTTTCAATGGCAAAAGGAACAGCATGTGCCTTTCAGCTCTAAAGGAGTCAAACTGTGAGAGTTAAGAGGATTCTTGTTCCTTTGTACTTAGTCTGGGTTTTTAGCTCAACAGAGCTTTCAGATGTTGATTTTCAAAGGAGTCTCATAGTTTCATAGAGTTTAAGGCCAGAAGGGACCATCACATCATGTAGACTGACTTGATATATATTACAGGCCATTACATTTCACCCAGATACTCCTATATTAAACCAAAAGACTTTAATTAGACAAAAGCATTTAATTGCTCAGGAGACTAAACATGTGCGACAGATAGAGAACAGGAGAGACCAAGGTGTCACCAATTCCTGAGGCTGCTGCAGTGATAGGGAGTTGTTTAGGTGAGCTATTCCCAGGTGATCTTAGCAGGTGAGCCATACCTCATGCTACAGAGGAAGACAAAAACCCAAGGTCTCTGCCAATCTGACCTGGGGTAAAATTCCTTCCTGACGCCAAATATGGTGATTAGTTTGACCCTCCACATGTGAGCAAGACACACTAGGCAGACATAAGTCTAAGGGAGTTGAAAGTTAGTGGGCTCCTAAATCTCATAAATTCCTTTAAAAATACAAGCCTAAAGTATCAGCTTTCATTGTTTCTATATTATTATATTTCTGTCAATGTGACTGAACTACAGCTGGTCAAAACTCAGAATTTCAATTCTGCAAGAAATTCCAGCATTTCCAAATAAAATAAAATAATTGTTCCAAACTGAAAAGAAAAATCAAAATTTCCCACAAAATGAAATTAGAGAAGAAAATTAGTTTTGAGTGAACTGAAATGTTTTGATAAAATCAGATTTCATTTTGAATTTTTATATCTTTTAAAATTATTTTATATTTTTACATTTTATTTTATCTTTACATTTCAAAATTAAAGTTGAAAATTATTTTAAAATTATGATATAATGTAAAATAAAATATTATAATTGGTGATTGGCACTGGAATTGGAAATAAAATAAATACCAACATGAAAAGGTGTTTTGAAATGAAAAATCCATTCTAATAAAGTCCAACTTTATAGAAATACTATGTTTTGAGATTTTTTTTCAAAATAAAATTTTGTCAGAATTGACATGTTTTTGTGGAATTTTTAGATTTTGGTGATTTGGCATTTTCTGACAAAAAATGTCTCTTGGAAAAATTTCAACTAGCTCTCAAGTGAATTACAACAAAGCCCAGGACTTTAACATCCCCTATTTCTCCATTCCTATGGAGGATATGGGAAACCCCTCCAGTTTGTACTTACTAAGTTTCTCCCCGCCTTATTCCATTGGGAGGATGGATTTTCTCCTTTCTCTTCCCAGGGATGTAGCAAGGAGTTCTGTTCCCACTTTCCAAGATCTCAAAGAATCTGAAGAAGGCAGGTCCTTCTGTGTGCAGTCCCTGTGACTCTGCACTGACTCTAGGCTGCAGTGTACACTAGCTCCTTCCCAGAATGGTTCCAATAGACGCTCCCTACACACACACTGTCTCCAGAAACCACTCCTTCAGCTGGCGTCCCACAATGGGAAGAGGATATGTGGGTAAGTTAATGATGACCCTGTAAGCAATAAGTCACCAGCTGAAGTCTTGTGAGTTTGGTGGGGGACAGTGCTACAGTAATCTCCTATCTGCCAGTAGAAGCCCATCTTTCTCCTGTAGGGAGTGAAAGGAGAATCAGGTCCAAGTTGTTTCACTGAAGCTCCAGAGAGGCACTTATTCCCCCCAGGGGGTGATCTAGGGATAGCAGGATGAAGGTAGAGCTGAGTAAAATATAAGTTGAACATCAGAAAAAAGTTCCTATGAGTTGGGTCTAGTAAATAGTGGAACACTCGCTTGTGGGAAGTAGTGGAAGCCCTGCCATGAGTGTCCGTTAAAGTACTTGGACACAATATTATAGCTGTCCTCTAGGGAGTGATTCTCCATTTGCAGGATGATATGGTGACCTGAAAGGTCTTTCTCCTCTGTCCTCTGATTCAACGCTTGTATATTTCATTTCCTGCTCCAGCAGATTTCAGGTATAAGGTTATGTGTGTGGCCAAGGCAAACTCCTTACATGAAATTTTGCAGGCAATTAGCAGATGAGCTTTTTGTTTTGCCATCTCAGTGTGTTGGGGACTTTGCTGTCTTCACATCTCTGATAAAGGCATGGGAGAGATACAGGAAGAAGAGAATGAATGTGAAGGAAGCAGACAGACTGCTTCTCAGCATATCAGAGTATTTGGCTTGTGCGGGGGAAGTCTCCCACTTCACTGCTGAGACGAGAGAGCAAATAAGATAAAAATAAAGAAATGGCACTTTAATTTTGCAATTCTTACATATTAGACCAAATTCTGCAGTGGCGATGCCAGGCACCCAGTGCAAAATGTAAGCAACAGACATGGGTGCAATCCTATTGCTGGTAATGAGATAAGCTATAATCAATGGGCTAGGTTTTTATATCCTTACTCATGTTGCAAAGTAACCAAAGCTGTGAGTAGTCCCATTGAACTAAATGGATATTTGTGGAGTTAGGTACTACTCAACATGAGTAATGGTGGCAGAATCTGGCCCACAGTGCTTAGCTATCAAAATTCTAATACTCAATCTCTTTGGGCCTGTTTGGGAGACTAGCGCACACTTCCAATACTCCTGTATGTATTTCCATTGTGCAATGGCTGAAGTTACTTCTACAAACTGCATCATGTTTTATTATATTGGTTTTTTTCTTCTTTTTGTACCAAAGAGTATTGGATTTTATAAGCTATCAGATAGCGTGCAGGCAGCCTAAACAGCATAAGATGAATCTGTAATCAGAGTGGAGTTTTCTGCCTATTTGAGATATAGGCTGCTCAGGCACCATATGGAAACATTCAGCTGGTGTCACATGAGTAATCAGTCTCCTGATTCACTCCCTGCAGGCAGCAGAGAAAAAAATACAACGCAAAACTAAATTCAGAAAATTGCCTATTCTCTGGCTTTTGCAGCCTCATCCTGGATGGTGCTAAGTGTTGATAGATGCTCTTTACTTTGCATGATTAGGTATCTAGAGAGCAGCGTGACCAACCAAAATGGATGCAAGTGACAAATACCACTGTATTTCTTAAATACATATTGCTGAAATATATCATGGGGGGAAACATCTTATCAAAATCTATATTGTACAAGTTAGATAGTATAATGTAAGTACAGTGTACCCCTGTATTCCCGACAAGCCCTTGCAAATACTGTGTTTGTTTCTGGCTGTCCTTTTATTTTTTAACTCCTGGAGAATGGGTGAGTTCCAAGAAAACTGGAGAAGGGCATACATAGTACCTGTCTTTAAAAAGGGGAACAGAGAGGACCTGAGGAATTACAGACCAGTCAGCCTAACTTTGATACCTGGGAAGACATTGGAACAAATTGTTAAACAATCAATTTTTAAGCCCTGGAGGATAATAAGAGTTATAAGGAATAGCCAGCATGGATTTGTCAAGGACAAATCATGCGAAACCAACCTAATTTCCTTCTATGACAGTGTTACTGGCCTAGTGGATGGGGAAGCAGAAGATGTGATGTATCTTGATTTTAGTAGGACTTTTGACATAGTCCCACTTGACATTCTCATATGCACACGAGGGAAATGTGGTCCAGATGGAACTATTATAAGGTAGATGCACAACTGGTTGAAGGACCATACTCAAAAGGCAGGTATCAATGGTTCACAGTCAGACTGGGAGGGCGTATCTAGTGGGATTTTGCAGGGGTAAGTCTTGGGTCTGGTACTATTCAATATTTTTATTAATAACTTGGATAATGGAGTGGAGAGTAGGCTTATAAAATGTGCAGATGACACCAAGCTGCGAGGATTGCAATTCAGAATAACATTGATAAATTGGAGAATTGGTCTGAAATCAACAGAATGAAATTCAGTAAAGACAAGTGAAAAGTACTTCACTAGGGAAGGAAAAATCAACTGCACAACTACAAAATGGGGAATAAATGGCAAGGTGGTAGCACCGCTGAAAAGGATCTGGGGGTTATAGTGGATAACAAATTGAATATGAGTCAGCAATGTGATGCAGATGCGAAAAGGCTAATATCATTCTGGGATGTATTAATAGGAATGTTGTATGTAAAACACGGAGGTAATTGTTCCTCTCCACTTGGCAGTGAGGCTTCAGCTGGAGTGCTGTGTCCAATGCTTAGGAAAGATGTGGACAAACTGGAGAGAGTCCAGAGGAGAGCAACAAAAATGATAAAAAGAATTAGAAAAACTGATCTATGAGGAAATGTTAAAAAAACTGGACACGTTTAGTCTTGAGAAAAGAAGATTGAAGGGGACCTAATAATAATCTTCAAATGTGTTGAGATCTTTTATAAAAAGGACTATGGTCAACTATTCTTTATATCCACTAAAGGTAGGCAAAGGAGATTTAGGTTAGATATAAGGGTAGTTAAACTCTGGAATAGGCCTCCAAGGAAGGTTGTGAAATCCCCATGATTGGAAGTTTTTAAAAACAGGGTAGACAAACACCTGTCAGGGATGGTCTAGGTTTACTTGGTCCTTCTACAGCACTGGACTTGATGACTTCTCGAGGTTTCTCCCATTCCTGTATTTCTATGATTCTATCGTCAAGGCAAGACATTCCAGATGACCTAAAACTAATGGAATTAAGCAAACACGTTCATATCGAAACATCTGAATATGCATTTTCTAGATTAAAGCAAACTGACTATGAGTCAGTGACCAAAGGGGACACAATTCTTAGCCTGAGAACTTTGGATAATTAGAAAACTCTAGTAGTATTTGGTTCTATGGACACTACTTGGAAAGAGAAAAAGAGGGAGACCTAGAGAAACATTATGCAGAACAATAAAGAAAGAAGCGAAATCCATCAGCATGACACACAGAAGCCTGAATAGACCAGCACTTGACCAAAATAAATGGTGGAAACTGGTGGCCGCCCTATGCACCTGAAGGTGAAGGAGGATAAAAAAAGAAAGAAGAGTTATTTTAATTTCTGAATTGTAAGAATGGATTAATTTATTAGTGGATTAAATATATATATAGATTATTGGTATCTATAAGGCATTCTAGGATCTTCTGGAATAACAAGCACTGCAGAACATTACAGTGGCAGGAAAAAGAGCTTGTCTTCGTTACCAGTTAGCACGATACTTGTGGTTTGCACTGGAGTTCAAGGAAATTAAATATTGGCCTAATCCACAGGTGTAGCCGAGATATGGTTGGGGCAGGACGTGGAGTGGGGGGGAAAGCATTTTTACATCACTTGTGTGCTCTCCTGATCTTGGGTAAGGCTGGCTCAGGGCAGCCTCAGGACTACACTAAGTTGTGCCTGGCTACAGCAGCCATCATGGGGCTGTTCTGCCAATGAGTGAGGTGGCATACCTCGGCTTCATGCCACCCAGGGATTCTTCAATGCCAAGGGAAATCACCAGCTGTTTAAACCAGCATTATAGCCCCTTTGAACCACCAGAGTGACACAACGGGGATGGAGCAGGGCTAAGGATCCTGTCACATTATGTGGAAACTACACCAATGTACACCACCTAAAACTCCCAAGTGCTGCCTGCAACTTCCAGGTTAGCCTGATTCCTCAGGTTCTGCGGAGGGCTGAATTACAGACTGGTATGAGGTAGTCTATGCTGATAACCATGAGACTGAACTCAGAACTGCCAAGTAGGGAACAGGAAGGTTTGCTTTTATTCTGCAAGCCCATGAAATCCTGTCTAGCTGGGGGCTTTTTGTTTGTTTTGTAACTGCATGTATTGAATTCCCATAATATTTTTTCTAAGTTTATATATTTTTCAACCTAGCTTTCTGAAGGTATCAACCTCCTATAAGGTCATGACAATCTACGTTTCATTTTCATACATTAAACCACTTAATTTTTCAGTTCTTGGTGACAAACACACTCAGCAGGACAGAACTGAATGAGAAAAGCCTGTTGTTATCTTCCTCAAACACTTAGCACTAGCCAAACTCTAGATCTTGGTTACCCATTCATGAACATTTCATAGTGCAAGAATAATAGTCTCACGTTATACATAACAAAGCAAATATGTTTTCGCTTGCTAAAAGGGTTCTCTGCTCTAAAAATAACCATTTTCTTGAGGGGTGACCTGCCCTTGATTTGTTCTTATTGACTCCAATAAGAGGGTTGGATTTTACAGCTTCTGCCCCTCCCAGTCCAAGCACACTTTTAGCTATTTCTGCACACTGAGCACCTAAACGTATTGATCTTGAATAGCCACCCTACTGTGCCTGACATTAACACCAGTGTGCTAAGTGAAAGACAGGAGCAAAGAACAGCTTGGTATTCTTGCTCAGTTCTCATGAGGCTTCCAAGTCCTTTCTATTTATGTCCAGCATCACTATTGCAACACAAGAAATAACCCCATCATGTACCAGAAGTTTCTTAAGCAACTAAAGTATGAACATAAAATAACCATTTCAGGACTTTTAACATGCCTCTGGTCTTTTTTCTGTTCTAAGAGCCACTGATCTCACACAGCTTTGATGTCTGCTAAACCCCAGTGTGGGGAACTTTTTTATCTCCTGACTGCTAGAGTGGCCATCTCTTCTGTCATTGACTAGGAAACATGGAAACCATAAAGAGACACTGGCAAAATGGCATTGTTTTGGGCTTCATATAAACATTATTTTGACATTTTAGTGCAGATAACCAGGCTGTAACAATGCAGAGTTGTGACCACAGTACCATAGTTATACTAATTACCTGAGTAATTCCTTTCTATTTAAAAACAAAATCAATTTTTTCCACTATCAGGGAGCGGGGAAAATCTCACCATCCTTGAGGAGTGAAACTAGTCACTCGGAGTTAAATTGCCTGGTCCTTTGTGTCACCACAGTGTGGCCCACAAGCCTCCCAGGTAGCCCAGGGTTTAACTTGGCAGCTGTTGGGAAATACGGTTTGACTCTCTACCCATCACATGCAATCAAGGTCCCATCATGTCAAAAGTTAGGGATTTCTTTTTTTAAGTATGAAAATCAAAGAATCTATGATACAAATGTAGCCTTGCTACTGAGCAATTAAGGGTCCAAGATGACATCTTATTTTTGACCTGTGCACAGTCACAAATGTGAATTGTGGGTATCAGTCAGAGAAAGCATGATTCTCTTCCCGTTTACTACACACTGTGAATTGGGAGTAACTCCACTGGCCACAATGTAAAACTAATGTAATGGAGTGGAGATCCAGGTTTTCCACACAAATTAACTGCAGGTGTGATCAGCTGCTTAGAAACCTAACTGACACTCACCTTAAAAAGAAAGAGGCCAGGTTGAGCCTGGTCTCTATTCAGACTCACTAACTCAGTCCTGCTGAGTGAAGCTTGGTTTGATATCGAGAATAGGATTTTTTCCATCTGAAGTGCTTTGTTGATGATGATTGTACAGCCACGTTCCACAGCTTCTATGGTAACCACGATATACGGAGAGACAGAACCACTGGGTCTTATGGAAGCTAATATAAAGCAGAAGTTCTGCTCTTTTTCCTTCAGTCCCACTAACTTCACACACAAACAGACTTTGTTTTAATGAGCTACAAGTAAGAGTACGGGGGAGTTGTAATGGTCTTTTAAATACTCGTATCACTAATGCAAGTTCAGACACAGACAGTGGGAAAGGAAGAGGAAAAATAAAGGGCTTGAGTCTTTTCAAAGCACAGTTTCCAGCTTTGATAAGAAAAATAAAAAGATATTCCAATAATAAAATGTAAAAGCTGTATTATTTTTAATGCCTTGCTGCATGCTTTTGCATATTGTCTATCTGAATCATTATTTTAAACTGATTCATTCACTGGTTTCTCTGAAACAGCATTTCATAAAACCTCTCTGATTGTTTCTAAGCATTTGAACTAGGAAGAATGAGTCATTATATTCACAGGAGGAGAGGAAACATGGCATCGGTTCTGAGGGAAAATGTAGGCTTTCCTTTGAATCCCAGTCCCTTCAGTATCTTCCCAAGTATTTGTGCCTTTGTTTGTTCAAAGACTTTCCTCTTACTAGCAAGGATAAGAAAATATTCTATAAGCAGAACTTTCTTGCCAAATAGAAGGATCAAGCGGAGTGCCCCAAGGGTCGGTCCTGGGACTGGTTTTGTTCAGTATCTTCATTAAGGATCTGGAGGATAATGTGGATTGCACCCTCAGCAAGTTTGCAGATGACACTAAACTGGGAGGAGTGGTTGATACGCTGGCAGGTAGGAATAGGATACAGAGGGGCCTAGACAAATTAGAGGATTGGGCCAAAAGTAATCTGATGAGGTTCAACAAGGACAAGTGCAGAAGCCTGCACTTAGGATGGAAGAATCCCATGCACTGCTACAGATTAGGGACCGAGTGGCTAGGCAGCAGTTCTGCAGAAAAGGACCTAGGGGTTACAGTGGACGAGAAGATGGATATGAGTCAACAGTGTGCCCTTGTTGCCAAGAAGGCTAACGGCATTTTTGGCTGTATAAGTAGGAGCATTGTCAGCAGATCGAGGGATGTGATCATTCCCCTCTATTGGGCATTGGTGAGGCCTCATCTGGAGTACTGTGTCCAGTTTTGGGCCCCACACTACAAGAAGGAGGTGGAAAAATTTGAAAGAGTCCAGCGGAGGGCAACAGAAATGATTAGGGGGCTGGAGCACATGACTTATGAGGAGAGGCTGAGGGAACTGGGATTATTTAGTCTGCAGAAGAGAAGAATGAGGGGGGATTTGATAGCTGCTTTCAACTACCTGAAAGGGGATTCCAAAAAGGATGGATCTAGACTGTTCTCAATTGTAGCAGATGACAGAACAAGGAGTAATGGTCTCAAGTTGCAGTTGGGGAAGTTTAGGTTGCATATTAGGAAAAACTTTTTCACTAGGAGTGTGGTGAAGCACTGAAATGGGTTACTTAGGGAGGTGGTGGAATCTCCTTCCTAGAGGTTTTTAAGGCCCGGCTTGACAAAACCCTGGCTGGAATGATTTAGTTGGGGATTGGTCCTGCTTTGAGCAGGGGTTTGGACTAGATGACCTCCTGAAGTCCCTTCCAACCCTGATATTCTATGATTCTATGATTAAATTTACTGCCACAAGATATCATGGAGGCCAAGAAGTCAACGGGATTCAAAAGAATTGGACATTGATATGGATATTAAGAACATCCCTAACTTGCATTAAACAGTACAAAAAGTATGCTGATTGTATGCCAACTAGTGATTATCTGGGGTTAGGAAGTAACTGCCCTTATGGGCACGTTATTCCATACTTGTCCATAATGGGATTTTTTGGGACACCTCTCTCTCAATTTTACTGTACTCTGATGTACTGTATGAAGACAGGACCTTGGATCCCTTCCAACGCTGATATTCTATGATTCTATGATAAGACAGATGACTGAAGACTACTAGTAATTCCTAAGATGTGACAATTTACTCCCAGAGACCAAGTTCTTTAGTGAGTTGCTAATTGTTTTCCTTAATATTTTATCAATTTTTATAGTAGTAATTTTATTACTGCTATGATCTGTGTTTCTGCGCAGAAGTTCATATCTGACAAAGAACAAGTAATTTCTGAGCTTTATTGCAGTACAACCCCTTTATGCAGGAAATTGTTGAACAAAAGGAGGCTTTCATCCACAACCATTTTCCTGAATGTTCTGGATATTACAAAACAAATATTTTGGATAAAGAGGCATACTCAGTGATGAGCTGCCAAAAATCTTAACAACCAGTTCCCTACCAGTCTTCGGCGGCACTTTGGCGGCGGGTCCTTCAGTGCTGCCGAAGACCCAGAGCGAGTGAAGGACCCACCGAATCGGGCCCCACACTTCCTAAAGCCGGCCCTGCACGTCGGGGTTGAAAAATTGTATTGGGGGCCGGGTAGGGAAGGCTGTGCCTCCCAAAACAGCCTGTCCCCCCCATCCGACCCCCACCCACGTCCTGCCCCCAACTGCCCCCCTCAGAACCCGCAACCCATCAAACCCCTGCTCCTTGTCCCCTGACCACCTCCTCCTGAGACCCCCCACCCTAACTGCCCCCCAGGACCCTACCCCCTACCCAATTCATACTGCTCCCTATCCCCTGACTGCCACGACCCCATCCACCACCACCCCAACAGACCCCCAGAATTCCCATGCCTACCCAATGCCCCCGTTCCCCGTCCCCTGACTGCCCCCCCCCAGAACCTCCACTCCCTCCAACAGCTCCCTGCCCCTCATCCAACCTCTCCTACCATGCTGCTCAGGGCAGCGTGTATGGATGCTGCGCAGCCCGCTGGAGCTCGCAGCCCCACCCCCTTACCATGCCGCTCAGGGCAGCATGTATGAATCCCGCGCGGCCCGCTGGAGCTCGCAGCCCCACCCCCTTACCATGCCACTTAAAGCGGCAGGAGCTGCAGAGCTGCCCAGGAGTGGTCCAGAGCGCTGGTGCCGGCGGCGTGGCTTGCTGAGGCTCTGCGAGAGGGGGGAAGGCAGGGGAGGGGCTGGGGGAGCTTCCCCAGCCGGGAGCTCAGGCGGGCTGGACAGGATGGTCCCGCGGGCTGGATGTGGCCCATGGGCTGGAGTTTGCCCACCCCTTTAACAACCGGTTCTAAACCGGCTTCTAAATTTAACAACCGGTTCGCGCGAACCAGCTCCAGCTCACTACTGGGTGTACTGCATATTGCTTTGCTTACTGATGCTTATCATGTTTATATTGACTAAAATTTTAAATCAAATGTAATAACTTTAGAGTCAATGACCACAGAACAAAACAGTGTAATAATGATAATAATGTTTTTGTTATGTCATTGTAGTAAAAGTTGACAGTCCAGTTAAAAGGCTAAAATATATATATTTAGAGATCGACTGATGTATACACCTATGTGAAGTGACATCTTGGTTCTATTCCCCTGCTATACTAATGAAGTGTGATCTTGCGTAAATTATATAGGCCTTGTCTACAGGAGCGAAATTGGCTGGCATAGTTAATCTGGAATACCTATTCCAAAGTGGAGTTGTTTTTCTGAAATAAAGTCACTTTAATTCCGGAATAAGGTGTCCACCCAAGGAGTTATTCTGGAATAGTTATGGCAGTGTAGTTTTCCTGGAATAGCTATGCCTGTCAATTTTCCATGTGTGCCTATTGAAGGGTTTGGTTGGGGTTGCCCCTCTCTGGGGCAGCTGGGAGCCAGGCCGCCTCACTACTGAGGTCCGCTGAGTCAGGGAATTAGCTGGGTGAGGCAGGAAACAGTCAAGGGCTCAGGCCCTCGGGCAGGGGATGAGCAAATAGTACAATATCAGGCCCAGGCCCTGGGTCAGGGTGGGGCCACACACAGTCTGGAGCTCAGGCCCTCAGGCAGGGGCTGAGCAAAATAGTTCAGTATCAGGCACAGGTCCTGGGTCACGATGGGGCCACACACAGTCTGGAGCTCAGACCCTCAGGCAGGGGCTGAGCAAATAGTTTAGGATAAGGAGGCCCAGGCCCTGGGTCAGGGCGGGGCAGCAAACAAACAGGAGCTCAGACCCTCAGGCAGGGGCTGAGCAAATAGTTCAGGATCAACAACCGAGACTCCTGGTTCTGAGCATCTGGGGCGAGGGAGAGACTGCCACCCATAAGTGGGGTGGCAGGGGGGACGCAGGCCCGCCCACTCCACTGTGTCCCAGTCCGGGGCCCTAACAGCGGCAGGCAGCCTGCTGCTGTGTCAGTGGGGATCCTGACCGCAACACCCTGACATCGGCTCTGGGTGTGCCGCAGCCAGACTAGGGTCGGCTGCCCCCGGGCTACTTCCTACCTCCCCCTCTAGCAGTATCTGCGTCTGGTCGGTGTCCTCCATGGAATCAAGCACCATGGGCTCCTCCGGGTACTCGGCGAGCGGTAGGCTTGGCAGCTCCTCTGGGTCGCTTCTCTCCGGTAGGGTTAATAGCTTCTCCTGGGTCTGGTCGTCATCAGGCCTTGACTGGTATGGCCAGTCCTCGGGTTGGTCATAGGCTGCAGGAGTCTCCCCAGTGGGAGCTAGGCCTCCAGCGTCTGGCTTCTACGGCGGCCAGGCAGCTTCTGAGCCCTGGGATGTGGCTTTTATATTTCTGGTCCTGCGCTTTGACCTTTGCAGGGCGGGCGCAGGCTCCAGTGGCTCCGCCCACTTTGGCATCCAGAGAGGCTCGTCCCTCTCTGGGGCGGCTGGGAGCCAGGACGCCTCACTACAGTGCCTAAATTTTCCCATCCGCAAAATAGAGATGATGATAATACTTAGATGCTTTTGTTAAATGCTTTTCATGTAAATGTACATATGTAAATGATGTATAGTCAAAGATTCAAGAAGCTCAATTTATTTAGCTTATCAAAAAGAGGGCTATGGGTGACTTGATCACAGTCTGTAAGTATCTACATTGGGGAACTGAAATTTGATAATAGAGGGATCTGCAATTTAGAAAGGTATAACAAATTTAAACTAGAAATAAGATGCAAATTTTCAGCAGTGGGGGTAATTAACCATTGGAACAATTTACCAAGGGTTATGGTGGAGTCTCCATCACTGGAAAATTTTAAATCAAGATTGGACGTTTGTCTAAAAGAGACTCACTAGTTAAAATAGTCAATTCAGGGAAGTCCTACTGCCTGTGTTGTATAGGAGGTCTGACTAGATGATCACAATAGTTCCTTCTGTCCTTGGAATCTAGGAGATGTACAGATGAAAGGTGGGATTTTAAAAAGCTCTTCCCATTGTCCTAACTCTGCTCCCATTGGAGTCAGTAGGAATTTTACTATCACCTTCAGTGGCAGCAGAGTTAAAATATTCAAGAATGCTAAGCAATGGTCTGTATAAAAAGTGCTAAGTGTTATTATACATCTGAGCTACGAAATTTGTGAAATTGGAGACCACATAAACAACAGGCAGGAGTAATCTTCTCTGAATATGTCTGAGTGTTATATTTTGTATTATGTTCTATTTTTATACCACTTGAGAGGAGAGCAAGTCTGAAGAAAGAAACATCTTATCTCAGAGTGCAGCTTTAATGTAATGGCATAGTTAGAGTCCATAGTGTTTTTTCTAAAGCACAAACTGTAATATTTCACACTGGCAGAAATGATTGAGATAAGATAACTGTGTTTTCCCAAAGATGTTGGACACCAGCATGAGAGAAGAACCAAAGGCCTCTTTTCTGAATTTGATTTTTTCACTATGAAGTGAATGAATGCTGCTGGGTCAGAGGGTCACAATCTTTCAGTATGCTTAAAGTTCCCTTTGTTTTTCAGAATGCCAGAAGCACACTATCAGTCAAATATATATTAGACAAAGCTGTGCTTTCGTCATTCCATGGGCTTCTTAAATTTTAATGTAGTAGAGTGATAATGTCTCAGACATGTCAGATAATGTCCCTTGAGTCATCAGTGCCACTGCACCTTTGCTTTTATATCTATGTCATTTAAAGGGAAGAAGCACAATTCAAAAATATTATACTCAGAAGCCTGAAATGAAGCTGCCTAATTCACATAGGAGTTTTGCAGGTTCATAGCAAATCTACTGATTCATTGTATTTGGTCTGGCTACTTGACTTGTTCTCACATCAAATAAAAACTGAGTCCCTGGCCATTTGTGGGCATAAAAAATTCCACGTAAAATTTACAATGTTGCTCCTCTGTTTTTATTGCATTCCAATTATATTCCATGTTATTACATTCTGCCTACTTAAAATCCCCATTATTTCAATTAAATATGACATTCTCCTTCACATCTCTTCCTAAGATCTATTGATGCAGAATGGCTGGCACATTCCATCCTAAGAGGCACCTGAATGTCAGGGTGGTAGGAGAAGTAATCCCTAAACTCTGTAAAGCACTTAGAATCCTATATATAAATATGAAGTTATAATTTATTATTGCTGATGAGAACAGGACCCTAAATGGTTCATTTTCCAATAGATTTTCCTATGGAGCCCTCTTGTGGCTTTCCTGGATGTCTTCCTTTGTCACTAATCTTAATTTTGCCATGAAATACTGCTTGGCTTGTTACTGAGGACTTATAATACTCACAAATTCTCTAATTCTGGGTCTTCTTAGCACCCATAGAGCTAGTGAGGAAACTCATGACACACCTTCCTTCAAGCAAACGGAATATAGTGGCATGGGATACATGGCTTCTCACACCGTATACCCTCTCTTAGTCAAGTAGGGCTGGTGTATAAAAATCAGCTGGAGGGCACCAGTGAAAGAAAGACCCCAACCCCTTTCTCTCTTCTGACTTAATGTGTCTTTGAAAGAGTCTAAAAGAACCTCCCAAGACTTTTGATATATCAGTTTATTTCCCTCTCCCTGACAACATGCGGAGATTCTCCCCATTTTATCTCTCTAACTTTCTCCTGTAAGGGACTGATCAGCCACCAGCCTGATAACTCAGGAGGAGCAGACAGCATTTGCTTCAGAGCCTCTTGACACGATTCCTTAATCAGTAGGTGTGCTTTGACATGGACCTCCTGCCTACCAGAGGCTGAGCAAGGTGCCTCCACAGTGCCTTTCAAATCTGGGAGCCAAGAAACAAAGGCAATATACATTGATGGAAAATGAAGCTGGGTCTGGGTCTGGGTCTGGGTCTGGGTCTGGGTCTGGCTGGCAGGACAGAGCAGAGAACATGCATCCCCCAGGCCAGACTAGTATGCCAGGCTGCTGCCTAGAAAGCAATGTATAACTAAGAGGATCAAAGGCTCAGTCTATTTACAGACTTTCTTGGCATTACTGAGAGAGATAATTGGAACATACACATTGATTGAGATAAGAAAACAATTTTTTTTTAAATGTAATTTGGATTTATTGCATTTGCTTCCCCAGATCATCATCTGTCTTGAGATTTGGATCAAATGAAAGGGAGCGTACTAAAATGAATAAGCTGTCAAACTGGCATATTTTTTCTTGTTACTCTTAACTTTTAGCATTCGTGTCAGAATTGCAGCCTCCCTCCCCTATCTTGTAGGTCTTACCCCAGGGTTGGCCAACCTGTGGCTCTGGAGCCGCATGCGGCTCTTCAGAAGATAATATGTGGCTCCTGTTAGGAGCTGACTCTGGGGAAAAAATGGTGGTTGCTCAGCACCCACCAGCAGCCCCATCAGCCCCTCTTCCCTCCTCCAGCGCCTACCACCCACTGGCAGCCCTCCTGATCAGCGCCTCCTCCTCCTTCCCCCATGCATCTTGCCCGCTGTGATCAGTTGTTTTGTGGTGTTCAGGAGACTCTGTGGGGGAAGGGTGGAGGAGTGAGGATGTGGCATGCAGTGCCCCTCCTTCCCCTAGTGCCTCCCGCCCGCCGTGATCAGCTGTTTCACGGCATTGAGGAGGCTCGGGGGGGGTGGGGTGGAGAGGAGCAAGGACGTGCTGCACAGCTTCTCCCCTCCCTCCCCCAGTGCCTCCTTCCTGTGCCTCCCGCTCGCCGCAATCAGCTGGTTTGCGATGCACAGGAGGATTGGGGGTGGGGAGAGCGAGGACACAGCTCACTCAGGGGAGGGGTTGAGAAGAGACAGTGGGGACTTGGGGAAAAGGGTGGAGTGGGGGGCGGGGCCAGGGACAGAGCCAGGGGTCCAGCACCCCCTGGCCAGCACTGGTGTCTCCTTGAATAAAGCACACGGTGACTAGCTGGTGTGGAAATTTTTAATCAAAATTTTTCTTACACCATCTAAGAATGGAAGGCAAGTGCAAACAGGAAAGAAAATTGAGGCTTCCAACAGGAGTGGGAGAATAAGTACTATTTCGTTGAACGTAATGGTAAGGCCATGTGTCTTCTTTGCCAGACTTGTGTCTCTCAGTTCAAATCTTCAAACTTTCAGTGTCATTTTGCTTCTAGCCATGCACATATGGATCAAGAATTCCTAAAGTTTCTGAACTCCACACTTTAAAACTGAAAACTTTGAAAAAACAAACAGATGTAGAAGCCAAGTTCTTCACCAGATTTGCCAACCAATCGCAGACTGTAACGTTAGCCTCCTATTATGTGGCCTGGCACATAGCCTGTGCGAAAAAGCCCTACTCTGAAGGAGAGTTTATAAAAACGTGCCTCACTGATGTTATTTCAATCCTGTCACCAGAGAACGAGAATCTACAGAAGAAAATTTCTGGCCTGCAGCTTTCACACCACACAATAGAACACAGAATCTCCGACCTGAACAGTGACATCGAATCACAACTTCAGCAGTGTGAGTATTTGAGCATCACTTTGGATGAGTCATGCCATGTACAGGATAAACCTTATTATCGGTATTTGTCTGCACTGTGTCTGACGACTGTGTTGTAATGGAAGAACTCCTCGATTCCATGTCACTAAAGGACAGAACTCGTGGACAAGATCTAAAGGAGGTGTTGATGTTGGTAGTTGTGAAAAGCCACTTGCCTTTACAGAGGCTCACTATCGTTGCAATGGATGGGGCTCCATCTATGTGGGGATCTGTGAATGGATTAGCTTTCCCGAATGTTGAACATTTCACTGTATTATTCATCGGGAGCAACTGATATATATAAATCTCAAATTTGATCACATCATGAAACCGGTCTTGCATATTATGAATTTCATTCTCTCAAATGCACTCAATCACAGACAATTTCAAAATCTAATTGAAAGAACTGGATGAATATGACTCCCCTGACGATTTCACTGTGCAGTTCGATGGCTCTCGAGAGGTTAAGTTAATTCCCATTTTTTCAAGCTCCTGGAACCAGTAAAATTGTTTAAGAGGAAAAGCACAGAATACACCCTGAACTTACAGATCCTGGATGAGTTCTAAACTTGGCATTTCTTGCAGACATGCTGCTGCATTTGGATAAACTAAACGTGAACTTACAAGTAAAATTCCGATTGCTGTCTGATCTAATGCAAGGCGTATTTGCGTTCCTGAACAAACTGCAGTTGTTTCACAGACAAATGCCTGAGGGAGAGCTGACATACTTTCCCTCAATGTCACAACTTCAAGCCAGATCAAAAAAAGATGCAGCAGAACCCCTAAAATGGAGCACAACTTTAATCATGCTTGCATATCTAGATCTTAAGGACAGTTTTGAGGAAGGATTCCAAGATTTGTAGCAGAAAAAACCTTAGATCAGATTTCTGATTGACTCTTTTAGTGCTGAAGCCAATCGTCTGAAGCCCCCTTTAGTCACTGATGAAGCAACATCCCAGATGGAAATAATAGAATTTTTGGAAGATGACAGATTGAAATCTGTTCAGAAGACACGGGGGGACACTTACTTTCTGGAAATCTGTACCAAAGGATAAATACCCCAATATCAGAGGTGCAGCCCTAAAATTAATCTCGATGTTTGCCTTGACCTATCTTTGTAAGTCTGTTTTCTCGACAGTCAAACATGTGAAATCCAAGCACCAATCCATTTTGACAGACAGCCACTTAAGAGAACTGCTGCGTGTGAGCACAACTGAACACAAACCAAACTTCAAGGGAATTGTTGAAAGCAAAGATTGCCAGAAGTCCCCATATATATACACACACAAACATATAGATATACGTATATAATCATTACATATTACTGTGACTCTTCGGCAATGTACATTGGTAAATTCTGGCTTTTTCACAGGCTCAGGATGGCCACCCATGCCCTACCCAATACAGAAAATTGTGCACACTTGTCCTATAGTGTGCAGGTGCAATCCCTCTTTAGAGTGCTACTGCTGTATGACTCTTGCTAGTGTGTAAAATCCATGCAATGCATTGCATGACGGCACTGGGAGGGTCTAGAGAGCCTCTTTGTCCCTCTGCACCTGTTCAGGAGTGAAGAAGGATACACTCTTGAGTTTTAGGAGGGGGCTGGCTGATATACCTCCACACCATCCCATGGCCTCAAGGGGGTGTGAGTGGATGGCTTGAGGCCAAGCTTTCTGGGCACACGCTATAGTGGATAGCAAGTGCTGGAGAGGAGGCGTAGATGAGATAGTGCTGCAGAGAATGGTGATCCCACACACCTCTGAGGCAACCTGCTCTGTGCCAGAGTGTTGATTGCTATTGTTCTGCTCCACCTTTCCCCTATCCTGGCACACTCTTGGTGAGCTTAGCCAGGATTTTGCTGTCTGTTTAAAAAAAAAAAGGTTGAATGGCCTGTGCATACTGAGCATGTGACAGCTCTACACCATCCCTATGTGGCTGAGGAATAGAAACTGCTCTAACAGGATGAGATCCTATCAGGAATAAATCTTAGCAGTACAGAAAGTGCCAAGATGCTTTGAAGATTAGAGAGCGTTAACTTACGGGAAACCAGTTTCCAGCTCATCACATTTATAACCATGACTGGAGAATGAGGAAATGTCTCACCACCATGTGGAAAGTCCATCTCAGTGATGCTTCTGGACCATTTCCTGGATGGCTTTCAAAAACTTCTGAAGAAAAACAGCCAGAATTATCTGATGGCTGTTGCTATGTAGTAAGCTGAAGGCTGATTTTTAACTTACAGTTCCCTGATTAATAAGCGGTGTGGATGTTCTGTGAGCAATAAATGTGTAAATAGGTGAACCAGAGAGGTTTGGCTCAAATTACATTTAACTTGAACCATTTAAATGTTAACAGTCACTGGTAGATGAGGGTTTTTGTGTCTTGACACTTATTCATTGGGTCAAAATGTCCAACACACGTGCAGAAACCTCAAGCATAATCCAGTGAAATGTGTGTGACAGGTTTATACATGTGCAGCTCACTTACTGTTAGGGACTACACAATTCAGCTATTTGTTGTTTTGTGTACTTTCCTCTTTGAGGCATTACAGAGAATCACATCTGGGGAGCCCTTAGCTAAATTGTGTGGCTTACCCATTTGACAATCTCCTTTTAAGATGTGTTTTAATGACTTTGTATCACTGAGAGCCCTAGTTCATACTAAGTAATATAGTTTTATTCTCCTTCTCACAGAGCAACAGTTTATGTTCACAGCCCTGTACTAAGATTCTTTTGGGTGTTATGTTTTATTTAAAATGTTGACCGTACAATTGTATTCATAATATAGACAACCCCCAGGCAGAATAGCTACAGAATATATCTTTAGCATCTGTGTAAGCCTTGGTTTGAGATACAGTCCTTGTTGTGAATCTGCAAGGAGGAAGTCAGCACAGTGGATACACCTCTACCCCGATATAACGGGGAGGGAGGGGTGGAGAGGGGGAGCTGCACACTCCGGCAGATCAAACCAAGTTCGATATAATGCGGTTTCACCTATAAAGCAGTAAGATTTTTTGGCTCCCGAGGACAGCGTTATATCGAGGTAGAGGTGTATTTGCAGACCCATTGGGCTATCGCCACAGCCAGCTTCCTTCTGGTGGCCTGTCCCTGGATCTTTAGGAAATTATGTTAATTGGCCACTACACTCCCCATCTTTTACCTTCTGTGCAAGCTACTAGGTGAGGCAACTACCCCACACAATTTCAAGGCCTTCTATCCTGATCCTCCTACTTAGAGAAACAGGAGAGAGATGCCAAAATACATTTGTACTGGGCCACGAGGACAGATGCTGAAGCTCTAACGGCAGGACAAGTTAAGATTCAAAAGTATAACCTGATGATCAAAATATTTTAGTATTAATTATTACCAGATAGAAGTGACGGAAAGTGCACCATTTGTCTAAATGTGCAACACGTCCTATAGTTTTAACTTTCATTCCCTGGGTTTTTAGGTAGAATGAGAAATTGATAGTTTTAATCTGCAGGGGTAAGCAATTAACGCCTTCCAAGCCTTCCTGCTAGTGATCGTAAATATTATTGTAGCGGAATGGGGGAAGCTTGTGGATGGGAGCTGCTAAGCTAGGCTGATTGGGAAGCAGCTGCAGCTGGGCCACACCCCAATCAGGTTTCAGCTGGCCCTATATAAAAAGGCTGTGAGCCAGAGGCCAAAAAGTCTCCTCTGCATTCAGAGAGAGAAGGGCCTGGCTGCAGGGAGCTGAGACAGAGTACCTGAGTGGAGCAGGGCTGGGGACAAGCTGGGGAGCTCCAGCCAGGAAAGCCCCAGGCTGTGGCCTAGTAGAAAGCCAAGGGGTACTGGGGGTTGCAGAGGGCAGCCCAGGGGTAGGCCAAGGCAGCAGGTCCAAACCCAACCTTGTCTGTGATGAGTGGCCTATACTGCAGTCTGCCCCAGGGAGCGGGGGTTAGTTGGTGACTGGCAGTGGCCTTATTCTGAGGCGAGGTAGGGATAGTGGGTGGGGGTTCCCCAGGGAGGGGAGACCCTAGTACTGAGGAGTGTACTGCCAGGGGGCAGCACCCCAGATAAAAGGGCACCGGGGTCCAGGAGGGACACGGGGGCCAGAGGACAGGCAGATCACCAGTCTGCAGAGGGTGCTCCAGGACTCTGGAAGAGCTAATTCCCGAGACGACCAGCAGGAGGCGCTGCAGGGGTGAGTCCGCCCTTCTACAATTATCTTATGGTCAGCATCATAACTGATCCTAGTTCCAACATCACATCTCTGGATATCAAAACCACACCAAACAATAGAATCCTCCAAGGAATCTCTCATTTCTTCCTCCTGTTGCCAGTAACACAGTGGTTTCATGTGCAGAATATTTTTAGCCTCCCTAAAATAAAACTGTCAATAAAACATATGTACCTGTTTTTCCAGATAAAAGGCTTTCTTCCTTTAGTACATATTTTAATGTGACCCATTGTTCCCATATCCAGACAAAGCAAATGTACTAATAGAACTGTAGCTTCTGTTTCTGAATGATCCTAGACAAAACACTCTGAACTACGAAGGATAAACCTGGAATCCTATCAAACTTCTCCACTTAGGAGAATGGCTCACTCTCTTTGCCAGTGTCCTTTTAAATCATGTTCTCAGTGAAAAATTATTGGAAGTCTCCTGTAGGCTCCTCTTATATTACTTCCCATAACTTCATTATTTGTGTTCAGAGACTTGAAAGGTCATTGTGACTTAAAAACTCATCTGGAAGCCTGAAGATGGGACAACATGTTTTAATCTCTAATGGGAATGTACAGTACACTGAAGTAGGCTAACTCAGCATAAGGCTCTGTACTTGGATGTTTAATTGGGTTTTCATCAAGGAGGAAGCGTGAGCCAGTAGATGGGAAGTGGAAGACCAAAGTTGTATCCCCAGCTCTGAACTGAGTGGTCTCTTAAGCTTTCTGTGCCTCGTCTGTCAAGTGGGAGTAATGGAGTAGTTGTACCTGTCCACCAATGTGAAGTGTCGAAATCTTTAGAAGAGAAGCGCTGTCACAGCCAAATATTAGAACAATTGATGTAAATGGATGAAATGTCAGTTGCAGTTTAATATATAACTCTAGAAGCAATGTGGCTAGTTAATTTCTTTTACTTTCTTATAAATGAGAGGGTTTTCTGCACTATTGCTTCATTCCTAAAACTGAACAGCCACTGTCATCCATCATAATTGGATGTATCAGCCTTTATTAAAAAAACAAAACACTGAATCCACCGTTACAAACAGAGTATCTTGAAATCTTTCTTTGCCCAGCACTATTATTTTTCCTGGATCATAAGAGCCTTGTTCCTGTATAAAATAACAGTGGAGAATTACAAATAAAAGAACAAAGGCATGAAAAGGAAAGAAATCCTGGTGCTTTTAACTATCAAGTCACATCCCTGTTTCCAACACATCTGAGTTTGAATCCTTCCTGGTCATAAACAGTTTCTGTTAGAACTAGGCTGTCCACAAACAGAGGGAGTTTCATTTTAATTAGAGATCGTAATTCAAAAACACCTATTGTCATTGTAAAATCTGGAATAACCTTAATCCAGAGATGGGCAAAATTCAGTGTTTTAACTTCACACAGATTAGAAGAAATAATAGAAATCTTATGAGGAGTCATTGGAAATGATAAAATGAAATAAAAAGATTGGGCCAGCATGGTCCTTACAGAATTTCAATATAATTTGTTGTCACTGAGAATTCTGTACAGGAGGATTTTCAGAATCAGGCCCAGTCCTATGTGATTGGGTTCTAGTGACACCATCATAGGACCCAGCCACACCATCAGGGGCTCATTCACCTGCACATCTACTAATGTGATGTATGCCATCATGTGCCAGCAATACCCCTCTGCCATGTACATTGGCCAAACCAGACAGTCTCTACGTAAAAAGATAAATGGACACAAATCACATATCAGGAATGGTAACATACAAAAGCTAGTAGGAGAACAATTTAATCTCCCTGGACACTCAATAACAGATTTAAAGTAGCCATTCTTCAACAAAAAATCTTCAGAAACAGACTTCAAAGAGAAACTGCAGAGCTACAATTCATTTGCAAACTTAACACCATCAATTTGGGCTTGAATAGGGACTGGAAGTGGCTGGCTTAAGCAATTTCCCTCTCTTGGTATTGACACCTCCTTGTCAATTATTGGGAGTGGACCACATCCACCCTGACTGAATGCCTACATCTGTAATTTTCACTCCATGTATCTGAAGAAGTGGGTTTTTACCCAGGAAAGCTTATGCCCAAATAAATCTGTTAGTCTTTAAGGTGCCACCAGACTCCTTGTTGTTTTTCTATATAGATAAGAATTTCAGTAAAACAGAGGATATCACAATAATGATTTCCCTTGGATTTATTGGGCCAAATTCTCTGTGGGTGGATAACTTTACTGGAGTTAAAGCAGCAGAGAATTTGGCCCATACGTATTTGCTTCCAGTGTTAAATTATGTGGAGTAATAATTCAGGAGTAGACAGCTGAGGATCTACCTTCCCTGCAAAAAGAAAAGTGTTTTTTACATGGCGACAGCTAACTTAAGAAAGCTCTCTCAGGGTACATCTACATGGGGATAAAAGCCCTGTGGAATGGCTGCTGCTGGCTCAGGTCAGCTGACTTGGGTGTGGGGCTAAAAATTGCTGTGTAGATGTTTGGGCTCGGGCTTGAGTCTGAGCTCTGGGACGCTGCGAGCGTGGAGAGTCCCACAACTGGGACTCCAGCCCAAGCGTCTACACAGCAATTTTTCAGCCTCAGAGCCCAAGTCACCTGAGCTGACCTGAACCAGCCACAGGTTTTTTATCCCTGTGAGTCATACCCTCAATGTAAATCATAGTGCAGACAAGGCACAGGTAATTTTTACTTCAGTGTAGTTAGCTAACATAAACCCTGGATGGGGGTTCTAAGTACTCCTCAACTAGCTATATTGAGGTGTAAATCTACCCCGGGTTTATGTCCTTTAAAATTTGACATTGAGTCTGCTATCTTGATGTAGAAACCACACCTTTTTTTGCAGTAAAGCCATAGCTCTTTGAGACTCTTGGCTTTAATGAGTCTGATCATAGCTGAAATGTGAGGTTTGGGCTATTTCTGCAGCTAGTGTGTAGGAGGAGTTTGGTAAATTTACTAACATAGTACATGCAGCATTTCCCCAATGTTATGATTTTCAAAATTTTATCATTAAAATATTATATTGTGCACTTTTGTGGGTCTGGCATATCAGTTATGACAAATATTTACATTCACATTAAGCATTAATCCTAAACAGATTTAAAAAAATCAACTGATCCATTGGAGAAGAAACATTTGTTTTGTATTGTGCCACTGTAAAATATACTGCAGATGTTTTGAACCTAGAGAATTCAAATGAAAAATATAGACCCTATCTGTAAACCTACCTACTTCAGTAGAAAACTTTTCATTTTTAAACTTTATGGCTGCAGTTCTTCTAGCAGTATATTCAAGTTAATGCTATTGTTCGGGTAATGGAACAATAATTAACTTTCCTCCTTGATTTAAATTTGTCTCTTTTATGACTTGTATGCAATCCTGATGCTTTTACCTATCATTGTTCCTAAAGTGTGACAGTTGGAATCCTCCCTCATCATTAGCAGGTCTCATTAGAACAGTACAGCCTTTAGTATGCAGTTATCCAAGTACTTCATAAACATGAATGAATTAAAGCTCCCAACGAGCCTGTGAAAGGCAGGTAAAGAATATTTGATATCAAACTAAAATGTAAAAATGTGGATCACTGGCTCATGACTACCGCTGTTAAGGGGAAAATATGATCAAGTATTAGTGACAACTTACATTTATGTTATAACTTTCATCCTGAGGTATTCCACAGTGCCTTACCAAACAATATTTTGGAATCATGTTACCTGCCACTGAAATGAACCCACCTCCAGTGTAGAGTTTGTCAGAAACTGAAAGATTTTGAATTGGAATAAAAAAAAAAATAGAAAATTTGAAATGTATTGCAAAACTAGAAAAATAGAAACATTTTGATTCAACTTTATCAAAATATTTTCATTTTAATAAGTAGTTTCATTTTCACTTTATCAACATGAGTATATAAGAATATAATTTAATTAATTAATTATAGTTAATAAGTCTTCAATATGAGCTCTCAGTGCAGTGCTGTGGCAAAAAGGACTAATGCAATCCTTGACTATATAAAAAGGGGAATAGCAAGTAGAAGTAGGGAAGGTAATCTTGTTTCTGTACACAGCATGGGTACGACCACTACTAGAATAGTGTGTGCAGTTCTGGTGTCCACAAACTTCAAGAAGGATGAGGGAATACTGGAGAGAGGTAAAAGAATGGCCACACCAGTGATCCAGAGGCTGGAAAACAAGTTTTATGATGTCCGGCTTAAAGAGCTCAAGTTATCACCTTATCCAAGAAAAGGCTGAGAGGTGATTTGATCCCTGTGTATAGATATTAGAGGGGTAGCCGTGTTAGTCTGGATCTGTAAAAAGCAACAGAGTCCTGTGGCACCTTATGGACTAACAGATGTATTGGAGCTTATGCTTTCGTAGGGGTATTCACCCACGAAAGCTTATGCTCCAATACGTCTGTTAGTCTATAAGGTGCCACAGGACTCTGTCGCTTTTAACGGATACTTACACATGGAAAAGATAGGAGAGAGGGGGACTTTTCAACCTTGTTGATAAAGGCATAACAAGATCCAACTAGAAATTGAAGTTAGACAAATTCAGGGCTGGTCTACACTTAGTCCGGACTTCGGACTAAGGTACGCAAATTCAGCTACGTTAATAACGTAGCTGAATTCGAAGTACCTTAGTCCGGACTTACCGCGGTCCAGACGCGGCCGGAAGTCTCCCCCCGTCGACGCCGCGTACTCCTCTCGGCGAGCTGGAGTACCGGCGTCGATTGTGAGCACTTCCGGGATCGATCCCAGAACATCGATGGCGTGCCTCCGGACCAGCCGGTAAGTGTAGACTAGGCCTCAGCCTTGAAATAGATGCAATTGCCTAATAGTGATGGTAATGAAACATTGGAACAAATTTCCAGGAGAAATGGTGTATTCACCATCACCATTAAAACCAGATAAGGGAGCTTTCTAAAAAATATGCTTTTATCGGGCTGGGTGGTTGCGGTGGCTCCTTCTGACCTTAGAATCTGTGAGTCTGCAAATTTATGAATCTCACTGATCATCCCCTTCCTTCAT
The DNA here is from genome assembly GCF_013100865.1 of Trachemys scripta elegans. Classification (NCBI taxonomy): domain Eukaryota; kingdom Metazoa; phylum Chordata; order Testudines; family Emydidae; genus Trachemys; species Trachemys scripta. Next base: position 39,296,164 of record NC_048304.1, read on the forward strand.
TGGCGACGGGTAGAACAGAATCGATTGCCTGCATTCTCCATTCACCATGCTCATAACACTTGCAGCTCTGCATTACGACAGTGACTGTAATCAAATCTCCTTTACGGCTTCAACTGGTCGCATGCAGGAGTCAGAAAGGATTTTTTCCTCCCTGATGCAGAATCTCCTAGATGTATTATCTCTCCTCCCCGTCTTCCCTTTCTTCTAAAGTATCAGAGATTGGCCACAGCTGGGGATAGGTCACTCACAGGGTGTAATAGTGCTCTGAGGTGGTACTGTACTAAGAATCGTCTTTCTAGATGCCTGGCTGGTGTGTCTTGCTCACATGCTTAGGGTCAAACTGATCACCAGATTTGGGGTCAGAAAGGAGCTTTTCCCCCTGTAAGACTGGTAGAGATCTTGGAGTTTTGGTTTTTTTTTGCCTTCCTGTGTAGCATGGGGCTTGGATCACCTGCTAGAATCACAGTGTCACATCCCACCAAATCTATTTCCTGCCTTTGCAGGGGCCTTGGGCATTGGTGGTACTTCAGTCTCTTGTGTATACAGGAGGTCAGACTAGATGATCTAATGGTCCCTTCTGGCCTTAAACTCTATGAAACTATTAATTATAAAAGTCAAAATGTTTTGACTATTATACTATGCGATGCCATAGATATATCATGGCAGGACATTCTGATATGACATAATAGAGTCAAAACATTTCCACTTTGATATTATATTTTATTGCCTTTTTATCTTATTTAATTTACATTGTATTTTATTTTTTACTATATATTATAAATTGTGAATTGGTAATTGGTTTTTAAATTGGCATTTTAAGTGGTACTTGATATTCTAACTGGCAACTACTATTCTAATTGCTTATTGAGGCTTTTGGTTAATTGGTACTCAGCTTGCTCAGTTGGTATTTTAAGTAGTTATTTGTAATTAGAGTTCTGATTGGTAATTGACATTTGTTTACTAATGGGTTTTGTAATTGGTAATGTCCAGTTGTAATTGATATTATATACAAATATAAAATAAACTAAACTGTGAGTGTGTGTGTGTATAAAAGATGGACAGTTAGGGAGCCAGCATCATACTGGAATATTGCCAAGATGTTGGACCTCTACTCTAAACAATCCTACTCTTGAGAAAAGTACCAGGGGGTCTATAATGAAAACAAGGACCTCCAGGCTTGTCACACCCAATATACAGAATAATTCAAAGCTCTTTCAAATGTTAATTTCAGTTTCTTATGCATTGATTGACCTAGTGCTGTGAAATCAGCAAGCTAGCTTATTTCAAAGGAAATGTTTCTATTAGGGCTGTTTGAAAATTTCCCCTCAAACCTGTTTCTTGATGGAAAATCTGTTTTTCGATCAAAAACATTTTTTTCATGGAAAGTGTTCTCTTTGTGTGGAAAATTTCAAATCTGAAAAACCAAATGCCCAAAAAGCTTATGGTTTTAGACTGTAAACCTAAATATTTTGATTGAAAAATGCTGCTATGGTGCCTCATGGGAGTGGACATTTGGTTATCTTATGTCTCCATTCTCCTTTGTGTGCCTGACTCCTCAGCCCAACTTCATCTCCTCTGATGCATCATGGGCATGTTACTCCCACAATGCACTGCCTCTCCACACCGAGGTCTGGTCTATACTACCCGCCTGAATCGGCGGGTAGAAATCGACCTCTCGGGGATCGATTTATCACGTCCCATCGGGACGCGACAATCGATCCCCAAATCGGCGCTCTAACTCCACCAGCGGAGGTGGTAGTAAGCGCCGCCGACAAAAAGCGGCAGAAGTCGATTTTACCGCCGTCCTCACAACGGGGTAAGTCGGCTGCAATACGTCGAATTCAGCTACGCTATTCACGTAGCTGAATTTGCGTATCTTAAATCGACTCCCCGCTGTAGTGTAGATGTACCCCAAGACTCTCCACACCAAAATGTGGTGCATCATGGGAGATGATCAGGCAGGCTAGTATATAAAGGAGAAAGGAAGCAAGAGGAACCTGAACTACAAATCTCATGAAACATCGCAGCTGCTTTTACAAACTGAAACCATTTTCCAACCAGCTTTTGTTACTATATACAAAATAAATGAGTCTTTCCACATATCACAAATGGAAGGAAAAATAACTAGGTGTTTTGGACCAACAGAGCATTCCAAACCATTCTCAGCACTTGAATGGTATGTATGGAGGTGGAGGAAGAAAAAAATGTGCATCCATCTGGCTGAACAATGCACAACTAATTCTTGGAATACTGAAACACACACTTATTTAATGGTAGACATGGGGATTACCACTGACAACTTAGAAAAGAAGATTCATAGACAGTGTTATTTAGGGTCATAAGAAGGTTGGGGCCTTCTATAATGAATAAGAATTCTTTTATTAGAATTGATGTGCTTTAGAAGCATTAACAGTAGAGCTCATTCCAAATTTTCCAAATACTGATTTCTCAAAACTGATACTATTCGTGGGACAGGTTCAATTTCGCTAACTCTCCCGATTTGAAAAATTGTGAAAGAAAAAGTTTTGAAATTATCAAAATGGCCTGTTTTGACATTTTCAAAATGAAAAGTTTTGGTTTGGGGTTCAAAATGACTTTTTTCATTTTGAAAGAAAAAAAGGCTAAAAAAAGTTGAAATCAAAGTGAAACCTTTCAAAATGATCAAAATAAAAGGTTTTGATTGACCCAATCCAAATTTTTTTTTTATTATTGTTTCATGAAAACTTCCAACATTTCACTTTTTTTTCATCTGGATTCAGGATGGGAAAATTTTTGTGAAATCTCAAAAACTCTCATGGGATGGGAAAACCATTTCTAACCCATCTTTAATCAGCATGTTTATTGAGTATAGCCTATATGTTTTGATTAATGAAATAATTAATATGATGAAACAATTTTACAGGATTGTTTGGGGCCAATTAGATCTCTATGAATAATGAAAAATTCATATTTATATACAGATAAATAACTCATTGAATGCAGTGGGTCATAGTATTCATTATGTATAACATGTATAGATGACCCTGGAATTATATGTGAGTACCCAGAAAGCTTCTCAAAGTTTTACCAAAAAGTGTGGTGGTTGCTCTTCATTCTCCTTCTGTTGTCGCTTCACTGACCAATCAAAAGAGCAAAATAATACCATGTGACCAATCACACACCAGTAATTGTGAATAATGAATAGCACATCGTTATAGTGAATAGTTTATGAATAGATCACAAACCACCCATTGTCTGACAATTATTCGTCCAACAAGCTGGTAATACTTGTGAACAGTGACTACATTTACAGCCTTCAGTGCTGGGACTGTCTCATGCATATGTGCAGTTCTATAATAACGTGGATGTAATCCCATTTGGGTTCCCTAGGTGGTACCATAAGCCCTCAAAGCTCATTAGTTTCAACAGGAGTCGAGGGCACTACACCACACAGAAGGGACTCTATAGTTTGAAGGACTGATCCCTTACTGTACAGTGCTCATATGAATCTCCCAAATCCTGTTCAATGCTGATGAAAATTAATTAAAATCCTATGTGTGTTGCTTGTGCTCTGATGGATTATTTAACTAGCCATGTGAAAAAATGCTCGATCCATGCCACGAAAACAAACAAAACCAGATTCACTGTACGAATCTTAAAAGTGACATTTAAGCAATTATGATAGAACTGTTCTGAGTGGGTTTTTAGTGTATTTTCTTTTCTCTGGTGATAGTTGAAACAAGGGAGATTTCTTTGTTATACAAATTCTTCAGAGCTGTCAATGAGATTGTCCACAAAACACAACTGTCAGCTTTTTACAGATTGTCTCTTTTATTATATAATCATTCATTGTCCAAGTGGTAAAGCATTTGGCTGTGAACAACACAAGGAATGTTGTTGCTGATCTTAGCCACATATACACTAAACTACTCCTAGGAAAACAATTGTCAAGCAATGAAAAAGACACTGGGCTATATTCTTCTTTGGTATAACGTCACTGAAATGACTGGAGTTTAACAGCATCAGTGAAGTTACACCAGGGATGAATTTTGCTCATTCATTTTACATCCTGTCTATTTTATTAAATACCTTTATCCTTGAATTTGAAAAGTTGCTCTCTGCCTGATATGCTTGAAACTAGTTTTACTTTTAAAGAAATGGATCACATCCTTGGGAGCCTTCTGGCCACACTGTGCCATTCCAGCTGCACATGGTAGCCATAAACCTGGCAGATCTGGCCATTTGATTCCTGCTGTCTGAAGGAATCCTTAGGTGGTATAGAGCAGTGGTTCTTAACCAGGGATACATGTACCCCTGGGGGTACGCACAGGTCTTCCAGGGGTACATCAACTCATCTAGATATTTGCCTAATTTTACAACAGGCTACATAAAAAACACTAGTGAAGTCAGTACAAACTACAATTTCATACAGACAATGATTTGTTTATACTGCTCTATACTCTATACACTGAAATGTAAGTACAATCTTTATATTCCAGTTGATGTCTTTTATATGGTAAAAAGAGAAAGTAAGCAATTTTTCAGTAATACTGTGTTGTGACACTGCTGTATTTTAACATCTGATTTTGTAAGCAAGTAGTTCTTAAGTGAGGTGAAACTTGAGGGTAGGCAAGACAAATCATACTCCTGAAAGGGGTACAGTAGTGTGGAACGCTTGAGAGCCACTGGAATAGAGCTACAATAGTGACTTCTATAGCTAGTGTGTGTGGGGCATGGCCAAGTAAAAGGAGTGTGGTGTCTATGGCCCCCAAATCCCTGACTTCTGGAATGGCCCTTGAGGAATACTGGCAGTGGGTGAAAAATACAGCAGAGGCTGCTCTACTTCACAGGGAGGCGCAGTCTAGGGAGAGTCCAAGGTTCACCTTGACCAACTAGGACGTGTTCAAATCCAGTTTGTTCTGTCTACACTAGAGTTTAAATCAAATTAGTTCAAATGTGTTAGCTAACATATTTTAAAATACACCTCGTATCCTAAAGTTTGTCTACACAAGAGTTTTTTAACCTTTACAGCTGTACTTTGCGCTCCTTTCGGCAGTGTGTAGTCGGGTAGCATGGGTATAAACTAGCATGGGTATAAATAGCAGTGTAGTCAGTGAGGCATGGCTTAGGCGAGTTGAGTACAGACACACCTGCAGCAGTAGGGCATGTGCCCGAGTACATACCCTTCATGATTCTCCACTTGCCAAAGCTGTGCCTCCCCCTATGCTGCTGTTTTTAGCAGTATAGTGTCCTGTTGCCTTCCTGCTGCTGGAGACTTTCCCCACTGCAGGGAAAGGCTCTGGCAGAGGGGAGGCAGCTCAGAAAAGCCTTTCCCAGCTGCCTGCCCCTGTCAGCGCCTTTCCTGGCCGGCCGCAGAGATAGGCTTCAGCGTTGGGGAACAGCTGAAGCTTTTCCCTGCTGTCTGTCCCATACCAGAGCCTTCACAGTGTAGGTGCAGAAGGCTTTTCACTGCAGCATGTAGCTACCCATACCGAAATGCTAATGGCAGTTGTAGTGTAGACATAGCCATAAGTAATTAACTTGAGGTCATTAGTATTTTTGTAAAGGCTAGTCTGCATATTTCCCAAATGTTTGATCCAGGCTAATATCTGTTAGAAATGTTTGGGCAGTATCAAGACCAGCCTTTAGAAAAGTGTTAGAAAGCTCAAGTTAATCAGCAATCACTTATCTCGAAGTAAAAAAATTGCTAAGTGGACAGGACCCTAGTGGTCATCAGGCCCCTGGCTTGAGGGAGAATAGAGATAACGAAAAGCCATGCTTCGTTCCATGATGTACTAAGCACAACTTGGACAAACCTCAGCTCTTGAACCTATTGGTTTTAAACTACAAAAACTGCATTTCTCTAGCTTTAAAAGTCTGACAAAACTCCATAAACAAAGGGATTCTCAGTTAAAGCTAAAACTCCTTCCATTGTACTATGGATAAAGACTTGCGTTATCAAAGGGTTTCCACCCAGACTGTACATTTATATCTCCAAGTCGGTAAGGGCAATTTTTTTGCAAACTCAAATGTCAACATATGCAATTTGGGTAATTGTATGACAGATACTATCAGTGTACACTCACAACAGATCCTGGATAGAAACATGGGTATTTGCACACCTTAAAACCTGCAGGTATGCAAGTATTGGGTGTAAATCAATGGCCCAACCCTGCAAATTCTTGTTTGCTCACATGGGAAATCTAACTGATTCCGATGGGAGTATGGCATGAGTGAGGATTGCACATATGAATAAGGTTTTGTTAGCCCAATGCATTATAGTGCTTACAGTATGATATGTAAAATCATTCAGTGGCTGAAGAATGTGTATCTAATTCTTGCAATATCAAAACAGATTCATTTATTTAAAAGTAAAATGGATTTAACACTGTCAGTTTAGGCATAAACCACAGGACAGTGTTGTTTGAGGAGGTTAGACTGGAAACATGTAGTCCCCACTAGCTCTGAGTGAAGGACGGGATTTTAGCTAAAAGTCCTTGCTTCTGCAGAGTGAAATCAGATCCTTTTGGAAAACTCCAGCAATCATTAATTACAGTGCCACTAAAAGGCATCTCTAGAATATCATTATCCATGATGTTGTTTACAACATTGACACATACAATGTCCTTTCAAAAGTACTGACCATAATATTTACAATAACTTGTCACCTTTTGTTGAGACCCAAAGAGTAATTTATAATACAATATTAAACAGGACTTGAGGACCTTCTGTTCTACTCAAACACTTATGTGTCAGAATATTTTGTGCTTAGATTCGTTGAACAAAGCAATAGCATTTGCCACAATTATGTTGCTGATTATTTTCTGAACAAACATAGTTTGTGCATGACTTTAGATTTGTACAGCTTAATTATGTTTGTTCATAAAATAATTAGCTTGATTTCCTCTGTGCTGAATTACAAATGAAAGCCTACATTTTTAATTAACGTGTTTCAGGGAACAAACAAATCAGCAAACCAAAGTTAGAACACTTTCTTTCTACTCCCTGATGCTTTGAGACATGCTTATCTGGTGATGGTATAAACTGCCAATGCCTTGGCATTAGCGCTCCACTCTGTCTAATTGTAAACTTTAAATAACATTTTCTATACTGTGCAACTAACACCAAAAACACAATTCCTAATACAAAACAAGAGCTTATTCAGGATGGTGCACGCTCTCAAAGTATGCTCACCTGTGTTAGCTGTGAAGAGTTCCTGATACCAAACAGACAACTTCTGCCATTTGCTTTCAGTGAGCAGGACTGGGAAAATATTTTCCAAATCAAGCCCTTCCAACCAGTGATCAGATGCACATCATTTTATGGCACATTAGGAAAAGGAGTGGGGATGTGTGTAAAGATCAGAGCCCACTCCCGCTGCTTCTAGACCGTTAGGCATTCGTCAGCTATCTTCAGCGGGCACATTAGCTCTGGGATTCTATTTAAACTGCAATCCTTGCTGTATTTCCATTTCAGTATTTTTAATCCTGGAACTGCTCCCATTCTCACTTGTTCACATCCCTCCCAGCCCTTCCTGCCCTGCAGGGACCCGATCCCTGTCCCACTAAGGTCTTGCTGTCTACTGATCTCAAGACGGCCAAGGCACTGTTTGTCACTATTCAGTGTGTCCTGAAGTCCTGTCACCTAAGCGCTCTCTGGTTTACATTTCGTTCCACCTCTCCCAGTGTTCCCTGGCTCCTCCGCTCTGGGACAGAAGCAGCCTGCGCTGGTAGGGTGGAAACCGCGCTGGGACTCCCAATAATATTCCCGGAAAGGACGAAAGGCTGAGGGAGGGAGATTAAATTACTCACAGAACAAAATGAGGAAGTTCTTCTGGCTCAGATAATCCCTTCTATAGGGCTTGGATGGGGACGGGAAACTTTCCAGCTCCCCAGTGCTGTAAGGAGCACAAGCGCCCTGAGACTTGACAGGAACGCACGCAAATACAGGCAGGCAGGGCAGTGGGGTGCAAAGGGTGGAGCGGGAGAGGAGAAGAGGCGCACAGAGGCTGGGATGGAACCAGGGTGCACAGGGGCTGGGACTGGGCGCACAGAAGCTGGGATGGGACCGGGGTGCACAGGGGCTGGGACTGGGCGCACAGAGGCTGGGATGGGACCGGGGCGCACAGGGGCTTGGACTGGGGGCAGAGGGCTGGGACGGGACAGGACCGGAGCACACTTGTTGCTGTTCCTCCTCTTCTGATTTCCCAGGCAGGGTCCGGGCAGGCAGCGAGGGAGCTTTACTGGGTAGGGTCAGGCGGCGGCTCTGGCTCGCTTTCTCTGTCTGTGCGTGCCTGGGGGCAGCTACTGTGCTCAGTCCCCGAGATCCCTTCCCTGCTGTCAGGAGCCGCGCACAGCTGCAGCCACGGGCTTGCCTCACCTCTCTGGTGAAGGAAGTTTCCCGTGTGCAGCAGAGGTACGTGCCAGCTGGTTCCTGGGGTCTGTGCCGGTTCTTGTCCACGCTGCAGGAAGGGCTGGCTCTGCCTGTCTTTAACTCCGGCGAAGCTGCACCCTGCTGCGCTCTCTGTCTTTGTGAAGGAAGCCGGAACGTGAGTTGTGCGTCTCCTCTGCGCTGCTGGCCTGAGCTCAGACACTCCCACACTCGCTGGGATTTTCCTCCCACTCCCCAGTTAAATGCCCATCCTTATGGGAACCATGTCTTGTCTTCGTCTTCTCATAGCTCTATCGGGAGGGGATGATCTAATTATCTCTCTCCCACTTCTAGTAGGTGGTAAGATGAGCTGACAGGCTGAAAGGCAAGTCTGGACCTGGTTTACATGTGGGCTGCACACGCCCAGTGTGAATGCTCAGAACCTCTGAAATCAGTCCAGAACTAGAGCTGGTCGGGAAATGTGAATGTATTGGGGAGGGGGAAGGAAATGGGTTTTAAAAAGGGTTTTTTAAATAATTTCCTGCAAAAAAAGTTTGGGGGTTTTGGTTGAACAAGCAAACCAACCAGTGCCCTAACAAGGGCGAAGAGACTGAGGCACTTGCCTAGGGCACACAAATCGGGGGGGGGGGGGGGGGGGGCCGAGGGGCACAGAAAGCGTGGGAGAGGGGGAAAAAAAGCTGCTGGCAGGGAGAGATTTATAACCCAGGTGATCTCCCCAGCCCCCCCGTGCCTCCCCCAGTGTCCCCCGACCCCGACTTGCTTTCCCCCCACCCTCCTTCCTGGCCCCGGAGCAGAGCAGCTCCATGCTACATCCCTGCAGCAACTGCTGCCACAGGGTCCTAGTGCCCCCCATCTCCACTGCCAGGGCAGACTGACTCTGAGCCTGCCCTTCCCCCTCAGACCCTTTCATTTTCCAATGGGACCCTCCAGCAGCACAGGCCCCCGCCCGCAGTCACTGCTCCTGCCCCATGCTGGGCAAGGAGGCAGCCCCAGCCCTCACCCCCAGTGAGGCTACAGACAGGGGCAACAGCAGGGGAGGAGGCACACGCAGTGCCCCCTGGCACCCACCACGGGGGAGGCGAGGGAGATTCCTGGACCTGAGAGGGGCCCTAGGAGCACATGCAGTGACAGTGGTGAGGGTGAGTGTGCTGCTGGGGGGCAGGAAAGGGGGGCTCCTCCCCCAGAGCTTGCTGCTGCCGGCAGGGAGAGGGCTGGGGGGAGTTCTCCTCTCTGGCCTCTGTCCCGGAGCAGCCTGCCTGCACCCCAAACTCATCCCCAGCCCTGCCCCATCCCAGAGCCCACACCCCCAGTCAGAGCTTTCACCCCCCCACCGCACCCTGACCCGCTGCCCGAGCCCTGAACCCCTCCAGCACCCCAAACACCTCATCCCCAGTCCCAGCCCTCACCCCCACACCCCAACCCTCTTCCCCAGCCCTGAGCCCCTCCCACACCCCAAACCTCCCATTCCCAGCCCCAGACAGAGCCCTCACCCCCCACACTCCTACTCTCGCCCTGAGCCCCTCCCACTCCAAACCCCTCATCTGCAGCCACAACCCACTGCCCTCATCCCTTAACCCCATCCCTCTGCATCCCTCTCATCCCCAAACTCCCTCCCAGAGCCTGCACCCCAATCTCCTGCCCCACCCCTCCCATCCCCAAACTCCCTCCCAGAGCCTGCACCCCAATCTCCTGCCCTGGGGCCTGCACCCGAGACCTTCTCCCTCACCCAAACTCCCTTCCAGAGCCTTGGGCGGGTTGGGGGGCAGAGTTTGGGCAGGGCCGGGTTCTGGGCACCACTAAAATTTCTACAAACCTGCCACCCCGATCCTGCCCTGCAAACCTGAACTCCCAGCATTCTCAGGACACATGCTGATCCTTAGTGGCCATTGCTGATATCCAGCACCTCCCTCCTCTCTTAACCTGTGAGTCCTTCTCTGGATTGAAATTGGACTGGAACCAAAGACTACGTTGGAAGCAACATTACCAGCCGAAGCAGTCAAATATCATGAGTTGACCCCCCAAAATCACAGGCTCTACCGCTGCCACTTCATTCATTCTTTGGCGGCAATTCGGTGGCAAGACCTTCCCTCCGAGAGGGACTGAAGGACCTGCCGCCAAATTGCCGCCGAAGAGTCGGCCCTGGGGGAGGGCACAATTTTATATTCTTGCCTCGGGCGGAAAAATACCTAGTTACGGCTCTGAAACAAACCCCAGAAAATGTAAATAAAAAAAAATTTTTTTTTGGTTAAAAAACCATGCTTTTCAGGACCACTAAAAGCAAGCTTAAAATATTTCCATATAAGCACTGCAAATATATTTCATTTTGAAGAGCAAATATAAAACAAATCACAGGCCTGAGTAAAACCAAGCAGTTTGTGCTTGAATTAGGATGAATAATACAAAAGTGCTTTAGAGAGAGCACCAGGGTGTAATTGTATTTGTTTATTTGATAAATAAGATGATTTTGCACTTCCATAGAATCACTCTCAAAACGATCTTAAAGTGCATTGAAACATCAATATAATACTTATGAAGATATGATTCCCATTTTACAGATTGGGAAACTGTGATGCAGAAAGATTACGTGATTTGTCTTAGATAACACAGGAAGTCTGTGGAAGAGCCAGACATAAGACCCTGACCTCCTGTCTCCAGATGCTGTGCTGTAGTGGCAAGATTTTGTTTCTACTTGCTATGAATAAACATGTGTGTGTGTAAATGGCAGAGGATGCGAGAGTGTTTGTGTTTGTGTGTGTTGTCCTGGGAGACAGTTTGCTCAAAAATATTTGAGATTCCCTGGGTCTTGCTTTATCATAACGTATATTATTACTGCACATTTTATATAAATTGCAATCATTCATAATTTGCACTTATGCAGAGCATCTGTTTTATGTTAAACATATAAACAGCTGTTAGATTTAAAAGATATTATATTGTAATTTTTCTGTTTTCTTCTCCTGGTCTGTTTAAAATCACACTTGACTTTTTCATCCACTTTCCAGTTCTTTCCTGTTTAAATTGTATTACAAAAAGATACACTTAAACTCTGTTGGTAGATTGCGAAACAATTTCTTCTAGGTATTTTCTATCTAAATTACACAGAACTGATGAAACAAAGCTTTCTCATCCAGCCTAATTTACACAAACTGAGTATTCATCAACATGTATGTGTCATAGGATGAACTATAATGAAACAATTTCCCACTGGCGGAGTCCAGAGCTAGTATCAGCCAAATGCAAGGGAAATTAATAGTAATCCTTATTTGGTGCAGGAACAGCCAATTGTTCTTTTTTATGGCTGGTAAGTATGCAGTGGCACTATGTGGTGGAACTCCAAAGTATCAATATCAGAAAGACCAGATTCTGGCAGGCAAACAGTACATGGCTATAAACCTAACTGTTCTCTGTACACTGATTAAGGATACCTCTTTCCTACTGAAGACAATTCAAAATGTTCAAATAGAATTAAGTAACTGTACGGTTCCTTAAGAAAGTGAGGTGGTGGTTGTTGTTGTTTTGCTTTGTTTTTTAATCATTCTGACCATTTTGGACATTTGTGCTCAAGTACCTGATCAGCTAAATCTCACACATAAGTTACTGTTCAACCATCTGTTTTGGAAGTTCTTTTTGTGGGATAGATAATACAGCCATCATGCCATCCATAAGGTCTACAGGGAAAATTGATACTTGTATTGTAACAAAGACTGCTGCACAGATAATTAGAGTTCAACCCATCCTTCTTCCTGATTAGAGTTAAGTGATTCCTTGTATACTTGGTATTTATGCTCACCCACTACTCAATTAATACTGTGTTAAGCTTCAGACTTGTAGCAATTTCATCTTCAGTCCACTCTACTGTGGCTTTTAACCTCCTAATCCACTCACACATAAGTTCAATGTTTGAGATACAACATCTTCTTCTTGAAATACTTAGATAATTTGCTGGGAGAAAATTAGGAATCGGTACTGTTGGTAACTTCCACTAATATATCTACTAGCAACATTTCCCCGTGGGTGTCCTAGCCCACTGACATATCAATTGTATTTCTTGCTGAGCACTCATTCCATACAAACACATGCCCCTGAAAACAGAGTTACAGGGAAAACAAACTGTCAGAAGCATTAACAACGAGGAGTCCTTGTGGCACCTTAGAGACTAACACATTTATTTGGGTATAAGCTTTCGTGGGCTATAACCCACTTCATCAGATGCATGCAGTGAAAAATACAGTAGGCAGGTATAAATATACAGCACATGAAAAGATGGGAGTTGCCTTTCCAAATGGGGGAGGGGATCAGTGCTAACCAGGCCAATTCAATTAGGGTGGATGTGGCACATTCCCAACAGTTGACAAGAAGGTGTGAGTATTAACAGAGGGACAATTAGTTTTTGTAGTGACCCAGCCACGCCCAGTCTTTATTCAGGTCTAATTTGATGGTGTCAAGGTCAGAAGCATTGTCTCTCAAAAAAGGCTTAGGATGGTAAAGGTATCTGGTCCAAAGAGTACTTAAGTGCCTTCCTCTGTGCATCTGGTGCCAAGTGATATTGCAGGCAGGATGCTGGATTAATTAGACCATTGAATTGATGAGATTATTATTATTACTTATGTATAGTGCATTGAGAGCTCAGCAGAGATTGGGGCCCTGATGTAAGAGACAGTCATACAGCAAGTCAGGGACCACTACAGATCTTGAAACCTGGGCCACAAGAGTCTCAGGCCTGGTCTACACTAGGAGGGCAGTGATCGATCTAAGATATGCAACTTCAGCTACGAGAATAGCGTAGCTGAAGTCGACGTATCTTAGATCGACTTAGATTGACCTACTTCGTGTCCTCGCGGCGCGGGATCAATGGCCGCCACTCCCCCGTTGACTCCACTTCCGCTTTTCGCCCTGGTGAAGTTCCGGAGTCGACGGGGAGCGTGTTCAGGGATTGATGTATCACATCTAGACGAGACGCGATGCATCGATCCACAATAGATCGATCACTACCCGCCGATCCAGCGGGTAGTGTAGACATACCCTTAGGCACAAGCACAGTCTAACCTGCCACCCAGTGACCTGCTAACAATTACTAGGATAGAAGCTGAACCCCAATAGAGGACCTAGTGGAAAGAGCCACAGGGTGTGAGTCAAAGTTAGGTCGCATCAGGATACCAAGAGGTCAGAGGAAAGAGACAAACTGGAGATCGGAATGAGAAGTCAGACACTAGCAGTCAAGCCAGGCTCGGATGCCAGGAAATCAAACCAGGGGATAGGTTGGCAGATCGGCCATAAATTTAAATAAGCATTCAGACTTAGACAAGATAATGACTCCAGATGGGCTCTGTGTGATTCTTGGGCAATTTCACATAACATAGTTTCATGCAAGTGTTTACTGTTTTTGTTTTGTTTTGATGGTGGTTGTTCTGTTTTTAGTTTTGGTTGTTGTCGTCAGACTACCAAGGGTTAGAACCTACTTCCCTGAGTTTCTTTGGAGCTTTAGGGTCAAAATCAAACTCTATCAGTACTTATAAATATAATTGATAGACAGAATGCTTGGAGTCCTGATTGGTCCACAGCTTCTATATAAACCCAGCACAAGAGCACCTAGTGCTCCTGCCCCTCTCTCCCAACTAAACTTCAGAATTTAGTTTCATTTCAATAAGCATCTGAGAGTATAAATGAACCCCCACAACACTTTGGGCCAAATTCCCCACTGTCATATACAAGTGCAATTCCACAAATCAATGAAGTTGTATTAACACTGTGTTAACCTTATGCCTATGATCCTACCCTACTTATGCCTATCCATCACACCTTGATTCATTATACATAATTACAACAATAAATCTCTCTTAAATAATTAAATGAAATAATTGGCTACAACTGAAGCTGGCTCCTTGAATCTGCAAGCTATGGTTGGAAATATTTCAACACTCAGTAACTACATACAGTACAGTTCTAGCTACAATATTACAAGAACAGTCTCTGTTGCACTATTTTGTCATTGTCGGTTCTGCTGAGCCAGAAACACAAACACACCAAATATTTATTTTAAAAGGTTTGATTCAAATTTGGTTCTAAAAATGGGAGATATTTCAGGTGGTTTATCTCTTTCCTGAACTATTTCTTCCATCTTTAACATAATCTAGTAATTTATGCAGGCATATAGGGATAGATGTTCCAGTGTGGCTCTGGACTGCCAGGGGAATCCGGTCCTAAAACCGATGTAACCAGACCTGGGAGGACCACTCCATTAAAAAGGGGGCTACTTAGATCTCTAATAGAGGCTGCAGTACCACTTTTTCTCCCTGCTATCTACACAGCAGCAGAAATGGGGTGTGGCTGGGACTTCCCTGTGCCACTGCAGCTGCTAACTACAGAATCTGCCCTTTGGGATGGTTGTCGCTTGGCACAGGACTATTCCGGCATTGAAGCAACATTAGATTCTGCTTTAAGCCACCTTTATAGATGTGCCCATGATTAGCACTCTGGGCACACCCCAGGGATCTAGCCTATGCAGCGTATAGTAGTAGCATGAGTTAGTTTGATACCCATTGTAAGAGCTCATGAGTTGTGGAAATGCAAAAGAACATTTCCACTGGAAATAACAGCCTGTAGCTTCAAGAACTTGAAGGGAGGTGCAAACTGCCTGCAGAGAGATTTCGTTATAAGAATTAAATTATCATATGTTATTAGTGTTCTGCATATGCACATACAGTATTTATTTCTCTCTCATTTATTAAGCCATAGAGTAAAGGTCATTATGTCAGAAATATAATGGATATATCTTCCTGTATTTATTACAGTGATGCCTTCAAATCTAGTTCCCCACATAAATGTATATACAATTAGTATTCAGCTGCATAGTATTCATAGGGTTGGGTTCAATGTGAATAGAACTGATTATTCCTTTTCTGCAACTAAAGCAATATCTCAAAGGCTGTTTGTATGATTGGTTTCAATCTGGAGCCAGAGTACAGTAACCCAATCTGGAACAAGATGAAGTACTATTACATAATGAACAAACGTTTCATTTATAAATATGTCATCTTGACAAGTCAGGGAAAAGTGGAACTTAAACTGGGTCATCAAAATCTTCATTTGGGTTCAGACAGATGCATAAAATAAAAGCCATAAACAATGTACAGTCCAACACTTGAACTGTAAAACAATGTTATGAGAAATGCTTTAGTACTGTATTGAATGAGTGGTTTGTGCACTGCAGGACACAAATAAAAGTAGTGAGGGTTTATTAAACTATAAGTGAGCTTCCTGCCTGATTGCCTGACAATTAGACATTCATATTTTCTGCCCCAAATGGTGAGATTCACCTATCAGTCAAATAACTCACCTTCTACCCAGGGGAGTTAAAAGTATTCCAGTTTGGTAAGAAGAGAGTGAAATAAAAGGGCAGGAAGACAAAAATCTAGCAATGTGGTTATAAACACTAAAATCATTTTTGTGAAGTTCAGGGGTTCTCAAACTGAGGGTTGGGACCCCAAAATAGGTCGCAACCCCATTTGAGTGGGGTCGCCAAGGCCGGTGTTAGACTTGCTGGGGTCTGAAGCCGAAGCCTGAGCACTGCCACCCAGGGCCGAGGCCTGAGGGATTCAATCCTGGGCAAGGGGGCTAAGGTTACATGCCCCCTGCCCAGGGCAGCAGCCCTTGGGCTTCAGCTTTGGCCCCTCTGCCCAGGGCGGCGGGGCTGGGGTGGGCTCAGGCTTTGGTCTGCCCTACTGGGGTTGTGTAGTAATTTTTGTTGTCAGAAGAGGGCCACAGTGCAATGACAAATTAGAGCAGTTACAGAACAGCTCTCACAGTCCCCTAAGGACTGTTCCACTAGATGGGGGCATGGCAGAGTGCATTGCAATCCAGCTCCATTTTCTCCAACTGTCATGTCCGCTAGTGGCCCAGATACATCCCTTGCAATTTATGCCTG
The DNA here is from genome assembly GCF_013100865.1 of Trachemys scripta elegans. Classification (NCBI taxonomy): domain Eukaryota; kingdom Metazoa; phylum Chordata; order Testudines; family Emydidae; genus Trachemys; species Trachemys scripta. The sequence continues at coordinate 39,312,458 of NC_048304.1, forward strand.
CTAGGGGAATCCTCGCTTCTCCTTTAGGACAGTTTAAAGGTTACTTTGTACCCCTCAGGTGGTGCAGAGAGACCTTAGCAGGGCACAGGATCTGGCTCATAACCTCTAAAGTAGCTAATTTCCAGACCATTTATAATGTCTTATTTTTATTAATGTTATTTTACTTTTTAAAAAGTGACTGTTGAATAGATTATTTTCTTAAAGAGTTGGAATAGGCATCTAGGATTATGTAGTTCAGATCCCTGAGTCACTATAAAATAGTTTTCCGTATCTTCTTTGTACAACCCTAATAGTTCATTGTCTAGTCTTGAATGGTTTTAGGGAAATGATGATTCTACAATTTATTTTTCCAGCTTTTTCCACTGCCCAGTTGTTTTAACCATACAAAGGAGATGTGGCCTTCCACCTTCAGTGAAACTATGGAAAAAGAAGAGTATACATTCCTTTGAATTGACATACGTACTCTCATGCTTCTTCTTGCACAATGTTAAAACTCTTACACTCTTGCACTGTTAGACACTCTCCTATGGCCTGGGTTCAGCCTGTACATCTCATCACACTTTCAAGATGACACCTCAACAAGCAAACAAACAGCCACGGCAACAAGATAGTTAAGTAGAACAACAACAACAACAAACAAACAAAAAACCCTACATTGCACCACCAAGAAGCAGCATCTTCCAATCCAGCACTGAATGTGGAACATGATGATACTGCTGAGACTTCGGCATCATGAATGAGATGGAGTTTGCAAAAGTACCACCAAGGGATTAGATTTAAAATTTTCTTGAAATGATTTTAATGGGAGATTGAAATGTGATTGGATTTTATGGTATTAACAGCTTCTCCTGCTAAATATCAATTTTATGTAGACTGTGCCCATGGAGAGGAGACACAAATTAATCTTGGTAAACAGAGAGAAATTGTGGGGAATCATTTAAATTTCATTTGCCTGTCGCAAAACTGCTCCTTGAATGGCTTCTTTTAAGTAACTGAGTTAAATATTTTCTGTGGTTCCATTGGACTTAGTTAAGATAATTTACTTCTGCCCATTTATAAACTGCTAGGTTATACACAATAAATGAAATAGGATTCATTGACCTTTAAAAGAAAATTCTTTTGCCCATCTATAAGCTGCTTTAGTTATCTATGATACATTGAGACAGGACTCACTGCTGATTTTGGAGATAATATACAGTACTTCGGTCTTAACTTACCAAGAGAAGAGCACTGCCCCCAGGATAGATGCATTCTCAAAGCGCAATCTCTCTTGAAAGCTCTCCACAGAGAGACACACAGAAGAGATTATGACTGAATTAATCATTATTTATTGCTTTTTTTTTTACAGAAATATTATTTCATTTCCTTTCTTTAATAATAAAATAGTCACAGTGAACCACTGTGAGCATTCTGCTTGCCTTTAATCATGATGACCCCTAAGGTCTGGCAAGAATCGTATGTGACTAAAATAATGGGGGTTGCATTCCTGATCTGCAATTGAGAGGCAATCATTACTATTTGTCCCCACATTTCTTGTTTTAGTAATTTGGGGAATAAAATTATTCTGGGCTCAACACCTTACAACACTCCTTTCAACTCTACATGTTTAAGCACTTTCCTGATTTGGGAAGTTTTCATGAATTGGGGCTAATACTGGTACTTGGTCCTGCTTCTGAATTTATATTTTCCCTTGCTTATCCTGAAACACATATAATCTTGGTTTATTCCCCAGATATTTAAAGAAATCCATTACAACCATTCTGCAAAATTTAGTGTTAAAATGAATAGTACTGTCATGAGGTTTACCAATCCCACACTGGGCCAGAAGAAGTTAATGAAAGGCACTGGGGTCAGTCAGCCCTACCTCACCACACTTGCACTTGGTATCAAGCTGGAGAAAGGAGTGAATAGGGTTGAACCCAGCTCAGCTGGGGGTGGTCCAGGAAGGAGAGAAGTTCTCTGGCCCTCCCTCAGAGAGAGTAGCTGGGCAGAAATTGTGGCGCTGACTTGGACTGCTGGCATTTAGAGCCCTCCTGAAGGAAGGTATGTCTGCAACAGGGAGACCAAAGCAGTTGGGGGCAAGTGGGAGGCAGTGAGTCTGCACAGGATTCTCTGAGGTGGTGGAGGGGTGTACAAAGAGCAGGAAGACTCTGCCTGAGCTGGGGCTCTGTGAGGGGAGTAGAGATAATTGTCCTGCAGCAGAAACAGCTGGCTGGCAGAAAGTGCTAAAAAGCTCTGCAGTGAGCCTGTAGAAGAGGCTTAGAGAGGGAGGTGTTGATACACAGTGAGCCTAGGAAGGTGCTGTGGCAAAGGCCTAAGACGGGGCAGGGTAGGAAGTGGTCCCGGGAGGCAGCAAGGGCTCTGTGTAGTCAGGCCTTGACTGCTTATTCAAGGGTTCCCTGGACCAGAGTGCAGAGGAGAGGGAGGGCTTGGGTTCTCTTACCAGCCCACTGAGGATGATGGAGATGGAACCCTTTGACAAGAGATATGGACTGTTGAAACCCCTGGTGTCAGTGGTAAGGACTAGTGAGCCTGGAGGGAGACCAAAGGCCAAACATGTGGTTGAAGGAGTACTGTTTTTTGGACTGTTGGTATACCCTAGAAGGGGTTGGAACTACAAGTCACCCAGCCAGAAGGACAAAGTGCAAGAAGATGCAGCCTCTCACATGGGGATACCAGCAGGGGACTTAAAAGGGGAAGTCTGGTATGCCATGCCCAGCCAAATGGGGACATGCCAGCTAGCGAGTCACACTTATACAGGTATAAATTGTGAGGCTATGGGTAAATCTTCCACTGTTCAAGTGGGAGAAGTTTTTTAAAGGCAGTTTCAAATAGCTATGTGGTGGGCTTCTGAAGAAAGCTGAGAGCAGAGCAATGTTTCAAAATGAATCAGGATATCTGAAACTTGCACCATTTTGTTTCCCAGAATGGGTTAATATTGTGTCTCTAGGAAAGCACTTGCAGTTTAAAAGTTAAGACTGAACTCCTATGTTCCTCAGACGGTGTGCATCATATCAAATGAAAGTGTGTACACATGCATGCACTTGACATGGATCATATGTATTATTTGCTGCATCCCCTTAACAATTGCATCATATCATCAGTCTTAACCAGGGGTAGCTCTAGCTTTTTTGCCACCCCAAGCACGGCAAGCAGGCTGCCTTGGGCGGCGCACCTGCGGGAGGTCCCCGGTCCCGTGGATTCGGTGGCATGCCTGGGGGAGGTCCGCCGATCCCACGGCTTTGGCATACCCGCCGCCGAATCCGCGGGACCGGCAGACTACCCGCAGGCATGCTGCTGAAGGCAGACGGACTGCCACCCTCGCAGGGACTGGCAGGGCGCCCCCCGCGGCTTGCCGCCCCAGGCACATGCTTGGAGCGCTGGAGCCTGGAGCCACCGCTGGTCTTCACAGCTTGTGATGAGCCTTGTTTTCTCAGTGAATGGCTAGGGATGACAAAAGTGTTGGCATGACAACTACTGCATAGCTGAGAGGAGTGTTCAGAGGGGGGAAAAAAGGCCAGACATACAAAAATCAGCTACAAATCTGTTGTTTGTTGATGGCATAAAATATTAATCAAATTAAACCAGTGACTTTTTGCCATGGTTATGGGGTTAGCCGTGCCTCTGTCCCTTTTCAAGTGTCTCAAGGTATGGGTTTTTTAAATCTCTGTGTAGGTATAATTGTCCCAGGTCAGCTGACTTGTGCACCTGGGGCTTGGGCTCTGGGACTAGAAAATTGGTTTATAGACATTTGGGCGCTGCAAGGATGGAGGGTTCCAGATCTCGGGCTCCAGTCCAAACTTGTATGTCTACACAGCAATGTTTAGTCCTGCAGCTTGAGCCCTGCGAGCCCGAGTCAAGTGACTGGGCCAGCCATGGCTGTGCTGCAGGGCTTTTATCCCTGTGTAGACATACCCTCAGTGTACCCTCCTCAGGCCTTGGGCTCAGCCCTAGTTGCTTCAGGGTAGAATTCACAGTTCTCTCGCTCTTTAAGTGGGACCAGGGTCAAACTACCCTCATGTATACTAATCACCCCTGTGTTTGCTCCCTTCAGGAACCTGTTGACTAGCAGCCTTCTTAAAATAAAGTATTATTTTGTTTAGCAGTTGGATTAAGAATTTTAAAATAACCTGTGGGCATGTCTAAAAGGGTGTCATAAGGAGCAGGGAGGAAACTTGTTCATCGTAGCCCCTAAGGATAGAACAAGAAGCAATGGGCTTAAACTGCAGCAAGGGAGGTTTAGGTTGGACATTAGGAAAAAGTTCCTAACTGTCAGGGTGGTTAAACACTAGAATAAATTGCCTAGGGAGGTTGTGGAATTTCCATCTCTGGAGATATTTAAGAGTAGGTTAGATAAATGTCTATCAGGGATGGTGTAGACAGTATTTGGACCTGCTATGAGGGCAGGGGACTGGACTCGATGACCTCTCAGGGTCCCTTCCTGTCATAACTATAAAGGAATGGGTAACAGCCCTCCTGTGTACAGTACTATAAAATCCCTCCTGACCAGAGACTCCAAAATCCTTTTACCTGTAAAGGGTTAAGAAGCTCAGGTAACCTGGCTGACACCTGACCCAAAGGACCAATAAGGGGGCAAGATACTTTCAAATCTTGGTGGGGGGAAGGCTTTTGTTTGTGCTCTTTGTTTTGGGGGTTGTTTGCTTTTGGGACTGAGAGGGACCAGACATCAATCCAGGTTCTCCAAATCTTTCTGAACAAGTCTCTCATATTTCCAGCTTGTAAGTAAACAGCTAGGCAAGGCGTGTTAGTTTTTATCTTTGTTTTCTCAACTTGTAGATTTACCTTTTTGCTAGAGTGTTTGTCTGTTTGCTGTAACTTTGAACCTAAGGCTAGAGGGGATTCCTCTGGACTCTTTAAGTTTGATTACCCTGTAAAGTTATTTTCCATCTTGATTTTACAGAGATGATTTTTACCTTTTTCTTTAATTAAAAGCCTTCTTTTTAAGAACCTGATTGATTTTTCCTTGTTTTTAGATCCAAGGGGATTGGATCTTGATCCACCATGAGTTGGTGGGAGAAAGGAGGGGGATGGTTAATTTCTCCTTGTTTTAAGATCCAAGGGGTTTGGATCTGTATTCACCAGGGAATTGGTGAAGAGTCTCTCAAGGCTACCCAGGGAAGGGAATTAGCTTTGGAAGTGGAGGCAGCAGACCAGATCTAAGCTGGTAGTTAAGCTTAGAAGTTTTCATGCAGGCCCCCACATTTGTACCCTAAAGTTCAGAGTGGGGAAGCAGCCTTGACACTTCCAGTCCTAGAATCTATGTCAATCTTCCCTGAAGTAATACCATTCCATACTGGTGACCTAGATAGGATTAGCTTCTCCAGTTACCCATATGACTTCTTAAGTCTGAGGCCATGTCTACACCGGGAAACACAGGAAAGCAAGGATTAATTAACTAAAGGTGTGACGCTAATGCATCCAGGTTAAAACATGTTATACCTCTAAGTCTCTGAGTGTCCCAGTGTGGACGAGCCCTGAGTCTCTCTCCCCTCTGCACTCCTGAAAGTGTCTCTTAAAACCCTGCTAAGTTTCTTTGTTCTCCAGTGCCTTGTGTTCACTAGGAAAAAGATGTTCCTACCTCACGTTGGCTAACTAACACAAGGGTAAAATCCTAGGGAAAACAAAACAGTTTGTAGTTTTAACATGAGTTAGCAGGTGAAGGTAAGCCCTAGGCTCCCCCATAGTGAACCTGCTAACACATGTGACAATTACAAACAGCCTTGTCTTCACTAGGATTTTACCTCAAATTAGTTAACTTGAATTACAAGCACACCTTATTTTCCATAGTGAATATAAGGCCTAGAAGTTTCAAGAAGTAGTGGGGCTTGCCCACCCAGGTCAAACTAATTATATAGGCTGTGCTGCGCGGGGCTAGAGTAATTGGAGGTAATTGTTCTGGCATTGTCTCTTAGCAACCCTTAAGTGGAAGTTGCTAGGCAACCATTGTGAACTATCTCTGCCTTCTGGCCTGTGGGATGAACTTAATCAGAAATATTTGTGCAGAAAACCGTGCCAGTAATAGGGCAAGCTACAGTATTCAAGAGCATCCCCATAATTATCACAGTTTTCATGTGTGATAATGGAATCCATGAGATCATGGAATCTAATTTCATTGAGATAGGATACTAAATGAAAATAGCTAAAAATAGAGAGGTCACATTAAGTCACTGAGACACTGTTGTACCATGAGATATTTTGTTCCGATGAGGTTTTTTTTTTCCATTTTGCATGTCTGTTCTTGGATTTTAGATCTCTACCACTTAACACAGGTAGAATGAAGCTGGATGATTTTTGCACTACAAAATGACATTATCTTGGTTAACAGTAGTAAATGCAAAATGAGCCAATTTAAAAACGGAGATTGATGGTGAAGTTTTCTTGAAAATAGTAATCCACTTTCTAAGTGAGTAGAAGCCATGTTATTTCTGAGCAATGACTTCAGCATATCTGCTCTGAAGTCAAAGTAGTGCACCTGTTCTGAATGCTGCAGGCTTAAAAGGTTTTGGAAAAGCACAGAAAAATATCCAGCTGCATTTTGAGGTTAACCACAGTTCATGTTGCAAAAACAACTTTCTCTCTCTCCTCTGCAGAATCCAGAAATTTTCTCTATATAGTCACTTGTACTTTTCATAATGTTGCTGCCATTTATTTTGCTGAGATTTTATTTTACATTAGTGAAAACAAATATGCAGTATAGTCATTCCATTATGATACAGAAATCTCTTCCTACTTATGGCTTGTCTTTCAAACTGTATTAGGGAAAACAGTGATCTGATAGGCAACAATTGGTAATAGAATAGAACTTTCAAATCGCATTGCTACAGGAAATGCTTTCCTTACAGGTTCAAGCTGCATGTAAATTGTGTAATGGAATGAGAAACATTTGTGTGTTAAGGAAAAAGATCCCCTGTAAGGCTGGGTTGATCTGTCTGAGTGCTTGTAAGTAATTTCTTGCTATTTTAACTAAGAACCCTTCTTGTTCATTGATGCATCAAATTAACAAGGTCTGTCATTGGATTTTAATTCCTCTGCAAGAAGCATCTTCTCCTGAAGGTAATGGCATGGTTTTCAAAAGGGCTGAGCCCTCAGCACCTCCCAGTGAAATCCAGGATAATTATTAGGTGCTAAACATATTTTTTTTTAAGAAGCTAGTTTTTTCAGGTGCCTAAATATGGATTGGTTTAATTCTTAAACAAACAAAACCCTACCTTCTTTATAGGCAGAAAAGAGAGGAATGAAATAATGAGTAAAAGGCTGGGAAAAATTCTACATCTAATGGTCAGAATGAGGGCTAGGAGGCAGGAAACAAGTTTTACTTTTAGCTGTGCCATGACCCAATATTTGAGCATGGAAAACTCATTTAACAGTTTGGTGTCTCAGGCCTGGTCTACACTAGGCGTTTATGTCGAAGTTAGCGCCGTTACATCGAATTAACCCTGCACCCGTCCACACCGCGAAGGTATTTAGTTCGACATAGAGGTCTCTTTAATTCGACTTCTGTACTCCTCCCCGACGAGGGGAGTAGCGCTAAATTCGACATGGCCATGTCGAATTAGGCTAGGTGTGGATGGAAATCGACGCTAATAGCTCCAGGAGCTATCCCACAGTGCACCACTCTGTTGACGCTCTGGACAGCAGTAAGAGCTCGGATGTTCTGAACTGCCACACAGGAAAAGCCCCGGGAAAATTTGAATTTGAATTCCTTTTCCTGTCTGGCCAGTTTGAATCTCATTTCCTGTCTGGACATCGTGGCGAGCTCAGCAGCACTGGCAACGATGCAGAGCTCTCCAGCACTGATGGCAGTGCAATCTCAGAATAGAAAGAGGGCCCCAGCATGGACTGATCGGGAAGTCTTGGATCTCATCGCTGTGGGGGCGATGAGTCCGTGCTTTCCGAGCTGCGATCCAAAAGACGGAATGCAAAGATCTATGAGAAGATCTCTAAAGACATGGCAGAGAGAGGATACAGCCGGGATGTAACGCAGTGCCGCGTGAAAATCAAGGAGCTGAGGCAAGGCTACCAGAAGACCAAAGAGGCAAACGGACGCTCCGGATCCCATCCCCAGACATCCCGTTTCTACGAGGCACTGCATTCCATCCTCGGTGCGGCCGCCACCACTACCCCACCACTGACTGTGGACTCTGAGGATGGGATAGTGTCCACGGCCGGATCCTCGGACATGTTAGCGGACGGGGAAGATGAGGAAGGAGATGAGGAGGACGAGGCAGTCGACAGCGCTCACAACGCTGATTTCCCCGACAGCCAGGATCTCTTCATCACCCTTACAGAGATCCCCTACCAACCCTCCCCAGCCGTTACCCCGGACACAGAATCTGGTGAAGGATCATCCAGTAAGTGTTGTAAACATCTAAACATTTATTTGTAACAGAACATGAATATTAACAATTTAAAAAATGGGTTTCTCATGATTAGTTTGATTAACTTTACGGTTCAGTCATGGGCAGTGCAACTATTGAAAAAAAATCTAGCAATGTCCGGTTTTGCATGATTGTCCTGCCCAAGCCGCTCTACTGTTTAGTCCCTGCTACTGCAGCTACAGTAAGATGCGGTCTATATGTCCGGGGATGGAGCAGAAATCCTCCTGGGACATCTCAAGGAAGCTCTCCTGCAGGTAATTTGAAATCCGCTGCATTAGGTTCTTGGGGAGAGCGGCCTTATTGGGTCCTCCGTAGTAGGACACGTTGCCGCGCCACGAGACTAGCAAGTACTCCGGAATCATTGCTTGGCACAGCATGGCGGCATACGGCCCTGGTCTTTGGAGGCTTTCCCGGAGCATTCTCTGTCTGTCGCTCTCAGAGATCCTCATGAGGGTGATGTCGCTCATGATGACCTGCTTTGAATGAGGTAGGGGAATGTTAGTGTTGGGACTGCTTTACCGTTCCTTTACAGAACTGTAACCGCTGGTTTGCAGCCACGCGGTGGAGGCGGGAGAGGGGCAGCCGAAAGGGATCGTTCCCGGGGACAGCTGCAAGGGTGTGGCACAGGAGCAGACTTCCTGCTTGCCGGATTGCTGGCAGCAGGGACCGACATTGATTTCAATGTGAAATGAGGCCATTGCTAATATTAAAGTTTTAAGCTGCCACGAATCTACGGCTTACCATGTCTGCGTGCAAGAGCAATTCCGTTGTCCTGACACGGTTCTCAAATGTGCTCTGCAAAACCCCAGACACTGAATGCGAAGGCCGAGAATTCGACCTTGTGCTGAGTGCGCATGTGATAGGTGCTGTGCATGGTCCTGTTCACAGAGAAAGACTATGTTCTTTGTTCACAACTACATTTATCTTTCTGAGGAATTCACTCCCTTTTTCCCATTCCCACAGCCCCATCTGCGACTGTCTCACAACCTAGCCTGTCATCACACTCCCAGAGGCTAGGGAGGATTAGGCATAAGAAGAAGAGGACACGGGAGGACATGTTCTCAGAGCTTATAGCCTGCTCCAGAGCCCAGGCAGCACAGCAGACCCAGTGGCGGGAGAACTTGACCCGAATGCACCAAGCCAACATGGATCGGGAGGAGAGGTGGCGTCAGGAAGACCAGCAGGCGACTCAAACCCTGCTTGGACTACTGAGGGAGCAAACGGACACGCTCCGGCGCCTTGTGGATGTTCTGCAGGAACGGAGGCAGGAGGACAGAGCCCCGCTGCAGTCCATCTCTAACCGCCCTCCCCCGCCACCAAGTCCCATACTCCCCTCACCCAAAGTGCACAGAAGGAGAGGCGGCAGAGTCCCTGCTAACTCTCACTCCACCCCTGCAGAGAGCTCGAGCAGCAGAAGGCTCTCATTCCCCAAAGTTTGACAAGTTCTTTCCTTCCCGCCTGACACAAGCCCCCGTCCAAGTTTCACTTCCCAGTTCCATGTGTAGTTGATAATAAAAAATATGTTTCGGTTAACTACTGTTTCCATCATGTTCTTTTGGAGGAGGGGGGGAAAGGGGGTTGGTAATTGGACAGGACAGTCACCTTTGGCAGGGTACATAGTCGGGGGCAGGCACAGCAGCAGGGCACATACATAGTGCAGTGATGCAGTGACTACTTACCCTGGTTAGTCTGGGAGGTTGTTTTCATGTTATGTGGTGGGGGGTGGGTTGCTCTGTGACTTTGTGGCAGGGGAGGGCAGTTAGAGATCTTAAGCGGCGGTCCTTAGGCAGGATCACAGAGCCACACAGCAGGGGATCTGTAACCGTCCTCCCCCTGCCACAAAGTCACATAGACCCCCCATACACACAGTCCCTATCAGGAGGGGTGACAGGCTCCGTTGAAACAACCATCCCACCGCAGCGGAGCCTGTCAGTCCTTGAGTTTAGAAGCTGCATTCGCGCGACTACACTACACCCGCTCCGCACCACAGTCTGCGTCCCAGTTTTAAAAAATTCCCGCGAAAACAGTATTAAAGAAAACGGTGTGCTTTAACAAAGTAGAACTATTTTTATTTTGAAACGTGTGTTGGAAGTGGGGTGAAGGGGGTATGTAACTGGATAGGATAGTCAACATGAACTGGGTAAAGAAACGGGGGCAGGTTCGGCTTCTCTGTACACAAACTTTAAAGTCACAGGTTACCCTGCTCACTCAGGAACTTTGCTTTCAAAGCCTCCCGGATGCACAGCGCTTCCCGCTGGTCTCTTCTAATCGCCCGGCTGTCTGGCTGTGAGTAATCAGCAGCCAGGCTATTTTCCTCAACCTCCCACCCCACCATAAAGGTCTCCCCCTTGCTCTCACAGAGATTGTGGAGCACACAGCAAGCTGCTATAACAATGGGGATATTGGTTTCGCTGAGATCACAGCGAGTCAGCAAGCTTCTCCATCTCCCCTTGAGACGTCCAAAAGCACACTCCACCACCATTCTGCACTTGCTCAGCCGGTAGTTGAAGAGTTCTTTTTCAGTGTCCAGGGCACCTGTATAGGGCTTCATGAGCCAGGGCATTAGCGGGTAGGCTGGGTCCCCGAGGATGACTATAGGCATCTCCACATCCCCAACAGTTATTTTGTGGTCCGGGAAGTAAATACCTTGCTGCAGCCGTCTAAACAGACCAGAGTTCCTGAAAACACGAGCGTCATGAACCTTGCCCGGCCATCCCACGTAGATGTTGGTAAAACGTCCCCTGTGGTCCACCAGTGCTTGCAGCACCATGGAAAAGTAGCCCTTTCTGTTAATGTACTGGCTGGCCTGGTGTTCCGGTGCCAGGATAGGGATGTGAGTTCCATCTATGGCCCCACCGCAGTTTGGGAATCATAGAATCATAGAATTATTAGAATATCAGAGTTGGAAGGGACCTCAAGAGGTCATCTAGTCCAACCCCCTGCTCAAAGCAGGACCAATTCCCAACTAAATCATCCCAGCCAGGGCTTTGTCAAGCCGGGCCTTAAAAACCTCCAAGGAAGGAGACTCCACCACCTCCCTAGGTAACGCATTCCAGTGTTTCACCACCCTCCTAGTGAAATAGTTTTTCCTGATATCCAACCTGGACCTCCCCCACTGCAACTTGAGACCATTGCTCCTTGTTCTGTCATCTGCCACCACTGAGAACAGCCGAGCTCCATCCTCTTTGGAACCCCCCTTCAGGTAGTTGAAGGCTGCTATCAAATCCCCCCTCATTCTTCTCTTCTGGAGACTAAACAATCCCAGTTCTCTCAGCCTCTCCTCATAAGTCATGTGCTCCAGACCCCTAATCATTTTTGTTGCCCTCCGCTGGACTCTTTCCAATTTTTCCACATCCTTCTTGTAGTGTGGGGCCCAAAACTGGACACAGTATTCCAGATGAGGCCTCACCAATGTCGAATAAAGGGGAACGATCACGTTCCTCGATCTGCTGGCAATGCCCCTACTTATACAGCCCAAAATGCCGTTAGCCTTCTTGGCAACAAGAGCACACTGTTGACTCATATCCAGCTTCTCGTCCACTGTGACCCCTAGGTCCTTTTCAGCAGAACTGCTACCTAGCCATTCGGTCCCTAGTCTGTAGCAGTGCATGGGATTCTTCCGTCCTAAGTGCAGGACTCTGCACTTGTCCTTGTTGAACCTCATCAGGTTTTTTTCTGCCCAATCCTCTAATTTGTCTAGGTCCCTCTGTATCCGATCCCTACCCTCTAGTGTATCTACCACGCCTCCTAGTTTAGTGTCATCTGCAAACTTGCTGAGAGTGCAGTCCACACCATCCTCCAGATCATTAATAAAGATATTAAACAAAACCGGCCCCAGGACCGACCCTTGGGGCACTCCACTTGAAACCGGCTGCCAACTAGACATGGAGCCATTGATCACTACCCGTTGAGCCCGACGATCTAGCCAGCTTTCTATCCACCTTACAGTCCATTCATCCAGCCCATACTTCTTTAACTTGGTGGCAAGAATACTGTGGGAGACCGTATCAAAAGCTTTGCTAAAGTCAAGAAATAACACATCCACTGCTTTCCCCTCATCCACAGAGCCAGTTATCTCATCATAGAAGGCAATTAGGTTAGTCAGGCACGACTTCCCCTTCGTGAATCCATGCTGACTGTTCCTGATCACTTTCCTCTCCTCTAAATGTTTCATAATTGATTCCTTGAGGACCTGCTCCATAATTTTTCCAGGGACTGAGGTGAGGCTGACTGGCCTGTAGTTCCCCGGATCCTCCTTCTTCCCTTTTTTAAAGATGGGCACTACATTAGCCTTTTTCCAGTCATCTGGGACCTCCCCCGATCGCCATGAGTTTTCAAAAATAATGGCTAATGGCTCTGCAATCTCACCCGCCAACTCCTTTAGCACCCTCGGATGCAGCGCATCCGGCCCCATGGACTTGTGCACGTCCAGTTTTTCTAAATAGTCCCGAACCACTTCTTTCTCCACAGAGGGCTGGTCACCTTCTCCCCATGCTGTACTGCCCAGTGCAGCAATCTGGGAGCTGACCTTGTGCGTGAAGACAGAGGCAAAAAAATCATTGAGTACATTAGCTTTTTCCACATCGTCGGTCACTAGGTTGCCTCCCTCATTCAGTAAGGGGCCCACACTTTCCTTGATTTTCTTCTTGTTGCTAACATACCTGAAGAAACCCTTCTTGTTACTCTTAACATCTCTTGCTAACTGCAACTCCAAGTGTGATTTGGCCTTCCTGATTTCACTCCTGCACGCCTGAGCAATATTTTTATACTCCTCCCTGGTCATTTGTCCAATCTTCCACTTCTTATAAGCCTCTTTTTTGCATTTAAGATCAGCAAGGATTTCACTGTTTAGCCAAGCTGGTCGCCTGCCATATTTACTATTCTTTCTACACATCGGGATGGTTTGTTCCTGCAACCTCAATAAGGATTCTTTAAAATACAGCCAGCTCTCCTGGACCCCTTTGCCCTTCATGTTATTCTCCCAGGGGATCCTGCCCATCTGTTCCCTGAGGGAGTCAAAGTCTGCTTTTCTGAAGTCCAGGGTCCGTATTCTGCTGCTCTCCTTTCTTCCTTGTGTCAGGATCCTGAACTCGACCATCTCATGGTCACTGCCTCCCAGGTTCCCATCCACTTTTGCTTCCCCTACTAGTTCTTCCCTGTTTGTGAGCAGCAGGTCAAGAAAAGCTTTGCCCCTAGTTGGTTCCTCCAGCACTTGCACCAGGAAATTGTCCCCTACGCTTTCCAAAAATTTCCTGGATTGCCTGTGCACCGCTGTATTGCTCTCCCAGCAGATATCAGGGTGATTAAAGTCTCCCATGAGAACCAGGGCCTGTGATCTAGCAACTTCTGCTAGTTGCCAGAAGAAAGCCTCGTCCACCTCATCCCCCTGGTCTGGTGGTCTATAGCAGACTCCAACCACGACATCACCCTTGTTGCTCACACTTCTCAACTTTATCCAGAGACTCTCAGGTTTTTCTGCAGTATCATACCGGAGCTCTGAGCAGTCATACTCCTCTCTTACATACAACGCAACTCCCCCACCTTTTCTGCCCTGCCTGTCCTTCCTGAACAGTTTATATCCATCCATGACAGTACTCCAGTCATGTGAGTTGTCCCACCAAGTCTCTGTTATTCCAATCACATCATAGTTCCCTGACTGTGCCAGGACTTCCAGTTCTCCCTGCTTGTTTCCCAGGCTTCTTGCATTTGTGTATAGGCACTTAAGATAACTCAATGATCGTCCCTCTTTCTCAGCATGAGACAGGAGTCCTCCCCTCTTGCGCTCTCCTGCTTGTGCTTCCTCCCAGGATCCCATTTCCCCACTTACCTCAGGGCTTTGGTCTCCTTCCCCCGGTGAACCTAGTTTAAAGCCCTCCTCACTAGGTTAGCCAGCCTGCTGGCGAAGATGCTCTTCCCTTTCTTCGTTAGGTGGAGCCCGTCTCTGCCTAGCACTCCTTCTTCTTGGAACACCATCCCATGGTCGAAGAATCCAAAGCCTTCTCTCCGACACCACCTGCGTAGCCATTCGTTGACTTCCACGATTCGACGGTCTCTACCCCGGCCTTTTCCTTGCACAGGGAGGATGGACGAGAACACCACTTGCGCCTCAAACTCCTTTATCCTTCTTCCCAGAGCCACGTAGTCTGCAGTGATCCGCTCAAGGTCATTCTTGGCAGTATCATTGGTGCCCACGTGGAGAAGCAGGAAGGGGTAGCGATCCGAGGGCTTGATGAGTCTCGGCAGTCTCTCCGTCACATCGTGTATCCTAGCTCCTGGCAAGCAGCAGACCTCTCGGTTTTCCCGGTCAGGGCGGCAGATAGATGACTCAGTCCCCCTGAGGAGGGAGTCCCCGACCACCACCACCCTCCTCCTCCTCTTGGGAGTGGTGGTCGTGGAACCCCCATCCCTAGGACAGTGCATCTTTTGCCTTCCAATCGGTGGAGTCTCCTTCTGCTCCCTTCCCTCAGATGGGCCATCTAGTCCACTCTCCGCATTAGCACCTGTAGAGAGAACATGGAAACGATTGCTCACCTGTATCTCCATTGCTGGTGCATGGACGCTCCTCTTTCTCCTTCTGGAGGTCACATGCTGCCAAACCTCCTCACAATCCTTCTGTCCCTGCTGCGCCTGCTCTGAATCTTCAGAACATTGTGGCCGTAGAAGCATCTCCTGACGTCTGTCCAGGAAATCTTCATTTTCCCTTATGCAACGCAGAGTCGATACTTGTTTCTCCAGCCCTCGAACCTTCTCCTCCAATATGGAGACCAGCTTGCACTTTGTACAGACAAAGTCGCTTCTGTCCTGCGGAAGAAAGACAAACATGGCACAACCTGTGCAGGTTACAACAGCTGATCGCTCACCTTCCATATCACCGTCCTCTTAGGAGCTTCCTCAACTGTTGCAGGAACTACTCGGAGAAACCTGCAGATGAAAGCCTCAGTGTGCTCTCCCCACGCGAACTCCCAGGCAAACTCCCGCTGTTCGCCGCTCAGCTGGTTCGCTGCTGACTGCCCTTATATACCAGTCAGGCCCACTCAAGGCCCATCTGGAACAAAGCACTCCCAATTCACACTTTTCAAGCAATCAAGCACACGGTCAAACTGACCAACTGTCCCAGCAGCAGACACTCAGATACTCACCAACACAGCCCCCCTAATGCAGCACTTAGCGTACCTCCTCTCGGACAGCTCCCAGGCAAACTCCCG
>NC_048304.1:39338051-39389004 GCF_013100865.1 Trachemys scripta elegans
GCGGGCTCCATGCTCACAGTGCTGTGGCGTCCGCGCTGTCAATGACTGGAAAAGTGCGCGAAATGATTTCCCGCCGGCGCTTTCAGGGAGGGAGGGAGGGCGGGAGTGATGGACGGATGACGACAGTTACCCAAAAGCACCCTGGCCCCTTTTTTTTTTACCCAGAAGGCATTTGCGGCTCCACCCAGAATTCCAATGGGCGGCGGGGACTCCGGGAACTGTGGGATAGCTGCCCTCAGTGCACCGCTTCCAATGTCGACGCTTTCCCCGTTAGTGTGGACTCACAAAGTCGAATTACTGTCCTTAGTGTGGACACACACGTTCGACTTTGCAATATCGATTCCAAATATTCGATTTAAGTAAAATCGAACTACTCTCGTAGTGTAGACAAGGCCTCACTTTCCCCACGGGTAAAACTGAGATGATATGCATCTTTGCAAAGAGTTCTGAGAACCTCAGCAGAAAGTGAAATTCACTGAAGTCAACAGGAATTGTTCCATTGGGCTTTGGAGCAGGCCCTAAATAAAGAAGACCTGCTATTAGATTTTTGTAGAAGCAGAAGAGCCAGAATTTCTAAAGAGAAACACTGTTCACCTAAGATTTCTAGCCTAGTTTTACAGACCGAAAAGGTTCAGGTAGTTCGAATAAAGATTCAGATATTTTGGTGTTTAAATCAAAGCTGAACTCCAAATTATTAAGATTTTTCCCATCACTGCTAAGATGATGTATTATTGCTAATAGGATGGTGCTTTGCCCATCACTAATAAGATATTTTTGATGCGTGGCGTTGCTCACTTTTAATTATTCCCAGTGTTCAGAAACAGCTTTCTTTTCCCAAGAGCAAAAGCACAAGAGCAAATCAATTAAAATGTTGCACTCTATGACCATAGCAATTACAGTTCTAAAATGTGATAAAAGGGATATTGGAGAATAATGTATGAAGTTGTTATGGCAACTGATTAGCATTTGTGTATCTCAAACTGAAAACAGTACGCTAAGCAAACAAAAGAAGCCCAATTCCCTGGCTAATTAAGCAGCCTGCCAAGAATGGTTACTCTGAAATGTATTTGCCCTCCTCCCCTTTTCTGAAATCAGCACTGTCTTTTAAATATCTCCCTGATAGTAATAAAATATTGCCTGATTAAAAAAGAGAGCTGACACTGATTAACTTCCTAGCTCTTCTGTAAGGTAGCTCACAACCGCTGTGAGTTTGGTGCTCTGATCACACAGACCATCCCACCCCTACGCTGCTCCTTACAGTTCTCTTCATGTCAGACAATGGGGAATCAAAACTCTTTGAGAATCCTGCTCTCCAAGTTCTTCGCTGTGCAAGATTCTTGTTAATTTTACTCCATGGCAGTTCTCAAGAGCAAAACTACCAGGATTTGTGGCAGGATGGTGAGACGGGCTTGCATACCTTTGTATTCTGGCAAAGCGCATGTTGCACTGGGTGTGCTTTTGTTGAATCACTATCTAGCTCAGGAACTATGATTTTAGTCTACCACAGATGCAGTTTGCATGGCTGATTATATCTCCTTTGCCCCATATCAGGAAGTGTTTTATTTTAATCTAATTTTAAAGGCAAATTAATTAGTAGTAGTATCAATCTTGACAGCATCCTCTTAAATATTACCAAAATAGAGTCCCATCCTGCAATGTTTACTCGAGTCTGTAATACCTGCTCATGTAAATGGTCCCACTACAGTCTGCCTATCTGTCTGGGTATTTACCTTATGCTTATAATGGTGATATCTGAGTGCACAACAAAATGTACATAGATCCAAATGTATGGTCCGCTTGAATTCTGTCGTCTTTGCCTATTTCTAGGATCAAGTCAATGGGGCTACTCATGAGTAAGCATTGCAGGACTGGACCTGGAACTCTTTAATGCATTTTTTATTTTATTTTTTCCAGTAGTTGAAAGTGAATATTGTTCTAGTGAAACTACAGGATTGACAGCCTTGGAGAGTGAAGGCTGCTCTTTAGCCATAGAAAAGGGATGGCGGGCCCTGCACCTGCACCTACTCAGTACTCCTGACAGCATAATGAGTCAGCTCGGCTGCCTGACGGACAGCCCTGCCTGACTGGCTGAAAAAGTCAGCAGGCTGGTTCTGAAGCTCAGCAGCAATAGCTTTGTGGCTGCTCAGTGCACACACCTGCTGATTCTCTGCCTCCTTGTGGTGGCCTCACTCTAAGCCATGCACCCAGCCTTGTTCCTGTCTTGGAGCCAGCTCTGTTCCTGCCTTCCCTGACTCAGGTAATCCGGTTCTGACCTTCAGCTCTGATCCCTGGCTCTGACTCTGCTTTCACCTTGGGTTCTGGCAGTCGGACTCTGACCACTAGGTCTGACTGGTGCTCTGACTACTAGGCATGACTATCCATGATCTGGGGATATTATTAGGGGACCAGAACAAGAATACAAGCTTTGCTCAGGTTGCCCTGAGACTCGTGGGTCTCAAACACTGTTTTATAAAGAGCATTTCTGGGTATGAAGAGGGCATTGCAATCTCTGACCTAATCAGACTACCAAGGATACCAGTGGGTATTGGCTGAAACAGTGGTTTGGTTTCCTTCATTTTAATGTATAACATACTGAATTTATTTTGGCATATAACCTCAATGCTAAAGAATGATGTACTGTAAATCTTGGACCTTCATATCATTCATGCTTTTATTTTTGGGTGTTGCAGTAAAAGCTTTCCTTCAAAAAGGAAATGGACCCAATAGGCCTAATTTTCCAGAGTGAAGCAAAGGGAACATAGGGGGCCTGATTTACACTTACAGGTCTGTCGCTTTTTACGCGCATTTAACATGCACGATTTCAGCTTTACGCGGTCGGCAAAATCAAAAACAAAATAAGAGAAAAATAACAATTTTAATACTGTACCTGTAGTGCGGGCAATTCTGCACGCCATTACACTCAATGTAATTTTGACTATACGTGATTTTTGCTTTACGTGCTGACTGCAGAACGTAACCCCAGTGTAAGATGCGACAGACCTGTACCCAGAATTTGTCATGGAATTGCCCTTTTTGAACGGCTCTTTCTTCCCATGTGGAGTACAGCGTTCCTCCTTTCCCCTTCCATACTAGAAAATTTTATGTTACAATAGAGTGTGTGTCACGCTGTCTAGCACTCACAACCACGAGTGCCTACCTCAGGGAAGATTGTCAAAAATAGGGTAGAGACCTCAAACTGGTGATGTGGTTGAGAATTAGATTTCACCATGCCAGTAACAAATGTGAACTCCTGGATCACTATAGCAGTCTTAACATGGAGTACTAGACAATCCCCTTAGACTCACCAGTCTACCTGGCCACCCAGACAAACTGGACTTAGTGATAAATGGTTATTTACACACAGATAACATCACATTCAGCTTGCTTCCAGTCCCAAGAGACCAGTCACCTACCCAGATCAATTGGTACCCTAGAACTTACACCAAAGATAATGCCTGCAGACAATTCTGAAATAAACTATCTGAGAACTCTGTGAAACCACAACTCAATTAATATATAAGTTACACAGTTGTGTTACGTTGGCCATCTGAAAAAAATTCACTTACTTCTATTGAAGGCCTGTATGCCAGGTCTCACGACGAACACCACAGGTATTATTAAAATTCCTTCAGTATCACACAGCGCCAACCAGCTCTCCCAGAGGCCAAGCTGAGCACTGACTTGAGCTCAGTGCCCCAATAGCTATGTGTGGGCCAGGTGATGCCATAATGAAAGCTGTACCAGAATCGCCATAACAACTAGGTGCCAACTCCTAAAAAGGGAATATATTGGGTCTTATGTATGTGTGCGTCCCTGCTTGGTCTGCCCAAGTTTCTGTGATTATCTTGCCCTCTCTAGCCCAGAAAGAGAATAAAAGCCCAAATGTTAAGGAGATCTGAGTGTGAGTCTTCTTTAGCTCAAGTGACAGAGGCCCTTTTTTTGAATTTATGATCCTAAGAGCTTAGCACGGGAAGCATAAAATACCTGGCTTCTGCTGTGTCTATCTGCATTCAGCCTCCGATTTAGTAATAGTAATTTATAACATCTGGGACAATAGTTGTCTGTGACTTGCCAAAGTTACTTAACAACCCTGCATCAGGGATAGAATGGGGATAATACCACCTAGTCTCTTCTTTTTAGGTAAAGCAGTGTGTTTTTCATTACTAGGATGCTTTGGGGGAGGGGAGACAAATAATTAGTTTGTGCTATGGGGGTGCATTGAGTGCAGAGTTAAATTGATTTTGATCACTGGTGAGAAGTAGGGAGAGGGGTTTGGCCCAATCTATGAATCTTATATTAATTATATTGATTACTTAAAAATTCCCAGTTATCTCTCTGAGGTTTGATAGGTTCTTGTCCCAAGATCAGGCCTAGTGTTATTAAAATTACTATTTAGTTGGGAACCCTGATGGGCACATTTGCAACACTTACATTTTAGGAACCCTTCTGCATTTACAATAGTTAATACATTTAGCAAAGTCACAAATACTCTAACCCAGCAAGGTAGATAGAGGTAATACAGAATGTACATTTGAACATTCATATACTCACACCATCCTTTGGAGAACAACCTGATACGTTAGCCATCACCTTCCTATCATCACCAGTAGCCATCATCCTGGTGTCTCCCAAGGGTTACATCTCTCTTTCCTCCTGCAGGCAGGCTGGGTAACAACTTTTATAATGTGTTATGCTGACGCCACGATGTCCGATGCATATTCAGTAGGGGTTTCTTGCCTCTTCCTTATTTGAATTTCCTCGCCCTGCTCATGTTGGGTTGCCCTTCTCCTCTAGGTTAGTATATTAATGATCTCAGCTTATTGTAATATACATCAATTCGTTGCCATGGCCCTCTTGTGGTCAGACTTCTGCAGATGTTCTCTCGTAAGATATCGAAAAGCTGGTGTTAGCTCATGTTCATGTGGTTTGCTGCTGTTGTTATGGACCAACTTCTCCCTTAAAACTCTGTTCCCAGTTCCCCAAAACTTAAGGGCTAGCATTAGGCCACTTATCTGGGCCAGAGTTCGAAGGCTTCAAGCCTTATGCTAACTGCTGAAGCCAATGTCTTGTAGGGTAGAGGCCTATAGGTTCCTTGTGTTACTGCTAAATAAAATGAATGCTAAAGCTAGTTCTATGGGCTACAAGAGGAAGAGTGAATTTCTTTTTTGTGATTGGGGTGAGTTTGGGGGAGTTAGATGAGTTGCTTTTTGTAGGAGTGGATTTTTTTTTTTTTTTTGGGTGGGAGGGGAAGTTGAATTAGTTTTGGCTGTTTTGGTGATGAATTGGGTGTGGTTGCTGGGAGAGGCAGTGGCATTGTCTTTTGTTACTCCAGAGTGTAGGGCTGGGAGCTGAAATGAGTTTAGTTGCTAGGACATGTTGGGCATGTGGGAAATTGCTTTGGTTTTGGCAGTTGATGTAAGGGAAGTTGAATCTGTTTGGGTTGCTGGGGTTGGGAGTTTGATGGGTGGAGGAAAGAGTTGAATTTTTATTTTTTCAGCAAGCTGAGTTGGGGAGCAACCGGGTGAAGGGCACTGATTTATTTTTTTGGTCACTGGTGAGCCTTGTGAGAGGAGGCAGCTGAATTGCTTTTGGACTCTGGCATGGTTTGGGAGTGGGAGAGATGAATTGCTTGTGGTTTCCAGGGTGCATTGGCATTGGAGAGGGGAGCTGAATGGTTTCAGTTAGATGAGGTCCATTGACAGGGGACGTTGATGTATGAATTTAGATGGAGTAAATGGGCCAAAAGCCCCAAAAGTGTTAGCATGACTCTGTCACTGTCCAATATTAAACAGTTTTAAACCAGGTTTGGGGTTTGGTAGTGACTTTGCTTAGTACCATGGCAAACAAACCATTCTAAGGGCTAGTCTATATTGGCAATGCTAAAGCTCTGCCGTGGCAGCGCTTTAATGTGGCCTGTGTGGTCATGGCACACAGAAAGCTGTCCCAGCGCTCTAAAAATCCCACCTCCACAACGGGCGTAGCTACCACTGCTGGGAGCACAGCTCCCAGTGCTGGTGCACTGTCTACATTGGCGCTTTACGGTGCTGAAACTTGCTGTGCTCAGGGGTTTGTTTTTGTTGTTTTTTTACACCCCTGAGTGATAAAGTTGCAGCACTGTAAATTGCCTGTGTAGATAAGCCCTAAGGCTTTTTCACCTTTTTTTAATGATACAGAACAGGCAGGAAAAAAGAATTAAAGTATTGGAAATGTAAAGTAAGCTGTAATTTGAACATCCCTTGTTCCCTTTCCTATTAGTTGGAGAGAGATTTTAGGTGGAATCCCCTCCCCACCCCCACCCCCGCACCTGACAGTCTCTTAGATGGTGGTAAAGATAATTATTCTTTTGGGGGGAAAGTGAAGAAGTTAATGGAGATGGGCTGGAGCTATCATTGTTGCCGTTGTTAAATTCCAATCCCATTTCTTTAAAACCAAGAGAAACACACATGAAAAGCTTCGATAATAAAACCTCTATAATCAAAGCTTCTACAATAAGCATGTTTTTATGTCCTTTGGGGCTAATGCAAGCCAAAGAGTTTGGGGATCCTTTGTTGTTTAGGAAGTAGGGCTGTCAAGAAATTTTAAAAATTAATCGCGATTAATCACGCTGTTAAACAATAATAGAATACCATTTATTTAAATATTTTTGGATGTTTCCTACATTTTCAAATATATTGATTTCAGTTACAACACAGAATACAAAGTGTACAGTGCTCAGTTTATATTTTTATAACAAATATTTGCACTGTAAAAAACAAAAGAAATAGTATTTTTCAATACCTCATACAAGTACTCATACAAGTACTGTAGTACACTCTCTTTAGCATGAAAGTTAGACTTACAAATGGCACTGTTGTAGCTGGCGTCCCAAGATATTTATATGCCAGTTGTGCTAAAGATTCATATGTGCCTTCATGCTTTGACCACCATTCCAGAGGACATACATCCATACTGATGACGGGTTCTGCTCAATAATGATCCAAAGCAGTGAGGACCGACGCATGCTCATTTTCTCCATCTGAGTAGATACCACCCGGAGAAGTTTGATTTTCTTTTTTGGTGGTTCGGGTTCTGTAGTTTTTGCATCGGGGTGTTGCTCTTTTAAGACTTCTGAAAGCATGCTCCACGCCTTGTTCCTCTCAGATTTTGGAAGGCACTTCAGATTCTTCAACCTTGGGTTGAGTGCTGTAGCTATCTTTAGAAATCTCACATTGGTACCTTCTTTGTGTTTTGTCAAATCTGCAGCAAAAGTGTTCTTAAAACAAACAACATGCTAGGTCGTCATCTGAGACTGCTATAACACGAAATATATGGCAGAATGTGGGTAAAACAGAGAAGGAGACATACCATTCTCCCCCCAAGGAATTCAGTCACAAATGTAATTAACACATTTTTTTAATGAGTGTCATCAGCATGAAAGCATGTCCTCTGGAATGGTGGCTGAAGGATGAAGGGCATACAAATATTTAGCACATCTGGCACGTAAATATCTTGCAACACCGGCTACAACAGTGCCATGCAAATGCCTGTTCTCACTTTCAGGTGACATTGTAAATAAGAAATGGGCAGCATTATCTCCTTTAAATGTAAAAAAAACTTGTTTGTCTTAGTGATTGGCTGAACAAGAAGTAGGACTGTGTGGACATGTCGGCTCTAATGTTTTACATTGTTTTATTTTTGAGTGCAGTTAATTTTTTGTACATAATTTTAGACCTGTAAGTTGCACTTTCATGATAGAGATTGCACTACAATACTTGTATGAGGTGAATTGAAAAATGCCATTTCTTTTGTTTATCATTTTACAGGGTAAATATTTGTAATAAAAATAATAATATAATGTGAGAACTGTACACTTTGTATTCTGTGTTTGAAAATGTAGAAAACATCCAAAATATGTAATAAATTTCAGTTGGTATTCTGTTGTTTAACAGTGCGAGTAATACTGCGATTAATCACGATTTAATTTTTTTGGTAAGAAGTTCCCCTTAACAGCGCACTAGGATCACCGATTGCCAAAGCTTTAACTGGTATCATCTGGGTCCTGGTGTGTTCTTCTTTTACCTACAAAACAAATAATAGAAAAATCTTCTCACTTCTCTCGGGAGTGCAAACATTCAATTAACAACTAGGTACACAATTATATTTGCAATTCTTTTCCAGGATTTCCCTCCTATTACTTCAGTTGAGAGGCATGAAACCATTTTGATACCCCCTTTTTATATCTATCTATCTATCTATAGGTAGATAGTGGGACTGGCTTTATTTTATCTGTCCCTCTTGTGCGTGCAAGTTCAGTTTTATTTTTATTCTTTTTTAATATTTATCACATTTTTCAGGGCTATTTTATTAGTTTATTCTTTCTTTTTACCTATTCTATCCTAATGAATACATTTTCATTTTTAATTAGTATCTTTCACTTTCAATTGATTGTTCATTTGGGGTAATATTTCTTAACTAAACTGGTATCTTTTAACAATCCCAGACTTTTTGGAGCTGTAATGGTGGGTTTTTTGTTTGTTGGTTGGTTGGTTTGTTTGTTTGTTTGTTTTTTAAATAGGGGGTACAGTATATTTTTGTTGTTCCACTTTTATTCCCTGAATGCTTTGGCTAGTATACAAGGTACCTACCTGTACCTATACATGACATTTTCTCTTTTAATTCTTATATCTCTAGGTTTTCTAACATGAAAACACTCTCCCTTCTTCCAAATAAACAAAGTTTTTATCCCCTCCTAGTGCAAAAAGTAAATTACATTCCTCTTATTCATCATTACACTTCAGATTTTTGGTATGCCATTCCCTGTTTTAAAACAACATTACGCATCTTCTTTTCCAAAGTTTTTTTTATTAAATATAGTTTATTATTTAAACAAATAATGAAAGAACAATTGTAACAATATAAACAACTAGTAAAAATATTTAACTTCCAAGAGAATCTTTATTTACTAAATCAATTGTAACATTGAGGTTTTGGATAATATCAATATCAATAACACCATAGTTTCCTATGCTCTTTAACAAAAATTACCTTTTAAATCTTTTGTCCCTATTTGGAATCTCATAAAAGAACTTAAGGGGACTAAACTTCTATATCCATTGATCCGAAATATTTTCTTCCATAATACTGGGGAATCATTTCTAAACATTCATTGGTCACTATCTGGGACACTTGGAAGAGAGCAAGTGGCCTCCCTATTCAGATAGCACAACTGGCTTTAAACATCTTCTTCAATGACTACTCGAGTCATTGGCCTTCCCCACTCATCAGAAACACTTCCCTTTTTTGCCACTTCCCTTTCTAGACTATTAGCATTACTTCCATAGGGGAATTCAGAAAAGTTCTCTAGCTCTGTACCAGGGTTAACCCTCTTCCTCTCCCCCAAATGTATAAATACAGGGTTTTTTTTTTTCCCCAATGCTTCCCAAGCCACTGCTTTCCTGGGTCATGCTGCACAGCCTGCAGCTCCTTCTACAAGCAAGCTGCTGCTTGCCAGCAATGTGCATGTCTAGTCACAGTCTATTGGTACTTTGAATCCAGAACCACAGCTATTGCTGCCTGTATGGCAGTTTCCCCTAAGCAGCAATCTTGCTCTTTTAATATTTCAGTTTCCTGCCGCTGCTTATCACAAGTTTGCTGCAGCTTTTCAATCTGCAGTTTATCCTTTAATACTTTTCCTTGCACTGTGGAGTTCTCAGCCTTAAGCTGAGCCTTCTTCCTAAGACAAAGCTCTGGTTGCTGCTAGAGCTGTTGAGTCTGAACTTGGGAAACTTCTAATGTCTTTGATTTCTCTATCTCCTGTATTTTAAAACCATGCTCCTTAACCACAGTTCAGATATCTGTCCCTGTTATCACAGGCATGCAAGATATCTTAGCCAACCATCAGTTACTGTACTTGTCCAATACCCTAATTTGTTCTGGGATGTAAGGTTTCTGAGGGAACTCCTCAAGGTTGTTCACCTCATAGTACAAATTGGAGGAATCCTTAACCCAAGGATTGGTCTCTTCCTCTTTATTGTACAAGTCAGGGAAATCACCATCCCAATTCCTCCCTTCTGGCCCCTTTGCTGCCACTATCGCTCCTTTTCTCACTTGCAACTCACTTTTCAGAGCATATTTTTGGCACTGACAGGCCTCGTGGCTAACCTTATTTTCCTCCTCTACATCTGTAAGCACAGCTCTCACTGCAGCTTGCCCATCTAACACTTTTTGTTTCCACTCCTCCACTTCCTACCTTAACTTGTCCTGTTCTATCTGTGCCCCACTTGCCTCTTTCTGCGTGGCTATAGCCTGGGCTTCATGTGTTAAGGCAGTTTTTCTTAGAGTGTCAGCCTCTACCTTTAGGATTTCAGCTTCTCATTTTAAGTTAGCAGCTTCTGCCTCTGAATTAGCTAATTCCTTTTATTTCTCCTCTAATTCCTTCTCTGAGATAACAATTTGGGTAGTCTGCGCTAACATAGTGGCTCTTCACGTATCAGCCTCCACTCTTAGACTATTCAATTCCTTCTCTAATTTAATAAACTCCTTTTCTAAATTAATTCTTGTTTTTCCCTCTTGTTCTAAAATTATCAACCTCTTTGTTCAAAACAGCAGTTACCATTTGTAAACCCTGTAGGGCAGCCTTTTTACTTACCTTTTGGTTTGGTACTCCTGTACAAATTCCTTTTTTCTTAGGCTTACCCCATTACTCATATAATTGGCGATATGCATCAGGTCCAATAAAAGCACCAGGCTTCCAAGGGCCATTCTGATATTTTAAAACAAAATTCTCTAACCCCATTTTTCCTAACATAAATTCATTACCATTTAATTTTCCTTCTTTGCTGTCATTTTTTATGTTATTTTGCACACTTAGTCAGATAATAATACCCAAGTCCTAAGTTCCCTGAGTAACTCATAGACTATGGCAGGAATGTAGATTATTACTCTAGTTCCTATCCTCTCACTTGCAGGATTGTGTTTTTTGGTTCTCGTCATGACCACAATTATGTTTTCCACAAAAACAACAAAATTGTTATCCATCCCATTAGGGAATCTGCCATGTGTTATACAGATATCCCTTCTCAGTGGGTCTACCTCTGTTTTCCACAAAAACAGTAAACATTTATTTTATCATTCAGTAGCTGTGACCTTTAGCCTACTTTTGTAATACACATGCTCAGAAATATCATGTGACCCACAGCTTACAATTCTATATGACCTGCAGCTTCCAATGGTGGATTGACTTTTGCTTATTCAAAATGGAAACTTGGGACACAAAATGGAGTCTGAGGAATTTCACTGGTATCAGGTGGGGGGGCCAGAATTAATTGCTGGGCAGGAGATGGGCAAATGTTCAGAAGCTCTCACCCCAACCAGGGGCTATTTGCCTGTAAATATCGGGTGATCCTGGCTGCTTTTCCTACTTAACTTATCTGAGGGCCCTACAGATATTTTCCAAACTCACTGATGGACAGCAGCTTTGACTTCTGGGTTTGAAAAACCACTAAGCTTTTATTCAACCAGATTAAACATGCAGAGTTTCTTATAAGGTTAATTTCTTGACGTTTCCTATCACAGAAGCCAGTTTCAAAGGTTACCCAGACACAAAGCTTTGTAGTATTAGGGGATTGTGTTGAGCAGAGGGAAGGAGACAAGGAAACATTAGACAATTAGCAAAATATTTCCAAAGGAGGCAAACGTTAGGGACTTAATTTTCAGAACTGATACTAGTTACCAACTTTAAAAAACTGAAAATGTGTGGGGGGTTTGTTTTTAAATTTACAAGATTGTTCCTAATTTGCCTTCTAATGGAACCTGGGTGAAATACTGGATGTTGGGAGGCTACAACACTCCATAATGCAATGAACTGATAGCTAACTCGGTGAAGGTGAAACTGTGAGTTAAAAGCTGCAATGCACCAATAATCCAGGACCAGACTGTCCCATATGTTTGTTGGGAAATCTCGTGGGATGCCCATGCCAGCCAATGCCTTTGTCTATTTTTAAAATTCTCCTCTGTGTTTTGAAGGAGAGGTCTGTCTCTTTAAATCATACAGAACCATAGGTTCCTCCATTCTCTTCCTCCTGCAGGGAATGTACTGGGAAGCAACAGTTGCTGCCCCATATTCATGGCAGCAGCATCTCACATTATGCCCCCAGAATGCACTGCAGGAGCTGGAGCCAGAGAACGAAGCTGCCTGAGCCCTGTGCAGAGTGGATCCTCACAGCAGCCTGGGGAGGGTGGAGGCAAAGGGCTGCCTGTCTCTCACCTGAGTCCTGATGGGAAATGGAGAATTTGAGCCTGGCAGGTGGCTGGGCTCAGGATGATCCCTGCAACAGTATCTGTCTTCTGGCAGATGGAAGGTGGGTGACAAGGCTGTGATGGCTCCCTCAGACCTGGTGAAGCAGTGAAGAGTAGCAAGTAGCCCAGGACTTAGCCATGAAAAGGACTGCAAATAACTTGGGGGGAGAATACAAATGGATTTTGATTGCAGGGGATGAGTTTTTTGGGGAGGGCATTGCATTGGTTTTGGTCACTGGGATGTGTTGAGGCTGGAGGTTTTGTTGATTTTGCTCACAGGGTATCTGAAAGCCCCCCTGCAGTGAGAAATCTATTAATTAATCCAGCTGGGGGACCTGAGAGGAGGTTTTTCAGTCTCCCTCTTCTTGTGGCAGTGATTTGGAATGTACACCTCTCCCCATGCCTAACGGTGGGCACCAGCCTGCTGGGAAGTTCTTCACTCCACTTCCCAACACTCAGGGAGGGACACTGGAATGTGATGGGGTTCTCTGGCCAGGGCATGTGTGGGGCTTGGTGTCAATGAAGATTCGAGAGATCCAGACAAACCAAGTAACCCCAGATAAGACAGCTGGGATTCTTGTACAGGACTTGAAGTGTCTGGTCAGCTGCTCTAGAAAGATGCATGGACCTACCCACCAGGTGGGGCATTCCTGATGATCACGTCCATAAAGGAGCCATACCTGAACTGTGTCTTTGTAGACTGAATGATGATGATTTACTAGGTTGAAGGAGGAGGGAAAAATTCTTACTGATGCCCTCCTAGGAGTTGTTTTTCCTGTTTGGTGTGAAGTGTGGCACTGTGGATTCTTAATAAATATCACATGCTATGGGAAGGTAGGAGGAGTAGGAAAGAAGAGCAGAAAAGCATTAGATTTTAATTTTCCAGAAATTCAGGAAGGTAGCTTGTAAATATCCACATTAGAATTTGGCCAGGAAATCTGAGTTAATGGGAAAATTACAAGTGGCTGATTCAGGAACAATGGTAATGAGTCCTTATTTGTAAAGAAGGCAGCAAAAGTGATGTTCATTTGGAGAGCATGTTGGCCTTGCAGTTTCCTTTATTCTACTTTCTTGTGAACAGAGTGCTGCTCTTTGAAGGACAGTTGAATTTTTATACCAGTCTTTCTCTGCCCTGCAGTGGAGTGAGAACATAGAGCAGCGGCACCGGAGGCAGCAAACAGGGCGGCTAACAGGGGAGTTTGAGAGGGAGTTTGCAGGGGGAGGTAAGGGGGGAGGCAGGAGGGCACGGTGTGGTGTGTGCTCTGAGTCCACAGGTGCTGTGGGCAGGGAGCGCAGCAGGCATGAGCCAAGCAGCAGGAGCAGACAGAATGCAGATGGCTGCATGTGGAAGCTGTGGTATGTATATGGTCCTAGCAGGGGAGCTGGAACACAGGTATGTTTGTATGAAGTGTCGCCTGATAGTGTTACTGGAGGAAAAGATTAAGGGGCTAGAGATGCAGGTAGATACCCTGGTGGAGTTTAGGCGGGGGTTTGAGCAGCTGATGGAGGACAGGCAAGGAGGGGCTGAAGGAGAGTGTCCTGCAGCGCAGATAGAGGCAGAGGACGGTGAGAGGGGAATGGAAGGGGGAGAACATGGGAGGTGGAAGCATGTGACTGTGAGAAGCAGGCCAAGGAAAAGAAGGGCCAGCGAGGGGGGAATAGAACTCAGGAATAGGTTCGAGTGTTTGGATAGCGAGGTGGAGGGGCAGCAGGTGGCGGCTGAAGGTGGGAGAGTGAGGAAGAAGAGAAGAGCAGCTAGTCCAAGAGAGCGAGGGGAGGAGTTGATGGAGACAGCACCAATTCTGGGCCCCGGGAGGAATCAGGAAGGCATAAGGGGGAGCATAAGGGAAGATAGGAACAGGCACAGGTCAGGACTAGAGGGATTAGAGACTAGATTACTAGATCGCACTGTTGCCAGGCGAAGGCAGGTGTATGTAATTGGAGACTCATTACTGAGGAGATTGGACAGGCCTGTGACCAGGGCGGACCCTGAGAACAGAAGGGTGTGCTGTCTACCGGGCGCAAAGATACGCGATGTGGACCTGCGGTTGAAAAGGATCCTAAAAGGAGCAGGTAAGAACCCCTTGATAATCCTTCACGTAGGAACGAATGACACGGCTAGGTTCTCGTTAGAGAGAATCAAGGGAGATTATGCTAGGCTGGGGAAGACGCTCAAGGAGATAGAGGCTCAGATTATCTTTAGTGGGATTCTGCCCGTTCCGAGGGAAGGGCAGCAAAGGGCTGATAGGATTGTGAGAATAAATAGTTGGCTAAGAGAGTGGTGCTATAAGGAGGGCTTTGGGATGTATGGCCACTGGGAGGCTTTCGGGGACAGGCACCTGTTCTCGCGGGATGGGCTTCACCTGAGTAGGGAAGGTAATAGACTTCTGGGAGGGAGGCTGGCTCATCTTATCAAAAGAGCTTTAAACTAGGAAGTTTGGGGAGAAGGTTGGGAGATGCACAGTTAATCTCCACGCCAGATTCCAGTATGGAAAAGGTGAGTAAAATGAGAGGAGACATAGCCAGGGAGATGAGATCGGACGTAGGAAGGACAGGGGGGACGGACGCAAGGAGGCCCGCAACTTATAGTGCAACTAATGGGAGACAGGCTAAACGACATACATTAGGGTGTTTATACACCAATGCCAGAAGCCTAGGTAATAAAATGGAGGAATTGGAGCTCTTGGTCCAAGAGCTGAAACCAGATATCGTAGGAATAACAGAAACGTGGTGGAATGGCAGTCACGACTGGAACGCAGGTATGGAGGGGTATGCGCTGTTTAGGAAAGACCGGTACAAAGGTAAAGGTGGGGGGGTGGCATTGTATGTCAATAGTGAAATAAGCTGTAAAGAAATAATAGTTGATGGATTAGATAACACAGAGTCCGTCTGGGCAATACTCACACTGGGTAATAGGACTACTAGAGCCTCTCCGGGGATAGTGCTTGGAGTGTGCTATAGACCGCCGGGATCGACCCAGGATATGGATAAGGAACTATTTAATGTGTTTAGAGAAGTAATTACTAATAGAAACTGTGTAATTATGGGGGACTTTAACTTCCCGGATATAGATTGGGGCACAAACGCTAGTAGTAATAATAGGGCTCAGATGTTCCTAGAGGTGCTTGCTGATCAATTCCTTCATCAAGTGGTAGCTGAACCGACGAGGGGGGAGGCCATTTTAGATTTGATTCTGGTAACTAGTGAGGACCTCGTTGAGGAAGTGGTAGTGGGGGACAATTTGGGCTCCAGTGATCATGAGCTAATTCGGTTTAAAATACATGGGAGGAGTAACAGAATTAAGTCAAAGACTAGGGTTTATAATTTTAAAAAGGCCAATTTTAACAAATTAAGGGGACTGGTAAGGGAAGTGGATTGGGCAAACGTATTAATGGATCTAAAGGCAGAAGAAGCCTGGGATTACTTCAAGTTAAAGATGCATGAGCTGTTGGAGGCCTGCATTCCAAAAAAGGGAAAAAGATTACAAAGCAGGAGATTTAGACCGAGCTGGATGAGCGACCGACTCAAAGGGGCGATTAGGAAAAAACAGAAAGCGTACAAAGAGTGGAAGAGGGGAGGGATTAGTAAAGAAACTTACCTTAGCGAAGTCAGAGAATGTAGAAATAGAGTGAGAAAGGCCAAAGGCCGAGTAGAGTTGGACCTAGCGAGGGGAATTAAAAGCAATAGTAAGAGGTTTTACAGCCACATAAATAGGAAGAAAGCAAAGAAAGAAGAAGTGGGACCGCTGAAGACTATTGCCGGAGAAGAGATTAAAGACAATCTAGGCATGGCGCAATATCTCAATGAATATTTTGCATCGGTGTTCAATGAGGCCAATGAAGGTATTAGGGATACTAGCACCACTACAGAGGGGCATTCAGGATGGGGGATTACCGTATCCGAGGTAGAAACAAAACTTGAATGCCTTAATGGGGCTAAGTCGGGAGGACCGGACGATCTTCATCCGAGAATATTGAAGGAATTGGCGCGGGAAATAGCAGGCCCGTTAGCGATAATATTTAATGAATCTGTAAACTCGGGGGTGGTCCCGTTAGACTGGAGAATAGCTAATGTGGTTCCTATTTTCAAGAAAGGGAAAAAAAGTGATCCGGGTAACTACAGGCCTGTTAGTTTAACATCCGTAGTGTGCAAGGTGTTAGAGAAAATTCTGAAAGAGAAACTAGTTGAGGACCTGGAGGTTAGTGGCAATTGCGATAAATTACAACATGGTTTTACGAAGGGCAGATCGTGCCAAACGAATCTGATCTCCTTCTTTGAGAAAGTAACGGATTTATTAGATAAGGGAAATGCGGTGGACCTGATATACCTGGATTTCAGTAAAGCGTTTGATACTGTACCCCATGAGGAATTATTGGTTAAACTGAAAAACATGGGGATCGATATGAAAATCCAGAGGTGGATAAGGAATTGGTTAATGGGGAGAATGCAGCGGGTCGTATTAAAGGGTGAACTGTCAGGTTGGAGGGAGGTTACTAGTGGAGTGCCTCAAGGTTCGGTTTTGGGACCCATTTTATTTAATCTATTTATAACTGACCTCGGAACCGATTGCAGGAGTGGGCTGATAAAGTTTGCGGATGATACGAAGGTGGGAGGCGTTGTAAATTCGGAGGAGGATAGGGATACCCTGCAGGGAGACTTGAATGAGCTTGTGAATTGGAGTATCAGAAATAGGATGAAATTTAATAGTAAAAAGTGTAAGGTGATGCATTTGGGGATGACTAACAAAAATTTTAGTTACAAGATGGGGACACATTGGTTAGAAGTAACGGAAGAGGAGAAGGACCTAGGGGTCCTCGTAGACCGCAGGATGACTATGAGTCGACAATGCGACGTGGCGGTGAAAAAAGCCAATGCTGTCTTGGGATGCATTAGGCGAGGTATATCTAGTAGGGATAAGGAGGTCCTGCTTCCGTTGTACAAGGCGCTGGTGAGACCTCATTTGGAGTACTGTGTGCAGTTCTGGTCTCCCATGTTTAAAAAAGATGAACTCAAACTGGAACGGGTGCAGAGAAGGGCCACTAGGATGATCAGAGGAATGGAAAACCTGTCGTATGAAAAGAGACTAGAGGAGCTTGGGTTGTTTAGTCTGACAAAGCGAAGGCTAAGGGGGGATATGATTGCTATCTTTAAATATATTAGAGGGATTAATATGAGGGAGGGAGAAGAATTATTCCAGCTAAGTACTAATGTGGATACGAGAACGAATGGATATAAACTGGCCGTGGGGAAGTTCAGGCTTGAAATTAGACGAAGGTTTCTGACCGTCAGAGGGGTGAAATATTGGAACGGCCTTCCGAGGGAAACGGTGGGGGCGACGGACCTGTCTGGTTTTAAGATTAAGTTAGATAAATTTATGGAGGGAATGGTTTAATGGTAAAACATAGTAGTCGAGGAAAACCAAGCAATGGTAGGTAAATTGTACAATGGCTGACAGGGGTCAGGCTGGAGACTCTTGCCTATATGCTCGGGGTCTTACTGATCGCCATATTTGGGGTCGGGAAGGAATTTTCCTCCAGGGCAGATTGGCTGAGCCTCTGGAGGTTTTTCGCCTTCCTCCGCAGCATGGGGCAGGGATCTCTAGCACGAGGGTTTCTGCCGATTGAAGCCACCTAAAACAGGATTGGGGACTTCAACAGCAGAGTCCAGGGAAGGGGTAGGGACGGTTTTGTGGCCTGCAGCATGCAGGGGGTCAGACCAGATGATCATAATGGTCCCTTCTGACCTTAAAGTCTATGAGTCTATGAGTCTATGAGCTGAGCCTGTGCTCTTCCTCAGAGAACTGAAGCCTGCGTGTTCCCACTCTGAACTTCTCAAGAGGCCACGTGCGGGTATTTGCCTCTTCAGGGGAATAACTATTTGTCTTAGTTCTCATGTATGCGTTTTTGAGGTATGTTGTGAGGTTTAACTAGCTCATGTGTGGGAGACACTTTGAAGCTGAACTGTGGCCTGAGGTTTATAACTGCTAAGAATTACCAGGGCCTCACACACTTTGAAGCTTGTGTAGGCCAAGCTCATTGCACACACAATGGCGCCTTTTATCCCTCCTTTCTCCCACAAGCTCCTCCTGTATCATCCTCCCACCCCATCTCTATTTTAGGGATTCCCTGCATCTTTCTCCTGCCACAGGTTCTGCATGCCCCCCATTCTCATTCCTCTCATACCAGATTTATAACTGAAGAATGGTTACTATGCAAAATGATGGCTAATGACCTCATGTTGCAGTATTTGTGCTCCTTCTTTGTACTTTACTACTACTACTACTAGCACATCAACAAGAGGACACCCAAGGGAATACAATGCTTTGCTGAGCGTCCAACTTCTCCCAGTGTACTGCAGTGCTGCACAGATGTAGTGCAGTGGAAACAATACAGGATGAGAACAGCTTCCAAAACTCATGCATTCCTACAGGTTCTCACCAGCATGTTGAGAAGGAGTATAATGAAGAAGAAAGATTCTCCAGCAGTAGAAAGAAACAGAGATACCAGAGAAAGAGTTGTTATATTAAATGATGGGCTAAGTGCACAGAAAAAGAAAACGAATGTGTAATATTCTAGACCTTTCTGTGTGGTGGAACTTTTTGCAATTAGGCACTACTTAATATTTCTTTGAAACTGATATACAAGGGGCAGTGTGACAAAAACATATAAACTACCTTCGGTATTTGACCATTTGCAAGGCTTAGCCAACATTTACCTGTACCCTGAGCTTGGCTACCAGCTGACATCTTTATCAGATAGGACACCCTATGTTGACAGTGATGAAGTGTGAGATCTAACATCGGTTAATACCATGCTGTTGAAGAGGCAGTGTTACCCCAAAAATGATTTTGGGGAACTGCTATAATCTGCCTATTGCCCCCTTAGCCTGTTGTTCCCAAGGTAAAAGTTTCCTGGAATTGTTAAGGAAACACTAGGGTTACCATTCGTCCGGATTTACCCGGACATGTCCTCTTTTTTGTACTAAAAATAGTGTCCAGGGGGAATTTGTAAAGCACTCACAATTTCCCCCTCCCCCGGCAGAGCAGACCGAGCGGCTGGGAGGGCTGCAGGAAAGTCCCGGGCTGGACTCAGGAGCAGCTGTAGAGGAGCCGGATCCGCCCTGCATTCTGAGCAAGTGTATCAGCACAAAGTGCAGCCCTCCCCTTTTGCAACTGGGAGCGGTTTCTGCCATGCAGCGTAGCAAAACAGGAGCGAGAGCACTTTGTGCTGATACAAGGGCAGCTCTCCCCTGCAGCCCGGTCCCGGCCAGGGACCGGGTTTTGTTGTGCAGGGCCAGGGACCGGGTTTTGTTGTGCTGGGGAGCTCAGCCACGTGTCCGGCTCACACAGAGCCCAACACCCTGTTCTGAGCAGCAGGGTAAGGGGGCCAGGGGGCAGGAAGGTTCTGGAGGTGGCAGTCAAGAAATGGGGGGGGGCTTTTTGGGGGGAGTGGAGAAAGTTTTGGGCAGTCAAGGTACAGGTAGGGGGTAGGGTCCTGGGGGGCAGTTGGGGGGGGTCTTAGGAGGGGGCAGTTAGGGGACAAGGAACAGGGAGTCTTAGGTAGGGGGTGGGGTTCTGGAGGGCAGTTAGGAGCAGGGGTCCCAGGAGGGGGCAGTCAGGGGACAAGGAGCGGGGTGGGGGGCTGAGAGTTCTGGGGGGGAGCTGTCAGGGGGCAGGAGTGGGGAGAGGGATCGGAGCAGTCAGGGGACAGGGAGCAGAGGGGTTTAGATGGGTTGGGAGTTCTGGGGGGGGCTGTCAGGGGGTGGTTGGATGGGGCGTGGGAGTCCCAGGGGTCTGTCTGGGGGTGGGGGTGTGGATAAGGGTTGGGGCAGTCAGGGGACAAGAGGCAGGGAGGCTTAGATAGGGAGTGGAGTCCTGGGGGGCAGTTAGGGGCAGGGGTCCCAGGAGGGGGCAGTCAGGGGACAAGGAACGGGGGGAGGGTTGGAGGTTCTGGGGGGGCGGGAAGTGGGAGGGGCAGGGGCGGGGCTAGGGCGGGGCTCCTCCCGTCCTCTTTTTTGCTTGCTGAAATATGGTAACCCTAGGAAACACTAAAGGACACAGATATAACCTTCCGATAAAGTAACTGACACAGGCAGTATTCTTTCTAATAAAAAGATACTTTATTTTAAAATAACTAATAATCCCTACTACAATATGATCTAAAAATCCTAAACAAGGCACAAAATCCCTGAGACACAAATCCCTTAATACAAATTAAACAGCACTTAAACTACAATAGCATATAGTTCAAATGATTCTAAGCAAGTGATCTGTTGCAAGTGGCCAGTTTGCAACAAATTGCTGACAGCAGATCTTAAATTGCTTTAAAATTACATAGACAAAATATAGTTAATGCACACACACATTAAATACTACATAGCATCGTAAACTATACTTTACTTAAAAGATTATTAAGCTTATTCTATAAATCTGTTGCTGCTTTCTTTTAAAAATCAAATCACTGCTGCTGTTCAGCTCCTGGTCAGTCAGCTCTCCTCCGCTTTCTTTGCAGTAGCTTTTGTATGGCTTTTCTTGCTGGCTCTCCTTTCATGCCCCTCTCCTTCTCAGGCTCCGCTTCTGGATTCCAAAACTGTTGCTGGCAGTTGGCCTTTTAAGCTACATTGTAGCTCTTTCTTTACATACCTTCCTAGTCTTAGACAGTTACCTCACTCGCACTTGCTCAAACCTGACCATTACCTCAGAATTCCGAATGACCATTGTGACCAGTATGAGTGGGTTCTGACCAGTTAGCTGCTTAACTGACTGAACTCTGTCACCCCTTACTGCACATGCCCAATAGTTGCCAATCTTGCACATGCTTACTGTTGTCCTTACCTCAGCTGTGATTCTGCCGAGCCCCCACACCCACACTTGGCTTTTTGCCAGAGCACCTTCCCCCCCCTCGCCCCCTGAAATCCAAATTTTTTACTGAGCATGCTCAGGGTCCACAGCATCCATCTCAGGGTGGAGTGATTTTTACTTATTCAGAATGGAGTTCAGAAATACACAGAGACTGGAGAATTTTCTCTGGTAATATTCCCCTCTGTTGCCGGCACAGAGTGCCTGAGGCAAAGCAACAGCGGGTTCGTTGCCCGGTGTGCTTCGCGTCAATAAACACACCGGGGGAGAAGCAAACAAAGTTTATTTGGGATCCCAAAGCGGAGCAAGGAGACTGGCAAGTCTCAAATCAAGCACCTTAACAGGAACAGTTTTTCTTCTTTTATACATTTTGCAGTTAAGCCTCACCCCCCACTTTCTGCTCTAGCCCTCCCTTTCTCCCCCCCCCATTCCTCCCTCTACCCCTCCCGTCCCTGGTAATAGTTAAGTCATTCTTGGCAGCTATAAGCCTAGCTTGTTAGTAACTTCTTTAAACCGTTATCTTGTCCTTTTTCCCTTCAGCCAGAAACATGCAGGCCTCATTATTACCGCTTGAGCAGGGGGTTGCACACAGATAACTGGTTGCTTACATATTCCAACCTGGCTTTTGAGGTTGATTAGAGTTTAAACATGGAAGGATAGAGTTTGGTTCACTTAGACCTAGTGCAGGAAGGCTTCATTGACACTTAGTGGCCTTCCACCCTCCTGAGTTACCTAGGGTTATGCCTAGTGACGTCAACACCTTCTTGAGGGTGTGATAATATCTATTATCTGACAATTGTCACAAGCTTTTAACAATTACATTACATAAACACTTATAAATGGTAACTTAACATTATGTAACTAAATCTTAAACTTAAACTATTATATAAACACATTTTTACAATCATTACAAAAAATTTAAGATTGCTTATGTTGTTTTCTTTTAAACTTTCACACAAAAACAGTGAAATGCATTTGTTTACAGTTTTTAAGTATTCTTAACAGGTTTGCCTTCAATTTTCAACTTTTCCTGAACCATTTTTAGACCTTTTAACAGACTGTTTTCAATTTCTAATCCTCTCTGGGCAAATTGGAATTTAAATAAAATTTTCCTGGTCCAACGTATTATTATTACAGATATTACACAAACAGTATGTTTCAATTATCCATACAATATGGTGTAGCATTTTATTTAAAATTCCAGTTGCAATAGGTGACCATCCCAAAAATACCTCTCACCAATTGTGTTTTGTATCTTTTTACTTGTTCCACAATTTGTTTAATTTCATCAGTTGAGTGATGTACAGTGATCATAGTTTTACATGTATTTTCCTCAGCCTTTTGCAAGTATCTTTGCAAATCAGAATGGTTTAGCAATTGTTTAACTAAACTGATATTCATACTCAGTGGCACTGGCTTGACACTTTATACTTTTGGTCCATAACTTCCTTATATTCAACTTCAGGTAATGTAAAGTTAAAATCACATCCAATCACTGAAACTTTATTACATAAAAATTGATTTTCATAAGGATTATGTCTTATATTAAACAAATAATTAACATTAAACTGTTCTGCATCAACTTCTAATACATACACTTGTATTTCCTATATACACAACCACAGATCCAGTGTTAAAAAATGGATTTAGTTGACAATGGCATTTTCCTTTTTTCTGGATTTAAACAGATATCATAAGATTGTATAACATCATTATTACAAATATATCCACTTCCAAGTTCTTCCATACAAGTTTTAAGGTCTACTGTTTTCCATACGGTGGTTTGATTTATGGCCCATAATTTGTGTTCCATTGGTTGCATTACACTATAATTGACATTTAATCCCAATCTCATAATAGGGGATAGCCATTCTATTTGAACATAAGACATTTCATTTTGTTGCACATTATATGTAAAATTTATCATTTTTCACCAAGAATATAAATTTTGCTCCTAGACAGTAACATGTTTCAACATACTACTTATTTCAAAATGGCAAAATACCACTTATAATCAGGAATGGAATATCTTTTACCAAACCATTGGTCCATGTTTCTGCTTGTATGCAAGCTAGTGCCATAGACACATTGCTTTGAAGCAGTTCTATTGTTTGTAACAGTACTAGAACTATTTCTTGCAACTTCTTCCAGCCATGGAGTAGACTAGCTATCAAGTAATGACCAGCGCTTATTTCATTTAGGGGTATTTTTAGGGGTTTAGACAAAGCACCTAAATGCTGTTCTATTGCATCTAATTTATAAGCCAATACTCCCTTGTCAATACTGTTTAGCACCGTAAGACCTGTTTCTGCTCCTCCTGAAACTGTACCAAATAAATCTCTTTTGAATCTTTCAGTAGAAAGCTTTGGTAAAATCTCTGTTTGGCTTTGCACCCATCTTTTCCATACCTTAAGCAACGGTTCTATATACTTTGCACATTGTGGTTGTATGATTGAGATGTTCATGGGGGTTAAGTCTAGCACACTCCATTTTTAAGGAATATTTGGGCTCTAATATTAACCGTCGTTTGACATCTGCTTTTACCACATAAGGACCAATTTTCACTTGATTTGGCTTGGATATCCATATTACAGTAAAAGTTTTATTAAAACCATAAGAACCAATATATGGACCTTCTCATTATAGCTGTACTGCCCTCCCACCAATATGAAAACACAGTTTGAATCTTATCTTTTTCATAACCACTACCCTGTTCTATTAGCTGACTAAATCAAGGGCCTTGTAAACTTAGCTGTCCCTTTTTGGTACAACCTTTTGCTGAGATGTACACTGAACTACTTCCCTGCAATATCTGCCTTGTGAGTAAACATTATTAAATATGTCATTCTTTATACTCAGATCATTATGAGCCCACCTTATTAATACAGTTTCTTTTCCCTCTTTTATCCACTTAGGGGAATACCATGCTATACAAGTATATTGGGAAATTGAAGGACATGGATTTTTCCATATGGGATAAGAGTAGTAGTGGTTGGATTAATTGTGACAACCAGGAGACTAGTGGAGCAGGCAACTATCCCAGAACCATCTCTTAACATACACTGCCATTGTCCTGACTGAACTGTTTTTTCCTGTATTATTCCTTTTTCTTCTATAAATCAGTGACCAGTGACCTCAGAACATATAGACAACAATTTAGGATAATTTATCATTAATAGCTATCTAGGTAGTAAAAAAATAATAAAAAAAATTCTCTAATAAACTGTTTAACCAATCGCTCCCCATAATTTTTTGTTCTGCAAATCCACCATGGCATATAAAGTCTGTAAAATGTCTATGCCCATTACCCCAAATCTTTTCTATCCATGATTCCAACCCTCCCATACAAGGTTGCTGCTCCAACTTGTAGCTCAATTGTTTTTGATAATCAGGATCACCTCCGATGCTCCATTGAAGCCCGCTGCATGCATATAGCCTGTGATAGGCCAAAATAAATGCCACTTAGATTTCAGTGCATTGATTATTGTAGTACCGGCTCCTGTATCTATTAGCATTTTTGTAACCACAAGTCCATCCTTGATTGTTACATTTACCAAGGGTCATCCATAACCATCCATCTTAATACCTGCAATTGGCCAGGAGTATAGTCCATAATAAGTTGGTTTAGTGATTCATCTCCACATTCTTAATTTTTTAATTTTTTTTCAATTGATCCTACAAATATAACTAGTATTACTTATTACAATGGCTATTATTTTCCTACAAGGGGACTCTTGTTTGAAGAAGATCTTTGACTTAGGGTTGGGGACTGAGCACATTATTCTTCATTATGAAGAGAGCCTTTTGATTCAAGTCTTTCTTTCTTTCTTTCTTTTTATTTATTTTTTTTTTAAATTAGATGTGTGCGCTATGCTTTGGGGCAGCAAATATATTTTGGGGCATGCATGACTTACCCAGGGAGTGTGGGTGTGACAAGCATGCCTGTCACTGATGGGAATGGCCTTCCATCAAGAAGGATATTTTTTAATCCAGAGACCCAGGCATATGCCTGTCTCTTGACATCTCTCCTTCAGAAGAAGAAGAAAGAGGGAAAGTTTTTTTTAAAAATTTTATTATGGGGGAGGGAGGAACAGGACGGGTGGCTTGATTAAGTATTTTTCTTTTTATTTCGTTACCTTTATTTAGTGTTGAGCAAAGACGCTATCGCATGTCTTGTCTCGGTGGCAGAAGAGGGATACTGATGTGGGTAAGCCACAAAATTCTATAACTGTTGCTCACAGCCTGAGATGGGTGTGTGTGTGTGCGCCACCTAAATAAATATTGCTGCTAAAATTTTCTGATTACAATGCAGGATCACAGCTCTATCTACTGTATTAATTATTATTGTTAATTATTATTTATTATTAGGATAGAAATGTAGAAAGCCTGGTCTATTTGGAGCAATTTTCAATTTTTGCAAGATACTATAGATTTTAAAATCCTATTTTATTATCTAAATTTTTAAGCATTTAAATGAAGTATAAATCAGACAAACATAACAAAAGGCGATGGCTATTTAGAGTACTCTTACAGTTAATACTATGGGAATTTAGAACTTTATTTTTAATGCTAATTTATTGATATGTTTATATATAAACTAAAGCATATTTTGTGCCTGCGTATGTTACTTTACAATATTATTTGCATCAATTTTTCTGGTACAGACATCATTCAGTGTCGCAAATAAAGCTAAACTAATTTCAGTTAGGCAAACATTTTGGAGGATACACTATTCTTCTTTTTAAAACACCCTAAAACAGATCATAAGCTAACAAATCCAGAGTTTCCTCTCTACTCTTTTTGGTGCTTCTTGTACATATATTAAAAAAAAATAACTAAAGTTACCTATTACCCTAAGTTTTCCCTAATAATAAAATTACTTCTTATGCAACCTTAAATCTACCTTCTAGTTGCCTTATTATACATACTAGCCTGAATTATCAAAATAAAAGAACTTATCTTATTTTCCAGAGCACGTCATTCACAGTATCTATTGAGCAAGGCAGTTGATTGATTAAAGCCTGTGTGCCCCTGTCCTGCTCCCTCCCACCGCCTACCTCCCCCACTGCTGGGATCTCTCCCCAGCCCCATTCATCTTTCATCAATTTTGTTGTAATTTTTGGATGCAATTCCAAAAATTGAAGTTCTTTAGATATTGAATGCTTCACAGAAG
The DNA here is from genome assembly GCF_013100865.1 of Trachemys scripta elegans. NCBI lineage: Eukaryota > Metazoa > Chordata > Testudines > Emydidae > Trachemys > Trachemys scripta. The sequence continues at coordinate 39,364,358 of NC_048304.1, forward strand.
GGAATCCAAATACTAAGATTTTCAGAGGAGGTAATACAGGTTCAAGGGAGGAGGGTTTTAGCAGCAAGGGACCAGGGAGAAGAGACTGAAGTAGTGAGGATTCACAAGGAGAAAATTCAGATAACAAAGAGTTAGAAGAGGAGAATAGATCACAATTAAGATATGGTTACAATGAAGAAAGTGATTCAAGGAATGAGGGTTCTAAGGCCTTGGCTACACTTACCCGCTAGTTCGGCGGCTGGCAATCGAACTTCTGGGTTCGACTTATCGCGTCTAGTCTGGACGCGATAAGTCGAACCCGGAAGTGCTCGCCGTCGAATGCGGTACTTCAGCTCGGCGAGAGGAGTACCGCGGAGTCGACGGGGGAGCCTGCCTGCCGAGTGTGGACCAAGGTAAGTTCGAACTAAGGTACTTCGAACTTCAGCTACGTTATTCACGTAGCTGAAGTTCCGTACCTTAGTTCGAATTAGGGGGTTAGTGTAGACCTGGCCTAAGAGAGTAAATGTCCACTCCTGATTCTGTTCCTGAGTCTCCTGCATCTCTTTCCCTGACATTTTTTCTCCTTCACTGCCTTTTCTCTTTATCTATATTTAGAATGTAAAAGAATACACTTATTCTTTTATATAATACTACTTATTATACTAACCTTATAATTAAAAAAACCCAATTCCCTATTTCTATGCTATATTACACATCTAACCCAGCTAAGGTTCTCCCCCAGAATTCCCTTTCAGAACTTTAGCTGAGAAGAAGAAAACTATTTTGACACTCCTTTCCCCCCGTCAAATGTTAACTGATATACAGTGGAATTAGCTTTACTTGCAATTGTGACAGATCCTACCCACACTGGACTGAGGACATGGGCTTTTTCTTTGTGTATTTATACATCACCATGTCCCCTTTCTCCATTCACTGTTTTTAGTAAGCAATTTGTACAATGGAACAGCCCCGTCCCTTTTTTTGCATATTTTCAATAAAATCCCCAAAAGACAAGTTAGTCAAACCAAAAGGATCTTAAGTTAGAAACATCTGTGGGAGCTAGTAACTTCTATTTATCTGGTGACCTCCCCTCTTGTCCCAGTGTAACTCCTGCTGCTGACACTTTCTCTGGACTGACCTTAAATCCAGGTTCTTTCATTTTCTGCAATATTTTCATATTTTTCTCCCTAGTTTTAATACTGATAAGAATATCATCCACATATCTTAACAGAAACTATACAGCACTGCTTCCTAACTTCTGCTTCTCTAGGATGCTTTTGAAGTCACCTCAAAGCAGATTATAAATAGCAAATGTAGAAATTTAACAGAATGGAACTGTATTTCAATACTGCAATTAAGAAAAACAGTCTAAAAACTCACAGTATTTGTGGACTAAAACACTCTAGCTAAATATTCAATAACCATTTTTACAAAGTTCCTATTATTTCATTAATACATTTGTAATTGGTCCCTTTTAAACTACATATATAATAAAAAATAATAATTTGTTTTAAGGCTTGATTTCTCCTGCTCTAAAGTGGCATGATTTTATGCTGACACTGCAGAGATTTGGTGTGTTTTCTTATGCTATCTCCTTACAGCAATGGTCCCCAAACTTTTCAGGATCGTGCCCCCCCCTTACCCTGGCCATGACCCCCTGGGGCCGCAAGTAGGGCCACGACTCCCGGGGGGGGGGGAAAGAGGGACGCGGACAGGGGTAAGGAGGTCGAAGCTGTGGCTACAGTTGTGGGAGGGTCTGGGGCCAGGAATGGGACCAGGAATGGAGCCGCAGCCAGAGACTGAGGCTGAGTATGGGGCCGGGACCAGGATCGGGGTTGGGTGGCGTTCCCTCACAGCCCTCTTTGGGACCTGGGCCCCATTGTGTCCCCCAAGCATTCCAACTTGCCCCCCTCGGGGGGCATGGCCCACAGTTTGGGGTCCTCTTCCTTAAAGGGTGAAGAATCTGTAAATTCAGCTTCCTCATAGTCAGCTAGCTCTAGGAGCAATTCGGCAACCTAATAGTGCAATAGTCTCTTCCAAGCTAAATTCCACAATAGGGCCAAGGTTTTTTGCTGTCTATTTTGATAGGGGACAACATTTTTGCCTTTATTTTCTTTTTATCCCTCTTTCCTTCATTCTCCTTTGCTGGTCACCTTTTGCCTGAGAACCATTGTCAGAGAAGGTTTCTACTGATACCTTCTCAAGTTTTTTTTCTTGAGGGTGGTTACCCTTTCCTCTGTATTTTATATACATTTTATTTTATTCATAGTGGCATCTGAATCATTAAATTTTTTCACTATTGCCAAACCTAATTCTAAATTTTGCCCTAACTCTGATCATCCAGACTCAGATCCCAAGTTATACTTGGCTTTGGTTTTCCCTTTACCTGCTGTTTCCTTTCAGGAGATCACGTCATAGAATCCCCTCCTGGAAAGAAAGATTTCACCTAGTAGTACCTCCATGCAGGAACCATGTGAAAATTTTGGTCCATCGTTTTCTTCTTGCGTAAAAACAGCTTCTAATGTCCACTGGGGTTTGTGTGAGCCATTGCAGAAGGATAGCTTCCCAGTTTTTTTTCAATAATGATTCTGATCTTGATAGTGTACAGTGCTTTGAGAATATTAGAATATGAGTAGGGTCCTACATACAGCCACTGCTGCATAATGGGTTTATTCATGCCACTCTACGAATTCTCTTCAGATGAGAGCCTGTGTTCTGACCTGCATTGATAGGCACCGAACTGCATGTCTGCATGGTATCCCAAGTCCCAGTTATGCTCTGATGAGCACATGAAGCAATGCAATTAGGAGACAGCTAAATCATACCATCAGGGTTTTGCTTTTTGAAATAGATAACACATCCCTGCTGAAATATCACTAATTAGGTGAAGGAATCTCATGGGTGGAACTCTTTAGACATCAGAAAACTAAGTTCAAATAACAATTCATGGGTTGGGCAGTAACCAATAAAAAATACAGGAATTAATTGCTAGAACCGTAAACTTATTTTTTCTCCCTTTAATTCTCTAACCTTCTGAGATAAAGGAAACCAGTTGCAGTTGGAGACATAATCATTCCCTGCATGCACCCAAAACTCTGCCTCTTAAATTTCCCCACTTCTGGCAGGTGGTGATCCCCATACTTGCCATGTGAAGATAGCTGACAGAAACTATTTCTGCCAATGTTGTGGGGCTGACTCCTGAAAGTGGCAGATAGGATAGGAATGGCAAAACGTATTTGTTTTCAGGTAGATGGCAACTCTCTAATCCATGCTTTAACTTGAGCCTTTACAGACCCCTCCCCACAAAAAAAGAAAGGAACACCCAATGTACTTGCAAAGTAGATCTTGTGTACTTGCTGAAATGGAAGAGGGTCTGCTTTAAATAAAGAAAGTCTCTTCTTTCTAGATAGAATGGTTAGACTGAGGCCTCCTGGGGGAATGAACACTGATCTGGTCAACAGCCTGATGCTGGATTCCACATCCTAAAAGGACAGAAATAGAGAAAGAATGGTTACTTACCTTCTGTAACTGTTGTTCTTCGAGATGTGTTGTTCACGTCCATTACACATTAGGTGTACGCGCGCCGCGTGCACGGACGTCGGAAACTTTTTCCCTTAGTGGCTCCCGTCGGGCCGGCAGGGCCCCCTCCTTCCCGCCAGAGCGGCGCCCCGCTCCAGGGTATATATATCCCTGCCGACCCGACCCCTCCGGTTCCTTCTTGCCGGAGACTCCGACAGAGGGGAAGGAGGGTAGGAAGTGTAATGGACGTGAACAACACATCTCGAAGAACAACAGTTACAGAAGGTAAGTAACCGTTCTTTCTTCTTCGAGTGATTGTTCACGTCCATTACACATTAGGTGATTCCCAAGCTTACCATTGGAGGTGGGTAGGAGTCAAGGTACAACTGACTGTAGCACAGCCCGACCGACCATTGCGTCCTCTCTGGTCTGATGATGGATCGCGTAGTGGGCTGTGAACGTATGTATGGACGACCAGGTGGCTGCCTTGCAGATCTCCTGGATAGGGACCTGCGCCAAGAAGGCCGCAGAGGACGCTTGGGCTCTAGTCGAGTGGGCCCGGATCTCCGGGGCCGGAACATTGGCGAGCTCATAACAGGTGCGTATACAATGCACAATCCATGCCGACAAGCGCTGTGTCGAGATAGGCAAGCCTTTCATACGTTCCGCAATTGCAATGAACAGCTGGGGAGTTCTGCGGAACGACCTGGTCCGTTCCAGGTAAAATGCCAATGCCCTTCGGACATCCAGGGTATGTAGGCTGCGTTGGTGAGGGTCCGTATGGGGTTTAGGAAAAAACACCGGTAGGCAAATGTCCTGCCCCATGTGAAACTGTGATACCACCTTTGGGAGGAATTTGGGGTGCGGTCTCAGCTGCACCTTATCTTTATGGAACACTGTATAGGGCGGTTCCGAAGAGAGGGCCCTCAATTCCGATACCCTTCTGGCCGACGTGATGGCCACGAGAAACGCCACCTTCCACGAGAGGTGCGTGAGGGAGCAAGTGGCTAGGGGCTCAAAGGGAGGACTCATGAGTCTCGTTAGGACTAGGTTCAGACTCCACTCCGGGACAGGCGGGCGCGAGTAGGGGAACACCCTTTCCAGCCCCTTGAGGAATCGGGCCACTGTGGGGTTGGAGAACACTGACACTCCCAACTCTCCCGGATGGAAAGCCGAAATAGTGGCTAAGTGAACTCTAATTGAGGCGGGCGCAAGCCCTTGATTCTTGAGGTGCAGTAGGTAGTCCAAGATAGCCGGAACTGAGGCTTGTAAAGGCTGTATGCGTTGAGGCTCACACCAGTGGGAGAACCTTTTCCATTTTGCCAGGTAGGTCGCTCTTGTAGAGGGCTTCCTACTATTAAGGAGGATTTGCTGAACTTGGTGAGAGCACCTGTGTTCTGCATCCTTCAGCCAGAGAGATACCATGCCGTGAGGTGTAGCGAAGACAGGTTCGGGTGGAGTAGGCGACCTTCGTCTTACGTGACTAGGTCGCGATGGAGGGGAAGGGTGATTGGATCGGCTATGGACAGTTCCAGCAGGGACGTGAACCAATGCTGGCGTGGCCAGGCTGGGGCGATGAGTATGATCGTCGCCCTGTCCCTGCGGGTCTTGAGGAGAACCTTGTGTATGAGTGGGAACGGAGGGAAGGCATATCTCAGGCTCCCTCCCCATGGGATCATGAAGGCATCTGCTAATGATCCCGGGCTGAGGTTCTGGAACGAGCAGAACTGAGGGCATTGGCTGTTGTCCCTGGTGGCGAATAGATCCACCCGGGGAAAGCCCCACCTCCGGAAGATCGAATGCAGGACATCTCGCTTCAACGTCCATTCGTGCATTTGGTAGGATCGGCTGAGGCGGTCCGCTAAGCCGTTTTGAGTTCCCGGAAGATACGTCGCGATGAGGTGTATCGCATGGGCTATACAGAAGTTCCATAATTGGAGCGCTTCGTGACAGAGGGGAGAAGACCGGGACCTGCCCTGCTTGTTTATATAGAACATGGCGGTAGTGTTGTCCGTCAGGACTGCCACGCTGTGACCCTTTATGGTGGCGCGGAAGGTCTGACAGGCGAGGCGAACTGCTCTTAGCTCCTTCAGATTGATGTGAAGCAGCTTGTCTTCCCTGGACCACAACCCTTGGGTCCGCAGTTCCCCCAGGTGCGCCCCCCAGCCCAGGTCCGACGCGTCTGTTACCAACGTCAGAGTGGGCTGTGGGGCAGCGAAGGGGATCCCTTCGCATACCTGTTGGCGATCGAGCCACCAGCGTAGCGAGCTGAGCACCTGGTTTGGGATCGTGACTACTTGATCCAATGGGTCTCTGTTGGGGCGATGCGTGTGGGCGAACCACAACTGTAAAGGGCGGAGCCTCAGGCGGGCATGTTTGACCATGTGTGTGCAAGCTGCCATATGTCCCAGAAGCTGCATGCAACACCTTGCCGTTGTTGTGGGGAACTTTTGGACCGAGCTTACGGCTCTGTGAATTGACATGAACCGTGCCTCTGGTAGGCTCGCTTGCGCGGTGACCGAGTCCAGGATTGCACCTATGAAGTCCAGCCTCTGTGTGGGGACTAACGTGGACTTGGGCACATTGACCCGGAGGCCGAGCTTGTCGAACGTCTGCAAGGCCAGCTTCACGTGAGATTGGACCTCGGCCTCCGACCTGCCCGTGAGTAGCCAATCGTCCAGGTACGGGAACACACGCATCCTTCTCTTTCGAAGGAAGGCTGCCACCACGGACATGCATTTCGTGAACACTCGTGGTGCTGACGCCAGGCCGAAGGGCAGGATCGTAAATTGGAAGTGGCGCTGGTCGACCATGAAGCGCAGGAATCGCCTGTGGGCCGGATTGATTGCGATGTGAAAATAGGCATCTTTCATATCGAGGGCAGCATACCAATCCCCCGGATCCAGGGATGGGATAATAGTTCCCAGGGAGACCATACGGAAGCGAGCTTTGATCAGAAACTTGTTTAGCTCGCGCAGGTCCAAAATAGGACGGAGGCCTCCTTTTGCCTTGGGGATCAGGAAGTATCTGGAGTAGAATCCTTTTCCCCTCAGGTCTGTTGGGACCTCTTCTACTGCTCCAGCAGCGAGAAGGGTCTGAACCTCCTGCGTGAGAAGTTGCTCCTGAGAAGGGTCCCTGAAGAGGGACGGGGAAGGGGGATGGCAGGGAGGGGGCGAGGAAAAATGGAGGGTATAGCCCGCCTTCACTGTGCGCAGGACCCATCGGTCCGATGTTATGCGCGACCATGCCCGGTAGAAATGGGACAGGCGGTCTTTGAAAAACAGAGGAGGATCTGGTATGTTTTTTGGATATGGTACGCTGTCCTCGGGCGTAGCTTCAAAAGCCTGGTTTACTCCCTGGCTGCGGTTTGCCCTGGCCGTGACTCTGGCCTTGGTTAGGCATATTATTACGTCTCCGCCTGTTATCCCTGCCTCGACGACGGTACGGCTCATGTTGGGGGCGAGGGTGGTATTGTCTTTGCGGTGGCTGTGGTTTAAAGGGCTTACGCTGCGTTACCGGAGTGTGCATACTCAACGACTTAAGGGTCGCTCGTGAGTCCTTAAGGCTATGTAGCCTGGCGTCCGTCTGGCCGGAAAACAAGCCCGAACCTTCAAACGGGAGGTCCTGCAGCGTGGTCTGTACCTCTGGCGGGAGACCTGAAGCCTGCAACCACGCCGAACGCCTCATCACGACTCCCAACGCAATTGTTCTAGCTGCCGCGTCGGCTGAGTCTAGTGCGGCCTGCAATGAGGTCTTGGCCACTGCCATTCCCTCATCCACCAGGGCCGTGAACTCCTGATGCGCGTCAGGTGGGAGGGAGGCCTTAAGCTTGGCAACTGATGCCCACGAGTTAAAATTGTGCCTGTTTAGAATCGCCTGCTGATTGGCGATCCTCAGTTGAAGGCCCCCAGATGAATAGACTTTCCTCCCGAATAAGTCCAATCTCTTAGCTTCCTTGCCTTTGGGGGCAGGAGCTTGCTGGCCATGCCGCTCTTTTTCGTTGACCACCGAGACCACCAGCGAACAGGGGGACGGGTGTAGAAAGAGGAAGTCAAACCCTCTAGATGGGGCGAAGTATTTCCTCTCCACGCCTTTTGCAGTTGGCGCACTAGAGGCCAGCGTTTGCCACACCGTCTTATAGTTGGACTGCACTGTCCGTATAATCGGGAGAGCGACTCTGGAGGGGCCCTCTGGGCTCAGGATATCGACCATGGGGTCGTCCTGCTCTACAGTCTCCTCTGCTTGCAAGCCCAGATTGAGGGCTACTCGGCGAAGCAGGTCTTGGTGTGCCCGATGGTCGATCGGGGGAGGGCCGGACACCAGTGTGCCCGCTACTGCCTCATCTGGCGAGGAGGAAGAGGTCGGGGCCTTCTGCCCATCCTCATTGTCCAGCAATCCGGCATCCACCAGTTGTTCCTCTGCGGCCTGACCCACAGCTTGGGATTGGGACGGCACCATACTCGGTGCCGAGTCCACTCCTTCCCGCTCCGGTGGTCTAGAGACCGTTGCCTCCCTATACGATGGCGGGCGGTGCCGCGGGGAGCGGGATCGGTACCCGGATGGTCCGGATCTCGAGGCCCTTGATGGGGGTCCTTCCTGATGGTATGCCCAGGGTGTCCAGAATGGCCATTGGCTCGGTTGGCCCCACTGGGACTGACCGTAGTCCCTGCTGGACCTTGACCTATGGGCATACCCGCCGTACCGGTCTGAGTCAGCCCCCGAGACCACTGACGGTGACCTGGAAGGCCACGGTGGAGCCGTAGGATGGTGCCGGTCCGGTTCTGGGGAGTAGCGCCTTCGCGACCAGGACTTGGAATAGCGCCTCGTCGACCTGGACCTGGAACGGTACCGGTGATTGCGGGACCGGGAACGGCTACGACTGGTCGGCCTTGGGTAACGAACCGCCGACGCTTCGCGGTGCCGACTCGTGCTCGGTTGCTGAGTCGGTGCCGACCGCTTGTTGAAGCCCGAATGCTGCGGTGCTTCCTGCGCCGAGGGCAACCGGGAGTCCACCGAGGCGGAGCTCGACCGGGACCGGTTCCTGGAGCGGTGCCGAGACGGCGACCGTGATGGGCGCACCATCGCCGGCTTGCCTCTGCACGGCAGCATCGGCGGAGCGCCCTCAGCGCGTGTCGGGGCCTCGACGGACAAAGCAATGAGGTCCTTAGCTGCCTCAAATGTGTCCGGAGTGGAGGGCTGTTCCACGAGCTCCTCCAGCCCTTCATCCTCACTCGACACGCCCATCCCGGGGCTCGACGGGCCTTTCGGCGCCGGAGCCACTACCGGGGTCCGTGTTGGGGCCGTATCGGCCTTAGGGGCACTCGAGGTCTTTACCGGTGCCGGCCTCTTGTGCGGGGAGCGCCCTCGGGCCTTAGACTGGCCCTTCGCTTTTGCCGGCGAAGACGATCGGTGTCGTGCATTTCCCCGCTGGGTCGGTGCCGCGGGCTTCGGGTGACCCGCCGGTGCCGGTTCCCGCACCGATGCCGGGGCGCTCCGCACGGAGGCAGACGGTGCCGTCGAAGTGGAGGGCTGTGACGCCATCTCCATGAGCAGCTGCTTAAGGCGAAAGTCCCTCTCTTTTTTAGTTCTGGGCTTAAAGGCCTTGCAGATCTTGCAGCGCTCTTTCTGGTGAGCTTCCCCCAGGCAACGGAGACACGAGGCGTGGGGGTCGCTCAATGGCATAGGCCTGCGGCATGTGGCACAAGCCTTGAAGCCTTGGGCGTGTGGCATACCCCGCCGCCCAGGGCCGGTGCCGGCGTTGAACAAACAACCACGGCAGGAACTTTAAGTACCCTAATGAGCTGTTAACTACTGGCTCAACACTACTATAAACTAACTGATAACTGCTAGATAACACTAATGACTATTGCTAAGGGACACTCTCAGACGAGAGACAGAGTTGTTCCAACGCCGCCATGGACGGTAAGAAGGAACTGGAGGGGTCGGGTCGGCAGGGATATATATACCCTGGAGCGGGGCGCCGCTCTGGTGGGAAGGAGGGGGCCCTGCCGGCCCGACGGGAGCCACTAAGGGAAAAAGTTTCCGACGTCCGTGCATGCGGCGCGCGTACACCTAATGTGTAATGGACGTGAACAATCACTCGAAGAAGAACTAAATTTTCAGCCAAAGTTGAAAAATCCCATTCCATACCCTATATAGATCTGGAATCTAATCTGCCCATCACAGCTATAGAAATCCACTCTCCTTCCCTCAGACTCCTAATACATTCCATCATGTTTTAGAGGAGAAAATGCAAAGCCTCTCTGCCCAAGGAGGGCAGAAGTAACGAGTAAAAGATTGCAGTAAGCAGCAGTAAACTCCAGAAATAAGGAACTCTGTATAAACATTGCATACATATTAATAAGTCAGCGCTAGCAGGCTCACTCACAATGGACAAGTCCCATTAAATTAAAATTGTTGGATCTGGCCATAGGTCGGATAATGCCCTGAGTGAGTCAAAGTTTGCTTCCTTAGAATGGCTGTAGGCTCTAATTCTGAATTTTCATTTTCAGCACCCAAAGCCCTGTACAAATTGGTAAATAGCAAACCCGTTTCTGAGGTACACTCAGGGAAGAATGTCTGAGACTCTGAATACTTACTCGGGGGAAGATGATGGTCAGTTGTGATTCAGGAAAGCCCCAGTCTAGAATATGAGGTTGGTCTGGGGTAATAAGGGTCTTCAGCTGCCAGTGACAGTGCAATAGCTGTGACGGTGGAGAGCTCAGCCCTAAAGAAAAAGAGAGTTGAATTGTTAGCTGCTGCAGAGCTAACCCCTTTATCAGCTCTGCCAGTCTGTATTTCACTCATATCTGTATCAATCCTCCTCCCTTCTCTGATAAAATGTGTATTGCTTTAAAGGAAGCTATACGAGCATCTTTCATCTGGGTAAGGGGGAAGAAGCAGCAGGCAAAGAACTAAAGGAAGGGGAATAATGGGCTTTAGATGTTTCACCTGTCCCTTGTCCACAGAGATTGTAGGGTCTCCAAGTAGAGACCTTTCCTTCATTCTTCTCTGTAAAGCACCATTGGAACTATATAAATAAGGAAAGGGTGGGGCATTGCTCTAATTATGGATGTTAAGATGTGGAGTCATGGCCGGGGCTATTTAGCGGTCAGACAGTGCACAAGCTGAGAGCGCGAAAGTGGAGCTTTCCTACAATGCCTGGAATGAGAGAACTGTCTTGCATTTTCAGGAAGCTGGCAGCACTATTCTCACATGCATTTGGACCCTTACAGAGCCTCTCCCACACACAAGCTAGAATTAAGGAGCACTTGATTACCCACTGAAGAGGCGGGGGAGGGATTGGAATTACATGGCCAGCCCAAACTTCATGGGGCCAATGACTGAATGTGAGCATCTGAGCTCTCTGCTAACGTACAGTATGTCCTAAAATAAGAGAAATAGATACAAAATATTATTAGCAGCTGAAAAATCTCCCCACTTGTCCCCAATCTGCCATATTGGTCCCTGTTAATGATCAGTTAAATTCACCTGTGCCAGTACAATCTGTTTAAATCCCCTTTTGCCTGCTTCCAACTTTTAATAAAATCCATAGTTCGAAGCCTTTCAGTCTTTGTTGTGGTAGTAGAAACAAGGCCAAAATGCTGGTGTGAAGAGAAAATAAAAAGCTTAATCTCCTGGCTTTGAATGATTGTAACTGCAAAAAATCCACTATGCACTGAACTGCCGCAAGGGATTTGGCTGAATTGAGCAAAATGGAAATCCCAGTTCTCATCCAGCCTGAAGTCACTGTCACAATAAGCAACCACCACAGAATTGCAACTTTTATTCTATTTCTGAAGCCAGCAGACAACTGTACAAAGAGCAGGAGGGAAATGAGAACAGCACACACAACAAGTTAAACAAGAAGAGCTGTCTGGAATTGGCTAAAGAGCTTTTGTGATAAAATGGAGGGCTGGTGAGAAGATCCCCATTGTGAGAGATTATCAGGTGCATAGACCAAAGTTCTTGGAGCAGAGTTACATATAAGATCTAAGAACAGAATTGATATGAGAAGTGAAGGATAAGAATGAGACCCCCAGATTCTTCTGTTTCATGAAATGGATAATATAGCAAGAATTTATCTCAAGGGGAAAAGATAGATGATGGAGGGTCCTGACCTATAAAGAGGACTTCAAGCTTTGGCTAGATTTAGCATCAAACATTTTGTGTAGTCAGTTTACGACATCAGCCAGGTGGCGTGAAATGCCTGGCCACTGTCCTGTGAGATGCTAACACACAGATCTTTCAAGCCTCTGTGCACAGGTTTCCTATTGATGCCGATATGTGGGGGCACCAGTTATAAGTGTTTGTGTCCAATAGGTCCGTGAAGGTCAGACTCTTTGGCCACTTTTCCAGAAGCCCCTCCTATGTCCACACACGACTGCTAAGAAGGTGAGCTCTGCAGTGTGCAGGGGGATGCATAGGTTCCCTGTGCAGCCTCCCAGCTTCCCGAGCCTTCGCAGACCAGAACTGTGGTAGCTCCATTGTGCTTTTGCCCTTCTGTGGCACTGAAGGAAAACACATAGCTAGAACTCCATTTTTAATGTCTCTGGATACTTTGTTAGAGGGAACACTCACTATTGAAGTAAATGAAATGTATAGTTCTTGGGTCTTCACCTGTAAACCTTCACTCACATGGATAGTTCCTCTGAGGAGGGAGCTACTGTTATGACTGCCATGGCTTAAACACCTAGGGCCAGCTCCTCAAAGGTATTTAAGCACCTAACTCACCTTGAATCAGTATCTAAATACCTTTGAAGATTTGGGTCCTATGTGTACAAGTACTTTAGAATACAGCAGCATTCTGCAACTCTCTAGGAGGCAGGCTATGGATTGTAGAGTTAGTATAGACCTCCCATCCTGAAAACACATGTACATACTTTAAATTTAAAGCATGTGTAACCCTTCTGCCCATCTAAGTTGGCAGCAACAAGGGCCGGGTTCTGTATCTAGGGGTTCCGCTTCAATAACGCAATGCAAAACCGGCTCGAGCCCCCACCCAGTGACCTGGGACAATTACATACCACCCCCTGGGTGCCTCTAAGAGGCAATACTTCCCCTCTCGCAAGCACGGAGTCTGAGTGTAACAAAAAAATGTTTAATAACATGAGGTAAACGACATCAGCATAAAATTGGAAAAAACACCACAAACAGGATTCATAACACAAACCATGAGCAAAAAAAANATAAAATTGGAAAAAACACCACAAACAGGATTCATAACACAAACCATGAGCAAAAAAAAAAAAACCCACCCCAGCAAGTTGGGCTGTGTCCTTTCCCTTGGGTTCTTGAAACCAGCAACCCAAGGATCACCAAAGTCCCAAAAGTCCAACAACGCCCCAAAGTCTCTGTCCCTGGTCAGTGCAGCCCCAGAGTTCGGGGGGGTGGGGGCACAGAGGGCATTAAGGGGCACCTTACGTGATCCGAGGCCGATGGGGTTCCACCACGGCCTTCACCACGAGCCGCTCCACTCCACCAGCTGTCCCGTGAGCTGCTCCCGCCGTCCCACGAACTGCTCTGGCAGCTGCTCCACTCTGCTCACCGACCTGTGAGTCGCTCAGCTCCACTCCAACCGTCCCGCAAGGCTCCACTCTGCTAGCTGCTCCACCAGCCACTTAGCATTATAGCTTCAGGCTCCCCCACTAGTTAACACAGCCTCAGTGATCTCAGCTCTTTTGTGATTTCAGCTCTTAGCAATTTCAGCTCATAGTAGGGGAGCCCCAGTGCTAGTGCACCATTGGCCCAAAGTGAATTCAGTTCAGCAGTCTGTAACTAGACTTCTAATGGAATCAAAGTTAGCTCTGATATTCAACAGTGAAGAGAGGAGGTAGTGCAATTGGTGTTTCAACCCCTCAGAGAGGGGCCCATACCATCAGGTACAAATACCTGTCCCCATCCTCTCTCCATTCACTGGGTTTTGTAACCCATGCCCCTTGTCAAGCAAGTGCTACTTAGGTAATGGTGAAGGACTCACTCAGTCCTTCTGTCATACAACAGGTTCACTGCCCTTGATTCACAGAATCAGGGTAACAAAACTTTATTCTTCCTGCCCCAATAACAAAGAAACTGGGGATCCCACACCAGCCAAAGTAACTACTTTGAGTTGCTGTTGTTTCATGCCAGGCGAGTGGGTGTGCCTATGCAAACAAGATCAGCCGCTGGAGTTCTTTTCCACACTCGCCATAATTCACCACCAGATGTCAGGGTAGAGCTCATCCTGACTCTGCTTACACATGTAAGTCATCAAATAGACCAGAAAGAAATTAGCTAATGCAAAAAGCATCTATCCTCAAAAGAATTTCTTCCTTTCCCCTTTATAATAAACATGAAATAACTTATTTACAAAGTGGAATGACTTTGATAACACTGAAGGCTAGGTGCCCTGCTCAGAATTAAATGATTACACCTACAGCAGGGCAAGAGTGGAAGAAGTATCGTTTCTAAGGAAAGTTACATACATCCACACATCAAGTACATTGGCATTATACAAAGAAAGAACCAAAGTCAATTCTGTGTTAAAGCCAATGTCACACAGACACTTAACAAAATCATAAGTTTTATATAAGTCTAATATTTCAATTATTGTTCAAATATCAAACTTGCACGATCAATATCCATTGATAGATCTTCCATATAGGAGATACTTCTATCAGCTGTTACACTAAATGAAATAGCAGTACTACTGAACAATAAGAAATTAACAGAGATGAATCTTTCTGGAACTAATTTGTAAATAATGGCCCTAATACTCAGCTCCAGCTGAGAAGCATGAGGCAAGATGGGTTTCAGGCACCTGTGCACTGCCCCCCATCCCGTGGCTGCTATGCTGCAGGGATCACTGGGATATTCAAGCCATGTCCCCTTTCCCTTAATCACTCCCCCATCCACTCCACAAGGAAGGAGTGGCATAGCAGCCAGCATGGCATGAGGATACCCCCCCCCAAGAATCTCCCTGCAGCGGAGTTACCCTCCAGTTGTCATCAAAGTGCCAACAGTGTTCCCACAAATCAGGTATGTTCTATCTTTTCCTAGTGCAGGGGAGAGTCTGGTCTCATATCCATCAAGGACCAGTCCAAATCTCTAGTATTGAATAGAGCAACATGAAAATGTGTTCACTTTACCTACCAATTTGTTCTAAATGGTGCCACTCTGGACAGGGGGTTCATTTCCAGAGACACACTCCCTTTGGGAGATTGGGGAATAAAAGAGTAATGGTTAAGAGGCAAGGACGAAAAATCCCACCTGATTACATCCTTGTCACTGGAAGAGGAAAAAGGTCTTACTTATGGTGCCAGTCTGGTTATGGGAGAACCCATTCTGGACTGAGAGCAAAGGTATTTACCTTTTTATATTATAACAAGTATGTCTGAGAAATATTCCTCTAAGTGCAGCCCAGGGTACACTTGGTACAGTAAGTTTCTACCAGTCCTTTGGACTGGTCAGTCCCTTTAAACTATAGCCTAAGCACATACAAAATCTAATTGCAGGGTGGAGGCTAAAAAAGTTCTCTGAATCCTTTCATTTCATGCTAAACATTATGCTTTTCCAAACTCTGAACCTCCGGGATCTGACCAATTGTCTGGAAATAGTATAACAGTTTTTTCTTGTAAAAGCTTTGGCAGCAATATCTTGAGAAAGTATCTTGTGCACTTTGCACTTTTAGGAACACTTCCTGTAATTCTCAAACTAGTGGAGGCAAAAATATTAGGCAAGTATTTCAGTGTTTTTAAAGACGCTTGGGTAGTTTGAGAGTGATTACTTCTTTCAAAATGGTTCCCCATCCCTTACTATTATGTGGATTCACTATTACTGTTACACACATTTTTATATTATAGACCTACCTTTGGAGGAACTGAGGGCCAAATTTTTAAGATATTTAGTCACCTAGTAGGGTTTTCAAAAGTACCTAGGTGCCTAAAACCAATTGAAATCAATGGGAGTTAATTACCTACATGCTTTTGAACATTCTACTTTGCACCTAAATACCTTTACAAATCTAGCCCTGGGACTCTTCCAGCTAGGCACTTGTAAAAGGGTGGCCTGCCCCTTTAAGGGCCAGAGGCCTGGGGACTGCCAGTCAGTTTACTAATCAGATGCAACTGAGAAGTGGACAGGTGTTCCTTAAAAAATGCTACAGGAATGGACTCAATGGACATGAGAGCTGCCAGGGGGAGAGTGTCTTCTGTTGCTCTCCTTGAAGAGAGAGGGCTGCTGAAGAGAAGTACAGAAACTCCTCACTTAACGTTGTACTTATGTTCCTGAAAAATGCGACTTTAAGCAAAACGATGTTAAGCGAATCCAATTTCCCCATAAGAATTAATGTAACTGATGGGGTTAGGTTCCAGGGAAATTTTTTTTCACCAGACAAAAGACGTTTATTTATATATATATATATATATATATATATATATATATATACACACACACACACACACACACACACACACATACATACACACACAGTGTAAGTTTTAATCAAACAATTTAATACTGGTACACAGTGATGATGATTGTGAAGCTTGGTTGAGGTGGAGGAGTCAGAGGGTGGGATATTTCCCTTATTGCTAAATGATGAACTAGCAATTGGATGAGCCCTCAAGGGTTAACTCTCACAACACTCTACAAGGCAGCAGGAAAGGAGGGAGGGCAGACAGAGACGTGTCCCCCCTGCTCTATAGAAGATCGGGTAAGCTGGGTGCAGGAGCATGGGGGAGGGGGAGACACCCTGACATTTGCCCCCCTTTACCTCCCTCCCCCCGTACAGCAATCAGGAGTCTCTGGGAACAGCTTCAAGGCAGAGAGCAGGAGCAGCACATGGCAGTGGGGGGAGGGACAGCTGAACTGCCTGCAATTGATAGCCCGCAATTGATAGCCTGCTGAGCAGCTTCAGCACAGGGAACTTAGAGGAGTGGGGAGCTGATAGGGGGGTTGTTGGTCCATCCTGGTTCCAAGCCCCCACCACTACCTGCAATGGGCTGCTCTTCCTGCAAGCAGTGGACAAAACAGGTGGCTTCCAAACAACATTAGAAGGGAGCATTTCACAACTTTAAACGAGCATGTTCCCTAATTGATCAGCAACTTATCATCAAAACAACGTTAACCAGGATGACTTTAAGTGAGGAGTTCCTGTAAAAGGCCAGACCACAGCCAGACAGCTGGGGGAGCAGGTTCTAGCCCAAGAAGAGGCAGACAAGGGGAAGGACTCCAGGGAAGAGGCTCTGAGGGTCAGTGACTCAGGGGGAGCTGGGCTTCTGATGACTCAGCAGTCTATGAAAAGAGCGGGAAAAACTCTGTTGAACATGGGAGGGGTAGCTGGCGGTGAAACGTTTGTAGAGAATTGAGCTCAAGAATGGTAGAGGTTATATTCTCTTAATTTGGTTAGTGGAACTGATGACGAGCCCAGGTGGGATAGAAGATCTTGCTTATTGCTTTTGATTTGTGGGATATATCATTTGGTTTGGACTTTGGTTACCTCGGAAAGGGGATGGAATTGAATGTGACCTGGCTGGAGGGCCGAGTCCGCACCCTAGACAACCAGAGTGTGAAGGAGGAGATGGGGTGAAGTTTCTGCAGTGCTGGGCCCTGTCATGAGGGGGTATCTCTGGAACGGTGAGTCTTGTAACAGCACTGCTGTTCTTGAATGTTTCCTTGACATTTTAAAATATGAGAACAGGGTGAGGAAAACATTCCTCATACCCACCTGCTGTTTCAGTGAGCATTTGAAGGCTTCTGACAACAAGTACTTATACCCTGAGCCTGCCAGCGGATATCTTTATCAGATAGGACACCCTGCACTGAAAATGCTGCAGCATGAGTTTTCACATCAGACAATGCCACCCTGTTAAGGTAGAGGGGTGTGTGTTTGGTGACAATGTAACTTACTTCCATTACAGAACTTGGAATAGACAGAGGGCAAACTGTACAGGTGGCTAAGTAAGGAGGAGACGAATATCTGCAGTGTGGTTATGACATAAGTTGGGGAGCTGAAGAAAATGAACTGTTGGCTCAGTGAGGACGGGCTACTCACTGCACTGTGGTTACTGAGAACAGTTTTAGCACAGACAAGTTTTCTGTCCTAGCAGAGAGAAGCATCTTACAGCATTCCTAGTGCAGAGATGGATTCACTACAGTTATACTCAAAAAGAACAGGAGTACTTGTGGCACCTTAGAGACTAACAAATTTATTTGAGCATAAGCTTTCGTGGGCTACCGCCCACTTCATCGGAGGCATGCAGTGGAAAATACAGTAGGAATATATATATATATATATACACACACACACACAGAGAGAACATGAAACAATGGGTGTTACCATACACACTCTAACGAGAGTGATCAGTTAAGGTGAGCTGGTAATAACAAGCAGGAGAGAAAAAAACTTTTTGTAGTGGTAATTAAAATGGTCCATTTGCAGCAGTTGACAAGAAGTTGTGAGGAACAGTGTGTGTGTGTGTGGGGGGGGAGAATAAACATGGGGAAATAGTTTTACTTTGTGTAATGACCCATCCACTCCCAGTCTTTATTTAAGCCTAATTTAATGGTGTCCATTTTGCAAATTAATTCCAATTCAGCAGTCTCTCGTTGGAGTATGTTTTTGAAGGTTTTTTATTGTAATGTTGCGACTTTTAGGTCTGTAATGGAGTGACCAGGGAGATTGAAGTGTTCTCCGACTGGGTTTTGAATGTTATAATTCTTGATGTCAGATTTGTGTCCATTTATTCTTTTATGTAGAGACTGTCCGGTTTGGCCAATGTACATGACAGAGGGACATTGCTGGCACGATGGCATATATCACATTGGTAGATGTGCAGGTGAAGGAGCCTTTGATAGTGTGGCTGATGTGATTAGGTCCTATGATGGTGTCCCCTGTGGACAGAATTGGCAACGGGCTTTGTTGCAAGGATAGGTTCCTGGGTTAGTGTTTTTATTGTGTGGTCTGTGGTTGCTGGTGAGAATTTGCTTCAGGTTGGGGAGCTGTCAGTTAGCAAGGACTGGCTTGTCTCCCAAGATCTGTGAGAGTGATGGATCATTCCTTCCGGATAGGTTGTAGATCCTTGATGATGTGCTGGAGAGGTCCAGGCTGAGGTTGATGGTGGGGTGGAAATTGTTGAAATTATGTTGGAATTCCTCAAGGGCTTCTTTTCCATGGGTCCAGATGATGATGTCATCAGTGTAGTGCAAGTAGAGCAGGGGCGTTAGGGGACGAGAGCTGAGGAAGCCTTGTTCTAAGTCAGCCATAAAAATGTTGGCATACTCTGGGGCCATGCGGGTACCCATAGCAGTGCCACTGAGTTGAAGTATATGTTTTCTCCAAATGTGAAATAGTTATGGGTGAGGACAAAGTCACAAAGTTCTGCCACCAGGTTTGCCATGACATTATCGGGAATACTGTTCCTGACGGCTTGTAGTCCATCTTTGTGTGGAATGTTGGTGTAGAGGGCTTCTACATCCATAGTGGCTAGGATGGTGTTTTTAGGAAGATCACCAATGGATTGTAGTTTCCTCAGGAAGTCAGTGGTGTCTCGAAGATAGCTAGGAGTGCTGGTAGCGTAGGACCTGAGGAGGGAGTCTATATAGCCAGACAGTCCTGCTGTCAGGGTGCCCTGAGATGATGGGGCATCCAGGATTTCCAGGTTTATGGATCGTGGGTAGCAGAACCTGCTCGGGGTTCTAGGGATGTGTCTGTGCGGATTTGCTCTTGTGCTTTTTCAGGAAGTTTCTTGAGCAGATGGTGTAGTTTCTTTTGGTAACCCTCAGTGGGACCAGAGGGTAATGGCTTGTAGAATGTGGTGTTGGAGAGATGCCTAGCAGCCTCTTGTTCATATTCTGACCTATTCATGATGACGACAGCCCCTCCTTTGTCAGCCTTTTTGATTATGGTGTCAGAGTTGTTTCTGAGGCTGTGGATGGCACTGTGTTCTGCACGGCTGAGGTTATGGGGCAAGTGATGCTGCTTTTCCACAATTTCAGCCCGTGCACGTTGGCGGAAGCACTCTATGTAGAAGTCCAGTCTGTTGTTTCGACCTTCGGGAGGAGTCCACCCAGAATCCTTCTTTTTGTAGTGTTGGTAGGAAGGTCTCTGTGTGTTAGTATATTGTTCAGAGGTGTGTTGGAAATATTCCCTGAGTTGGAGAGGTCGAAAATAGAATTCTAGGTCACTGCAGAACTGTATCATGTTCATGGGGGTGGAGGGGTAGAAGGAGAGGCCCCGAGATAGGACAGACTCTTCTGCTGGGGTAAGAGAATAGCTGGAAAGATTAACAATATTGCTGGGTGGGTTAAGGGAACCACTGTTGTGGCCCCTTGTGGCATGTAGTTGTTTAGATAGTTTAGTGTCCATTTTCCTTTGTAGAGAAGCAAAGTGTGTGTTGTAAATGGCTTGTCTAGTTTTTGTAAAGTCCAGCCACTAGGAAGTTTGTGTGGAAGATTGTTTTTTTATGAGAGTATCCAGTTTTGAGAGTTCATTCTTAATCTTTCCCTGTTTGCTGTATAGGATGTTGATCAGGTGGTTCCGCAGTTTGTTTGAGAGCGTGTGGCACAATCTGTCAGCATAGTCTGTGTGGTATGTAGATTGTAATGGATTTTTTACCTTCAGTCCTTTTGGTATGATGTCCATCTGTTTGCATTTGGAAAGGAAGATGATGTCTGTCTGTATCTGTACGAGTTTTTTCATGAAGTTGATGGATTTCCACTCCATACGGCTAAATTCAGTGCCTTGCATAATGACAGGTTTCAGAGTAACAGCCGTGTTAGTCTGTATCCACAAAAAGAACAGGAGTACTTGTGGCACCTTAGATATATATACACAGCAAACATGAAACAATGGGTGTTACCATACACACTCTAAGGAGAGTGATCAGTTAAGGTGAGCTATTACCAGCAGGAGAGAAAAAAACTTTTTGTAATGGTAATCAAAATGGTCCATTTGCAGCAGTTGACAAGAAGTTGTGAAATGGACCATTCTGATTACCTCTACAAAACATTTTTTTCTCTCCTGCTGGTAATAGCTCACCTTAACTGATCACTCTCCTTAGAGTGTATATGGTAACATCCATTGTTTTATGTTCTCATTTGTAGATAGATATATCTTCCTACTGTATTTTCCACTGCATGCATCCGATAAAGTGGGCTGCAGCCCACGAAAGCTTATGCTCAAATAAATTTGTTAGTCTCTAAGGTGCCACAAGTACTCCCGTTCTTTTTGCGGCTACGGACTACCACGGCTGCTACTCTGAAGCTTACAGTTATACTGACTGTCAGGCCATTTCTACGGATCAAGCCTGGGAGCATCATTTTCACAAACTCTGTCAGAAGAACCAATGCAGTGAGTCCCTAAAGCCCCAGAATTCTGCACACTGCTCCATATGGGACTAATCCTTTAGCATTAATTTGTCACTTAAATGATACATCAGGAACATTTCAGAGGTGAAAGTACAGTGTCATGGCACTCTGTAGTCCCAGAGACAAAAACTAGTAACTTTTTACCGTGTAAGTTTCAGATTTTGTTTTTGGTACAAAGCACTAGGTTGCAGCCAGGCCATTCCAATGATGTTGATTGCATGTGGTCGCATCCCCTGTTTGTACAGTATTTATAAGTAATTATTAGATTATATGGTATTCAAAGTTTAAAGTTCTTCCAGTTGTTTTTGTATACAGGTAAAAAACAATGTCCCATTTGTTATAAACCATGGCATTCGAAGTGCAGCCCTCTGCAATGACTGGCTCTGCTTTTAGATCTTTTACAGGCTTCTCTAATACCCAATGGAGAAGATCCAGGTTTGGCTTAAGGAGTCCTGATGCAGTCCAGTAGTGCTGGTTTTGATCTGAGAGAATTTAGATGGATTTTTATCCCCGATAGCATCTTTGTGCTGGTATAGTATAGAGTTTGCAGGGAAGGAGAATTGTATTGGCTCAGAACTGCAATATATTTTACTGTTGTCTGACTTCTGTGTAAGTATTATGACTCTCTCCCTCTGTGGGTGAAATATGGAGGATTGTAGACCTGCCAAGCATCATGTGGTGGAATTTGAAATGGCATGGCCATCGGTACCATCCATTGTGGTGTTTAGCTCTCTCATCTGGTGACTGCTGGGAAGCTAAAAACCAACAAACAGGAACTTAGTAATAGCTTTAAAAAGAAGGAAGTTTCAGAGTCTTTGCTCTGATGAGACATCAGAGACAAATGGCTTTTTCTTTCTATTGTAAATGGATTTCTTTGTATGAAGCCATTCCCCATGGTATTATCATTGTGTGGTGTATAGGTATCCATAGAACTATAATCAGCTATGGTACAACAGCCTCCTCTGAGACAATATTTAGAAAAGGATAGGAATAAAAACCCTGATGGAAGCATCTCTACTATGTTTCAATGAACTGGGGAGGGCATTCCATGAAGATGACTTGCTGGAAACTGGGAAAACAGATGATCTGAGAGAGTTTGAAAGTCACTTGGCTTTTCTTGGATTGTAGCAGAACATGTGAGTCCCCAGGAAGAAATATGATCCGGCTTGATCTTTTACATCCTCCGTCCCTCCCCTTGTGCACCCGTCATTGCTACTTACTTTAAAGGTGGCCTGGACCCACACACAGCCTGTTTCTATATCTCCATGAGGATCCTGAAAGAGGAGGGAAAGCAGAGTTAATATCACACAACCTAGGATTATATTAGTCTGCTAAACATCAAGTTTTTGGGGAGAGGGGTTCCTTGATCCTACAAAGACAATGAAATCTCAAATTTTGACATATTCACTTGGTATAATTCTCCGCCTAGAAGACCTGCAGGCGCTCACACAGCCTCCTTGATTCTAAAGTATTGTTAGAAAAAGAAATCACCTTAGTGATTGAAGTGCTGAATTCCTCATTCTCATCTTCATTAATGACTGTACATATTTCTCAGTTATCCATGCCCATAATAACTCAGCAAAAGATTGTTTGCTCTTTCTTATACAATTTACATCTCATGTGTACCAAACACCCCTAGTGATTTAGTGGTATAGCATCACTTCTCTTTAGAGCAGAAACCAATCCTGGCAGCGTTATATCACTTTCCTTTGCAGCAGAAAACAAAACCAACTTCAGCCTAGTAGCAAATGTTTACAAACGCCACGCTGCCAGTACAGATTGCATCTCAGCAGATCTACCCTCCCCTCATTAGCTCCCCCAGCAAAAGTGATTGACTCCCCTCCAGAAAACAGATTCTGAGTGTAGCCCTGGGGTGGGGGTGTAGCTTGAAACTC
The DNA here is from genome assembly GCF_013100865.1 of Trachemys scripta elegans. Taxonomy (NCBI): domain Eukaryota; kingdom Metazoa; phylum Chordata; order Testudines; family Emydidae; genus Trachemys; species Trachemys scripta. Next base: position 39,387,097 of record NC_048304.1, read on the forward strand.
AAGCATTTCCCACAAAGAGCACAACAGAGGCAAAGACTGTAATGGCAACTAAGACTACCTACCTTGTCTGTGCCTGAGGGCCACAAACCGCCTCTAGGGGGCTGGATCAAAAGTCTGATTGACAAGCAAGATAACCAACTGCAGCCCCTGGAGAATCTGCACATGCCTGAGACAATCCTAACATGTGAGAGGCAGCCAACAGACCCCTGTCTGGGCAGAGGAGGAGTTGTTACTGGGGACAGAGCCTGACTGGCATGCCTGGGTGACCTACTGCGGGCCCTGGATAGTCTGCACATGAGAGAAAGGAAGGGGCAGAGGGATATAGTTGGGAGCATGGTTGGGGATTGAGATTTTTTTCCCTAATTTTCTCAGCTCTTGTACACGTGTCTGTGTTTCTTTTCTTCTTCCTGAACTCACCATACTGCTGAAGGAGGGAAGAAAATGCATGAGACAGCACCATGCGGTTACTTCTGGTGCTTGGCTCAAGGTGTGGTCTCCCCACAAAACTTATTGCGAGGTGTTTCCCCACATCCACATCATTTTTTTTGTGGGGCCTTAGTGGAATTTGGTGACTAGAGTTAGTTGAGAGGCACCCAGTTCCCCTGCTTAGGGTTAGTTTAGAGGCACCCAGTTCCCCTGTACCTTTCTTGGCCTGGTAAATGAGTATTGACTTTTGCACTGATAATCCCATAATCTTCCACAGCAGATGGAAGGAAAAAATGCTGAGAAAAGTGAGGCTGGTTTGATTACTAATTATGTTGCATCTCCTGCAAGCAGACAGATCTCCCTTGTCTGTCTCCAAATGGCCACTGGTGGTAGTTGCCTAGCATGTGAATAGAGAACTGCTTTGGAGGGCATGTCAAGCTGTGGGTTTGGCTGTTTGCAAGTTCCCTTCCACCTAATTTTAGTGTGGCTGGAAATGCAGGATGTGGCCTCCAAAGAGGCACAAGGAGTTTTTAAGAAGCACTAAATTTTTCATAATCGTTCAGCAAACTGAATGATGCTGCCAAAAAAAGAAATCCTCTGAAAAATGCAAGAAGGTGCAGTAAACAGCACATTCAGTCATCCAGTTCAATCCTCCCCTATATAACTGTAGAAACCACTTACCTCCTTAGAGACTAACAAATTTATTAGAGCATAAGCTTTCGTGGACTACAGCCCACTTCTTCGGATGCATAGTGGGCTGTAGTCCACGAACGCTTATGCTCTAATAAATTTGTTAGTCTCTAAGGTGGTAAGTGGTTTCTACAGTTATATAGGGGAGGATTGAACTGGATGACTGAATGTGCTGTTTACTGCACCTTCTTGCATTTTTCAGAGGATTTCTTTTTTTGGCAGCATCATTCAGTTTGCTGAACGATTATGAAAAATTTAGTGCTTCTTAAAAACTCCTTGTGCCTCTTTGGAGGCCACATCCTGCATTTCCAGCCACACTAAAATTAGGTGGAAGGGAACTTGCAAACAGCCACACCCACAGCTTGACATGCCCTCCAAAGCAGTTCTCTATTCACATGCTAGGCAACTACCACCAGTGGCCATTTGGAGACAGACAAGGGAGATCTGTCTGCTTGCAGGAGATGCAACATAATTAGTAATCAAACCAGCCTCACTTTTCTCAGCATTTTTTCCTTCCATCTGCTGTGGAAGATTATGGGATTATCAGTGCAAAAGTCAATACTCATTTACCAGGCCAAGAAAGGTACAGGGGAACTGGGTGCCTCTAAACTAACCCTAAGCAGGGGAACTGGGTGCCTCTCAACTAACTCTAGTCACCAAATTCCACTAAGGCCCCACAAAAAAAATGATGTGGATGTGGGGAAACACCTCGCAATAAGTTTTGTGGGGAGACCACACCTTGAGCCAAGCACCAGAAGTAACCGCATGGTGCTGTCTCATGCATTTTCTTCC